>NC_069801.1:60435583-60775624 GCF_027406575.1 Nycticebus coucang | reverse complement strand
CCTCTTCCAAAAAAAACTCCACACAAATAAGAAATCCAAACAAATACTTAAAGATGAAATAACAACAGTTTTACACAATCTTTTCCAGAAAACAAAAAGAGGGGTCATTCCCAACTCAGTTTATGAGGTCGGCCTGACCCTGATACCCAAAGGAGAAAAAGGCATTACCAGTCAAGGGAACCACAGGCCTCTTACTCATGCACAGAATTGCTCAACAATGTACAGGTGGCCCTTGAACCGTGTGGGGGTTGGAGGTGAACACGAAATTATCACAACGTAGAGTATGTACTACAGTTAACTTTATGCAGTTGTGATAAATACCACATCTATACATTTGTTTACATTTTTCTTTTTCAATAATCCTCCCCCTCTCATTTTTTTTTTTTTATTTGTTTGTTTTTTGTGGTTTTTGGCTGGGGCTGGGTTTGAACCCATCACCTCCAGCATATGGGGCTGGCGCCCTACCCCTTTGAGCCACAGGCGCCACCCCTACATTTTTCTTGATTGGGGGCCACATGTGGTCTGTGAGTGTGTGTAAGTTTTGATAAATTTTAATTTTTTATAATAGATTTGTGTGTATTTTTATGGCAGTAAATGATAGACTATTATATATGTTTTATGTATTCATCACATATTTTATTTTTTACTTTTGATATTTCCAGGCTATGTAGTTTGTACTTTTTTCAAATTGCTACAAATCTTCAAAAATATTTTCTAATATATATATATATTTATTTTCATTTGGAGACAAAGTCTCACTTTGTCACCCTTGGTGAATATCATGGCATCATAGCCCACAGCAACTTCAAACTCTTGGGCTTGAGTGATTCTCTTGCCTCAATCTTCCAAATAGCTGGGACTATAGGTGCCTGCCACAACGCCTGACTATTTTTTTTTTTTTTTTTTTGAGACAGAGTCTGTTAATATGATGTTAGCTGTAGATGTTTTACAGATGGTCTTAATTTGGTTGGGGAGTTTGCCTTCTCTTTGTAGTTTGCAGATGGTCTTAAATGCTTTATTTGGAAATAATACCTTTTAATAAGAGAAAGGTGTTGCCCTCAGTACTATTTTTTTTTTTAGAGACAGGTCTCGCTCTGGCTCAGGCTAGTCTTGAACATGTGAGCTCAGGTGTAGGGGTCACAGCGAAACTTGCCCTTTTCCTTTTGTTTGCTGAAAGATCAACTCACAGTTATGGTAGATTAATAAGAGAAACGTTTCTTTCCAAATACCATGCACATGGGGGTAACCAGAAGAATGGTAACCCAAAGTCTCAGTGATAGTCAGATACCCTTATAGATGACTTTTGAAAGGGAGGTGGGAGAGTATGGAAAGGATAAGTGCAGTAAGTGGTTGCTAGGGCGATGGATACAGATTGATTTGTAAATTAACCTGAGAGTCAGGTGTTGTGCTTCAAATGACCTTGGAGCCAGGTCTGTTAGCATATGATAAGGAGGCCAGTAGCCTTTTCTGATTCTAAATCAGGTTACTCAGGTTTTATAGAGAGGCCAGTTTCTGATCAAAACTGGCCTTTAATTTAAAATATTCTTTATACCAAGGAATCATATTTTGGGGTGAAATTTCCTTTGCTCCTTCATAGCAATCCATTGGCCTTGGCCTCCTGGAGTGCTAAGATTACAGGCATGAGCCATCACACCTGGCCCTCTAATATATTTATTTAAAAAAACACCCACATATAAATTGACTAACATAGGTCAAACCCATGTTGTTCAAGGGTCAACTATATTAGCAAAATGAATCCACAATACATAAAAAGAATAACATATCAAAACTTAGTGGAATTTATCCTGGGAATGAAAGGCCAGTTCAAAGTTTAAAAATCAATCAGTATAATCCACACATTAATGATGTAAAGAATAAAAACCATTCCACCATATCAACTGATTCAGGAAAAATATCTAACAGTATACAGCATCTATTTTTTTTTTTTTTTTTTTTTTGTAGAGACAGAGTCTCACTTTATGGCCCTCGGTAGAGTGCCGTGGCCTCACACAGCTCACAGCAACCTCCAACTCCTGGGCTTAAGCGATTCTCTTGCCTCAGCCTCCCGAGTAGCTGGGACTACAGGCGCCCGCCACAACGCCCGGCTATTTTTCGGTTGCAGTTTGGCCGGGGTTGGGTTTGAACCCGCCACCCTGGGTATATGGGGCCGGCACCCTACCAACTGAGCCACAGGCGCCGCTCCACAGCATCTATTTTTGATAAAACCTTTCAGCAAACTAGAAAGAGAAGGCAAACTCCCCAACCAAATTAAGACCATCTGCAAAACATCTACGACTAACATCATATTAACAGTAAAAGACTGAACACTTTCCACCCTGAGATTGTGAGCAAGGTTAGGATATGCACTCTCTCAATTCTTATTTGACAACATAATGGAAGTTTTAGCCAGTGCAATAAGGCAAGACAAAAGAAATAAAAGGCATACAGATGGGGGGAGTGGGGGAAGGCATCCCTATTTGTAGATGATATGCTTTTCTATGTATGAAATTCCAAGGAATCTACACAAAACCCACCCCCACCCCCAAAAGTCTCCTAGAACATAAAAGTGAGTTCAGTAAGGCTACAGAACCATCACACAAAAATCAATCAGATTTTTATGTATTAGCAATGTGCAACTGGAAACTAGAATTTAGGAAACAATACCATTTATAACCTCTTAAAAATAAAATATTGTAGAACCTCTGTAAGTTGACCACCCAAGGGTCTATAACAAACAGATAACATATAGAGGCAGTCAACATAAGGAACGAGGCCTACTGCACTGGTATGCACATGTGGTGCATGTCTACTCTGTAAAAATTAGGTTACCTTAAGGAAGTGGTCAGTGAAGGGTGGTGGTCAAATCTCAAGGTTCTACCGCATTTAGGTATAAACCTAATAAAGGATGCACAGGATCTGTGTACTAAAAACTATAAAACACCCATGAAAGAAAAGAAAACCTAAATAAATGGTTTATACTGTGTTCACGGATTAGAAGAGTTAATATAATGAATGGATCAATTCCCCCCAAACGATCAATAAAATTAACAAAATACCATTCAAAATCCCAAAAGGATTTTTTGAAGAGATAAACATGCTAGTTCTAAAATTTACATGAAGTGGGCAGAGCAAGATGGCAAACCAGAAGGATGCTCAGCTGAGCTCTCCTAGAATGATAGGGGGAAAAGAGAGAACCCAGCCACACCTGACGTGGGCCCATACCTGGAGGGAGCACACTAGGAGGTGATGAGCTGGATGCGACCAAAGCGATGGAAATATGACAAATTAGGCAAATGATTTCCACTGGCTGGGGTTGGTTACCTCTCACCCCCACAGGTCTTGGATGGGAGGAAGCCTTTCCAGAGTTTTCAGTTGTTAAGGGAAGCTGTGTGTTGACTGGAAAGCTTGGAAGAGTGGGCAAATTCAAACAGTATACAGCAAACAGATCTGAATGCCGGTTGGAGTGGACTTGCCATAGGTTTGGTGGCCGGTGAGGCAGCCATACTGAGAGGGTCTCAGCGGCCAGAGGGCTGCCATTCTGGGAAGGTGGTGAGAAGGTCTTAGCAGGGGCCTAAAGCTTAGCCATCTTCATTCTGCTTGCCAGGACCAGAACTCCACTCTTGGGACAGGCTGAGGGACTCCCACACCCCAAGGGAACTGGAGTCAGGGGGCACTGTGAGACCTGCCCCTGAAGGATTCTTGTGAGCTTTAAGATCCAACCCAGCAGGGTCTTAATGCTGAGGAAACAATCACTGATCACCAAAGTCAACTAAATCAGGAATAAGGACGGTAGAGATTGCTGGCTGTGCTCGCTTGTCTCCAAAAAACCACGGCGCCACCTGGTGTCCCAGCAACATATTACAACATACTGTCATCAACAGCAAGGACTTCTGTTTATTTGGCTTTGCTCAGGCTGAGGTCACTTCAAGACCTAAGCTCTGAGATAAGGTAATTTGAAGTAAAGGAGGCAGTAAGAGGAAAAAGGAGGACAAGGAAGTGAATGAGAAAGAACACACGAGGAGGAACCAACAGAAAAATTCGGGCAATGTGAAAAACCAAAACAGCAAATCCCCCAAGAGACCATGAGGCAGCTACTGCAGAAGACTCCGTCTATAAAGAATTAATGTACTTGACAGAAAGGGAATTTAAAATATGGATGATAAAGACAATAAAAGGAATGGATGAGAACATGGGAAGAACCAAAAGTCAGACGAGAGATATGTAGCATATAGGAAGGATGTGGTGGAGCTTAAGGAAATGAAGGAGACAATCAGGGAATGTAAAGATGCAGGAGAAAGTATAAAAAATAGGTTAGACCATGGAAGAGAAAGAACCTAAGAGCTAGAGCTAGAGGATAAAGTTTTTGAGTTAACCTGGTAGATAAGAAGGCAGAAAAGAAGAGAGAGAAAGCAGAACAGGCACTTAGAGAACTACGAGACTCCATGGAGCATTCAAACATACAAATAATAGCGATTACTGAAGGGGAAGAAGATTGTCCGAAAGGAATGGAAGTTCTACCGGAGACTATCATAAATAAAAACTTCCCAAGTTTTACTAAAGACCCCGACAACACTTCTTTCAGACGGATATCAAAATCCACGTCATCTCAGCTCAAACAGAGCCTCTCCAAGACACGTTGTAATGAACCTGTCCAAAGTCAAGATGAAAGAAAATTCTGCAAGCAGATAGGAGTAAGTGCCAACTGACCTACAGAGGCAGAGCCATTAGGATGACAGAATTTTCTTTTCTTTTTTTTGTAGAGACAGAGTCTCACTGTACCACCCTCGGGTAGAGTGCCGTGGCATCACACGGCTCACAGCAACCTCTAACTCTTGGGCTTACGCAATTCTCTTGTCTCAGCCTCCCGAGCAGCTGGGACTACAGGCGCCTGCCACAACGCCCGGCTATTTTTTTGTTGCAGTTTGGCCGGGGCTGGGTTTTGAACCCGCCACCCTCGGCATATGGGGCCGGCGCCCTAGTCACTGAGCCACAGGCGCCACCCCAGGATGACAGAATTTTCAACTGAAACCTTCCAAGCCAGAAGAGCATGATCATCCACTTTCAACATTCTTAAACAAAACAATTTTCAGGCCCAAATTCTGTATCCTGCTAAACTGGGCTTCAAAGTTGATGGAGAAGTCAAATCTTTTGCAGATATATAAGCACTGAGGAAATTCGTCACATCAAGACGAGCTCTACAAGAAATACTCAGACCTGTTCTCAACACTGACCACCACAAAGACCACCAGCAAAGTAAACACACAGAAGCCAAAGGTCAAAACTAAGTCTCCACAATGGTGCAAAGGATAAAACTACATAACAGACTTACACACAATAAGATGAATAGAACTCTACCACACTTATCAATTCTCTCAATAAATGTCAATAGATTGAATTGACAATGAAGAGGCACAGGCTGGTTGACTGGATAAAAAAAGCACAAGCCATCCATATGCTGTCTCTGGGAGACACATCTAACCTTGAAGAACAAATCAAGACTCAGGGTTAAGGAATGGAAAACAGTATTTCAAGCAAATAGAAAACGAAAGAAAGGAGGGGTTGCAATCTTATTTTCAGATAACTAAAGATAAAAAAGACAAAGTGGACACTTTATATTGGTCAAAGGAACAATAAGAAGAAGACATTTCAATTTTAAATATATATGCACCCAAATGAAATACTCCCAGATTTATGAAAAGACCTTGATGGGTTTGAGCAATATGATATCTCATAATACCATAATAGCCCGGGACTTTAACACCCCTCTGACAGAACTGGACAGATCCTCTAAACAGAAAGTAAACAAAGATACAAAGGACTTAAATGTGACCCTAGAACAAATGGGATTAATAGACATATACAGAAGACACCATCCCAAAGCTAAGGAATATACATTTTTCTTGTTAGTCCCTGGTATGTACTCCAAAATCAACCACATCCTAGGATACAAATCAAATCTCAGCAAAATTAAAAGAATAGAAATTATACCTTGTATCTCCTCAGACCACAAGCTAATAAAGGTAGAACTCATCTCCAAAAAAAACGTTCAGCCCCACACAAAGACATGGAAATTAAACAACCTTATGCTGAATGATAGTTGGG
Organism: Nycticebus coucang; assembly: GCF_027406575.1. Taxonomy (NCBI): domain Eukaryota; kingdom Metazoa; phylum Chordata; class Mammalia; order Primates; family Lorisidae; genus Nycticebus; species Nycticebus coucang. The sequence goes on along the minus strand of NC_069801.1, from coordinate 60,769,522 downwards.
TTCAAGAAGAAATAAAAGAGGAAATCGTTAAATTCCTCAAACATAACAACAATGAAGACGCAAGTTACGAAAACCTGTGGGATACAGCAAAAGCAGTCTTAAGAGGGAAATTTATTGCATTAGACACAGACATTTGAAAAACAGAGAGCACACCAACAAACTCATGAACCATCTTAGGGAATTGGAAAAAGAAGAACAATCTAATCCCAAGCCCAGCAGAAGAAAAGAAATAACCAAAACTAAATCAGAGATGAATGAAATTGAAAACAAAAGAATCATGCAGAAAATTAACGAAAAAAGTTGTTTTTTTTTTTAATAAAATTGATAAACCTTTGGCCAAATTAACTAGAAATAGAAAAGTAAAATCTTTAATCACCTCAATCACAAATGGTAAAGGGGAAATAACAATAGATGCCACAGAGATACAAGAGATCATCTCTGACTACTATAAGAAACTCTATGCCAAGAAATTTGACAATGTGGAGGAAATGGATCAATACCTGGAATCGCACCCTCTCCTTAGACTTAAAAAAGAAATAGATCTCTTGAACAAATTTCAAGAACTGACATAGAAGAAACAACAAAAAAATTTCTCAATAAAAAAAAGCCCTGGTCCAGATGGCTTCACACTAGAATTCTATCAAATCTTTAAAGAAAAGCTTATACCCATGTTGCAGAAATTATTCTAAAAAATTTGAGAAGGACGGAATCTTCCCTAACGTGTTCTACAAAGCAAACATTGCCCTGATACCAAAACCATGAAAAGCCCCAACTAAAAATGAGAATTTCAGACCAATTTCACGAATGAGTATAGAAACAAAAATTCTCAATAAAACCCTAGCCAATAGGGTGTGGTGGCTCAACCTATAATCCTAGCACTCTGGGAGGCCGAAGTGAGTGGATTGCTTGAGCTCACAAGTTCGAGACCCCCCATTTCTACTAAAAATAGAAAACTAAGGCAAGAGGATTGCTTCAGCCCAACTTGGAAGCTACCCAGGGCGACAGCTTGAGACTCTGTCTCAAAAAAAGAAAAGAAAAAATCCTAGCCAATAGATTACAACTTCTCATTAAAAAAATTATACAGCATGATCAAGTAGGTTTCACCCAGGGATGCAAGGCTGGTTTAACATACGCAAGTCTGTAAGTATAATTCACCATTCAACAGAAGCCAAAACAAAGACCATATGATCTTCTCAATAGATGCAGAAAAAGCATTTGGTAAAATCCGGCATTCTTTTCTAATTGGAATGGTTAAGAATACAGGCATAGGTGGGACATTTCTTTTTTTTTTTTTGTAGAGGCAGAGTCTCACTATACTGCCCTTGGGTAGAGTGCTGTGGCGTCACATGGCTCACAGCAACCTCTAAGTCTTGGGCTTACGCGATTCTCTTGCCTCAGCCTCCCAAGCAGCTGGGACTACAGGCGCCCGCCACAACGCCCAGCTATTTTTTGTTGCAGTTTGGCCGGGGCTGGGTTTGAACCCGCCACCCTCGGCATATGGGGCCGGTGCCCTACTCACTGAGCCACAGGCGCCACCCAGGTGGGACATTTCATAAATTAATTGAAGCATCTACCTACAGTTAATATTTTACTGAATGGAGTAAAACTGAAAGCTTTTCCACTTAGAACTGGAACCAGACAAGGCTGTCCTCTATTACCACTACTATTCAACATAGTGCTGAAAGTTCTAGCCAATACAGTCAGGCAAGACAAAGAAATAAAGGGCATCCAAATGGGTGCAGAGGAGGTCAAACTCTAGCTCTTTGCTAATGATATGAACTTATACTTCGAGAACCCCAAAGACTCAACCACAAGACTCCTGGAATTGATCAAAAAACACAGTAATGTCTCAGGATGAAATCAATGTCCACAACTCAGCAGCCTTTGTATATGCCAGTAACAGCCAAGATAAGAAGCTAATCAAGGACACAATTCCCTTCACAGTAGCTCAAAAAAGAAAAAAAAAAAAAGATAAAAAAGAAATACCTAGGAGTATTCCTAATAAAAGAGGTGAAGAAGCTCTACAAAGAAAATTATGAAACCCTAAGACAAGAAATAGGAGAAGATATTAACAAATGGAAGAATGTACCATGCTCAGGGCTGGGAAGAATCAACATTGTCAAAATATCTATACTTCCCAAAGCACTCTACAGATTCAGTGCAATCCCCAGTAATATACCATCATCATACTTTCAAGATTTGGAAAAAAATAACTCTTCCATTTTGTATGGAACCAGAAAAAAACCTGTGCAGCCAAGGCAACTCTTAGTAATAAAAACAAAGCCAGGGTTATCACCCTACCTGACTTTAGGTTATACTACAAGGCCATAGTGATCAAAACAGCATGGTATTGGCACAAAAATAGAGATACTGACATTTGGAACCTAATAGAAAACCATGAGATGAAACTAACTTCTTACAAGCCACCTGATCTTTGATAAATCAAATAAGAACATAGACTGAGGAAAAGAATCCCTATTCAATAAATGGTGTTGGGAGAACTGGATAATCATGTGTAAAAGACTGAAACTGGACCCACACCTCTCAACACTTAATTGATTCGAGATGGATAAAAGATCTAAATCTAAGGCATGAAACAATAAAAGTCCTCAAAGAAAGTGTGGGGAAAACACTTGAAGATCTGGCCTGGGGAAAGATTTTATGAAGAAGACTTCTGTGGCGATCACAACAACAAACAAAAATTAAGAAATGGGACTTAATTAAACTGAAACGCTTCTGTACAGCTAAGCAAACAACAACCAAAGTAAACACACAACTTTTAAAATGGGAAAAGGTATTTGTATATTATGAATTGGAGAAAAGCTTGGTAACTAGGATCTATAGAGAACTCAATCAACAAAAAAAGACCCAATAATCCCTTATATCACTGGGGAAGAGACATGAATAGAACCTTCTTTAAAGCAGACAGACTAATGGTAAACAAACATTTGAAAAAATGCTCATCATCCCTGATCATCAGAGAAATGCAAATCAAAACCACCCTTAGATATCACCTCACCCCAGTGAGAATGGCCCACATCAAAAAGTCTCAAAGCTGCAGATGCTGGTGTGGATGTGTAGAGAAGGGAACACTTTTACACTGCTGGTGGGACTGCAAACTAATACAACCTTTTTGGAAGGAAGTATGGAGAATCCTCAAAGAACTCAAATTAGACCTCCCATTTGATTCTGCAATCCCACTAACTGGGCATCTACCCAGAAGAAAAAAAAAACCATTTTATCATAAGGACATTTGCACTAAACTGTTTATCACAGCTCAATTTACAGTCACCAAAATGTGGAAGCAGCCTAAATGCCCACAACCCAGGAATGGATTAATAAGCTGTGGTATATGTATACCATCGAATACTATTCAGCCATTATAAAACATCAAGACTTTACATCTTTTGTATTAACCTGGATGGAGGTGAAACACATTCTTCTTAGTAAAGCATCACAAGAGTGGAGAAGCAAGAATCCAATGTACTCAATTCTTTTATGAAGGCAGTTAATGAGTTGGGGAATGAGGGAGTGGAGAGAGGGGAGGTGAGAGAGGGATGGGGGTCACGGTGTATGGCACACCTCTTGGGGGTAGGACACAATTATAAGAGGGACTTTATCAAACAAATGTAATCAGTGTAACCTAATTCTTTGTATCCTCAATGAATCCCAAATAATTAAAAAAAAAAAAAAAGAATCGAGGATACTTATTCTTCATTTCCTTAGTAGTAGCTCTCATTAACAAGTACAGGTACTTCAAACCAACCAAAATCCTTTATCCCTGACTTTCAACAGCTATTCCTAGTCCCATAAATTATCTCATCACATGAGATGGTTTACGTCGTCTAAGTTATTATCACAATTTGCTTCATTTTATCTCAAATCATTACATAGTTACTTTTTCCCCATAAATTAAGCAAGGCTGAATAGTGAGGATAAGCTTTGTAATACTATGTAAAGCTAGCAGGGCTACCTCTGAATGTCCTTTCACTTGTAAATTCATGAAGTGAAAGTCAGTACTTTGTCAAGAGCAGAAAACTTAAGTGTACACTTCCTAAGTTAGAAATAATTTTTATATTCTAATAAGAATAGTTGTATATGCCTGAGTACACATATAACCATAGTGTGTTGTGTGAATGGCAGGTGGGCACAGAGACATATAGGGTTTTCACCTATAGAAGTGTCCAATACGTTTTGCCAAAAACAGTCTCAGAAGTCATAAAGGACTTACAGTGTGGAGAAATGTTCCCCCGCACCCCCCATCTATCTCTCTTATGAATAAAATATGTTCACCATCTGGTGGCCCAAATCAGAAATAACATTTCCATTTTCCTATGTTACATCCAAAATTGATTAGTGTGGTATATGGAGTTTCTGCTTCCTATTAAACCTATACCAAAATAGTTCTCAAAGAAGTCTACTGTTTCAAAAAAACAGATCTACTCCAATATTTAATAGAAAATCAACAAAATAAGTAATTTAAAAATTGCTTATGACAGCATGTGATACTCAACATTTAAATTGTAACAATTTAAAATTGGAAGAAATTATACTAATCTATTCTCTAATTAAAACTCCTTGTTAGCCAGGTGCAGTGGCTCACGCCAGGAATCCCAGCACTCTAGGTCGAAGCAGGTAGGTTGCTTGAGCTCAGGAGTTGGAGACCAGCCTGAGCAAGAATGAGACCTCATCTCTAAAAACTAGCTGGGTATTGTGGGGGCACCTGTAGTCCCAGCTACTCAGGGGGCTGAGGCAAGAGGATCACTTTGAGTCCAAGAATTTGAGTTTGATGGGCGGCACCTGTGGCTCAAGGAGTAGGGCGCCAGTCCCATATGCTGGAGGTGGCAGGTTCAAACCCAGCCCCGGCCAAAAACCAAAAAAAAAAAAAAAAAAAGAATTTGAGTTTGAGTTTGCTGTGAGCTATGATGCCATAGTACTCTACCCAGGGTGACAAACTGAGACTCTTGTCTCCAAAAAAAAAAAAAAAGAAAAGAAAAGAAAAGAAAGAAAGAAATTCCATGTTAGATAGACAGTGAAAGAATCAAATTTTTGTTTCAGTTGTTTCTTAATCTGTTAATCTGGTAAATGGAATTGAATAGTAATAAGACTTTTAATAGTTACGGTTCTAGTTTTAATTTATAAATACCCTTAAGAATTAGGAAAACCTCATATTCTTTGTAAATTTATTTTTATTTTCCACCTATTTCATTCAACCACTCCACCAATATTCACTGCATATCTCTCCCATCATAGTTTCTGGGGCACAGTCTGGGGTTGTACCTGCTGTGCGTTCAACCTAGCCAGAGGTGCAGGTGAACGAGCAGCAATCCCCATGCAACGTGACGGGCACTACCACAAGAGTGTGAGGCCGTCAGAGAGTCCTGGCAAGGGAAGTGATTGGGAAAGGATTCTTGGGAAAAGTGATGTATTCACTGAGACATCACAGAAGGAGAGTGAAGAGGGAGGAAAGAATTACTCTATAGGCAAGAAGGGAAGGCTACAAAGGGTCTGAGGAGGGAGGGAGTGTGGAAATTGGGAGAAACTACAGAGGTATGGGTGGAAGGAAGACTGAAAAGAAATGGTCAGAAGTAAAAAGAAAATCTGAAGAATACAGTGTCTTTAAGAAGAAAAGACTTTAAAATATCCTCTGGACAAGGAAGTTACTGATGTCCTGGGAGCAAACAATGATGGGCTGAATTAACTGGAAAAAATGAACGGGAGTCAAGAAAGTAGATGTAGCCAATGTGGGCAATTCTTTAAAGTTCTTTCACCGTGAAGAGGAGAGAAGAAGAAAGATAAGATGGGAAGCGAGCGGTTTCTTAAAAAGATAAAGAGGCTAAAACATGAGTAAATAACAAGGAAGGAAAGCTATTATCAAGGGAATGTAGATGACACTCAACCATGGGGAGTTTCAGTGAGGACCAGAAAAAACAGGTGGGATCAGAGCACGGGAGAGACTGTGCACCTGCCGTCCTTCCAGTCAGTGGGGCCTCGTGCTTTTCAAATTAAACCACATGTAAAATTACCTTAGAAAATAGCACAGTTAATCTGTGCAAAACTCTGGCAAAAGGAATCGCCTCTCAAATTTAAAGAAGACATTCTTGTATGTTAATCAAGTATATTTGATTGGTTAAAGAATTACTATCAATCTATCAAATATTTCAGGACTTGAATTAAGTTTTTCTGGATATTCCAGTACTACAATATTCAAGTAATCTACAAAAATTAATCTAAAAATCCAAAAATGTAGCCTCGTTTATAGGCATCCCAAAGTTGCCCCTATTCAGTCACCCTACATGTGGAAAATGGGAAATTGTAGCTAAACATAACTTTATTCACAAAATATTCATTATAAATTTTACAAGGAGGGGCCTGTATATTCATTACATAGCTGATTCCCTTGGGTTTATATTCACTTGGAAAAGTTTTTCTTGAAACAAAGTATCTTTGTATTTTCTACTGATTAATTGAAAATGAGGCCATTAAGACAGTTTTGGGTTTCTGAAGTGACATCAGTGGTGGAAAGGGAAGTTTTTTAAGTGCTCATTATTCTTTTTCTTGAAGAATAATTCTTTTTTTTTTTTGCGGTTTTTGGCCGGGGCTGGGTTTGAACCCACCACCTCTGGCATATGGGGCCGGCGCCCTACCCCTTTGAGCCACAGGCACCACCCAGAATAATTCTTATTCTTTTTCTTGAGTTCCCAGATTCCAATGATGCCACTTTATGTCACCTATCATCCTATTATAAAAGTCCCTTTACAATTTGGGGGCATATATAACTTTATTATATGCTTTCAGTATCATAGCCAGATCATTAATGTCTCATAATTCAATACTTTGTAAAATAGAATAGAATGTATGGTCACATTCTATTTAGTATTTTGGCAATTACTAAAATGCTTTCACATTTTATTACTTTATTTATTTATTTATTTATTTTGAGGCAAAGTCTCCCTCTGTTGCCCTGGATAGGACGCCATGGCCATAGCAACCTCATACTCTTGGGCCTAAGTGATCTTCTTACCTATAGCTGAGACCATAGGCGCCCACCACTACACCCGGATAGTTTTTCTATTTTTAGTAGAGACGGGGTCTCGCTCTTGCTCAGGCTGATCTCGAACTCTTGAGCTGAAGGGATGCAGTGACCTCGCCTCCCAGAGTGCTAAGATTACAGGCATGAGCCACTGTGCCCGGCCACACACTTTACTACTTGTAAAGAGGTATCATCTGAAGAATTCAAACTGCTGGTAATGACGACCCATTTTACAGGTATCTAAATTAAGGGCCAACAATCCAAATGACATTTAAACCACGTGGTACACATACTGGGTACAAAAAAATATATCACCATAATGGCATTCATATTTCAAAAGCTGACATTTGCTGGCCAAGTCTTCTGTTACTGATGTTGTCATATAGTTCTTAACTGACGCATACAATTGTTCATGTCCTGTTATGCTTCATTAAATTCTATATAGATTTAATTACTATTATTCAAAATGCATTCGATTAAAAGCAATCCACAATTAAATTCATAAAAATTACTATTAGAACAATATATTACTAATATTGTCATGAGATTTTAGCTTCAAGCTGTTGCCCTGGGTACAGTGCCATGGCATCACAGCTCACAGCAACCTCCAACTCCTGGGCTTAAGCGATTCTCTTGCCTCAGCCTCCCAAGTAGCTGGGACTAGAGGTGCCCTCCACAACGCCCGGCTATTTTTTTGCTTGCAGCTGTCATTATTGTTTGGTGGGCCCAGGCTGGATTCAAACCCGCCAGCTCAGGTGTACGTGGCTGGCACCTTAGCCACTTGAGCCACAGGCACTGAACCAGATTTTGGCTTCTTAATATAAAAATAAGTGTTTCCAAGATCTGCTTTAATTTTTGTTTTTTTGTTTTTTTTTTTTGACTAGAAAGCCAGTTGGCTATTTTAATATTTACATTTTCTTTTTCATTTTTTTTAAAGATTTATTTATTCATAGATTGATTCTAATATCCCAGTGCAGTTCAGATTTGTTTTTTTATTTTTTTTTTGAGACAGAGTCTCAGTATGTCACCCTGGGTAGAATGCCATAGTGTCACAGCTCACAGTAACCTCAAACTCTTGGGCTTTGGCGATTCTCTCTCTTTTTTTTTTTTTTGTTGATTCTCTTGCCTCAGTCTCCCAAGTAGCTGGCCACAATGCCTGGATATTTTTTTGTTGTAGTTGTCATTGTTGTTTAGCAGGCCCGGGCCAGGTTCAAACCCACCAGCCCCAGTGTATGTAGTTGGTGCCCTAACCTATGGGCGCTGAGCCTATATTCGTTTTAGATTTTAAAACAATGAGTGTGATAAATCTAACGTATAAAAGGTTTTACAGGGTGGCGCCTGTGGCTCAGTGAGTAGGGCGCTGGCCCCATATGCCAAGGGTGGCAGGTTCAAACCCAGGCCTGGCCAAACTGCAACAAAAAAACAGCTGGGCGCTGTGGCGGGCGCCTGTAGTCCCAGCTGCTGGGGAGGCTGAGGCAAGGGAATCGTGTAAGCCCAAGAGTTAGAGGTTGCTGTGAGCCGTGTGACGCCACGGCACTCTACCCAAGGGCGGTACAGTGAGACCCTGTCTCTACCAAAAAAAAAAAAAGGTTTTATAGAATTCCTTGTAGTTTACTTTTTAAAATCTCACCTGTAATTTTATTTTGACTTACTATCTATAAAAAAAGTATTCAGGGGCGGCGCCTGTGGCTCAGTCGGTAGGGCGCCGGCCCCATATACCAAGGGTGGTGGGTTCAAACCCAGCCCCGGCTAAACTGCAATAAAAAAAATAGCTGGGTGTTGTGGCGGGCACCTGTAGTCTCAGCTACTTGGGAGGCTGAGGCAAGAGAATCGCTTAGAATCGCTAAGCCCAGGAGTTGGAGGTTGCTGTGAGCCGTGTGACGCCACGGCACTCCACCAAGGGCCATAGAGTGAGACTCTGTCTCTACAAAAAAAAAAAAAAAAAAAAAGTATTCAGATGTCCCAGTAAAACAAGAAGGCCACACATTAAAAACATTATTTATATTTTAATAATAAAGTATATAACATGGACATAAAGTGTAAATGCATATAAATTAAATAGGTTATTATGTAGGTATATCAGTTAAATTCAGTAGTATTAGTTGATTAAGGAATAACAGACTAAATCTGAAATAATTCTTAGTTTGATAGTTCCAGGTAGGATTATTTAAGAAATAAGGGAATACACACAATAATGTGTCCATTCTTGTTGTTCATTCAGAGGCATTACATGTTGACAAACCTGCACAGAAAAATAGAAAGCTTTTACTTTCTGTTTATAAATTGTTATTTTTAGATAATTTTTCAATAGGACCTTTTGAGGCCTCATATAAAAAATACCCCTGTGCAGCAGATAAAACTCTATGGCATTGTCCTTACAGGCACTGGCAAACCACGACCTGTGGGCTAACAGCACGGTCTGGTCTGACTGTTAGCCGGTGGGTGAGCGTGTAAAGAGGAGTGGCAGAAAGCGGAGTAAACACCTTTCCTCACCAAGTCTAGAGCTCCCATAGTTACTCAACCAAGTAAGCGACAGAACTGGATTAGAATCATAGAATGAGACTGATATAAACATCACACTTAAAATAATTTCCACTTCATTCATAATTACATGCTTATCCATAGCACTCACTAACAAAAATTTCCTTTCAAAGAGATAAAACAAAAGGCTTTAGTTAGAAAATAATACATTACCATTGTAGATTTTGGTGCCACTTCTACTGCAAATACGTTGAGTCCTCTGTTGTTCACACAGTTTTTACTTAACTCATTGTTGACGTGAATAATCACTTTATCATCTGACTATAAAAAAAAAAGATTTCATAAGTTGCTAGTCCTTTCTTTAATAATTATATAGAAATATGAATCTCAAAACAAACTCTGAAATTCTGTTTTAACATTATACACACCCACTACAAATTCACATAAACTGGCTCCTTTTTCCAACTTTGTATTTGTGGCTTTTTCTCATGCCTTCTCTTTCCTATCTGTCACTAATTCTATAAACTTTTTCTTCTACATGTGACTTAAATTTACCCTTCAGTCTTCATTCCCAGGCCATTATGGATAGTAGGGCCACATTATCTCATCCTCGATTGCTATGGCAATAGTCTCTACTTCTTTTATTCTATCTCTAGTTTTCTTTTTCTTTCTTTCTTTTTTGAGACAGTCTCAAGCTGTCACCCTGGGTAGAGTGTCATGGTGTCACAGCTCGCAGCAACCTCCAACTCTTGGGCTTAGCGATTCTCTTGCCTCGGACTCCCAAGTAGCTTGGACTACAGGCACCTGCCACAATGCCTGGCTATTTTTTTTTTTTGGTTGTAGTTGTCATCATTGTTGTTTGGTGGGCCCAGGCTGGATTTGAACCTGCCAGCTCTGGTGTATGTGGCTGGCGCCCTAGCCACTTGAGCTACAGGTGCCGAGCCATATCTCTAGTTTTCTACCCTACAGTCATTCTAATACTACCTTACAACTAATATCCCTAAAACATCCCCTGAATTATGTTCCTCACTCATTCATTCATTCAATAAACATGCATTTATTACTATTCTAGGGTCTAGAAGGAGTGAGATAAAAGACACAATTCCCGAGCTCTAGCTCCCAGTATAGGGGAGAGAGCAAAATGACAAGTGTAAAACACTCTGCTGTGTCCTGTCATAGAGCCATGCGTGGGGAGCAGCATAAACACGGACGGAGGACAGTCACTGGACTGGGGTCTCAAGGAAGACTTTATGGAAGAAGTGGCAATTGAGAGAATGGTTAATGGCCTCCTAAGATGACAGGAAGCTAGCGAATGCAGATAAATGGGAAGAGCTGATAAATGGGAAAAATGCAGGAGTCAAAACTCTCCTGCTAAAGAAACTACAATTGCTCCCCAAGGACTACAAAGGGGCAGCAGAGTGTTAGACGACCTGAATCCATTCCTCAACTCTTCTACTGCTTAGCTGTGTGACCTTTTTTTTTTTTAAACTGCAGATTTTTTTTTTGTTGTTGTTTGTTTGTTTTGGCCAGGGCTGGGTTTGAACCCGCCACCTCTGGCATATGGGACCGGCGCCCTACTCCTTGAGCCACAGGCGCCGCCCAGCTGTGTGACCTTTTGCAACTTCACTTTCCTCGGTGGAGAATGAGGATAACACAGAACTCCTGAGAAGTAAATACGTTCACAATGCAAATGTCAGGCATATGATAAGCTATAAAATATTAGTATTAGTACCACTTTTTGGTGAAGAAAGTTTAATTTTCCTTGAGGGAAAAAAAGGGAGATGGGGGGGAGGGTTGAGAAATGATAAGTAATAGCAGAGCAGAGGAGCTGGGGTAAGCTGATGACTCTTGTGCACCGTTTTAACCCTAATAAAACATCCAAGGCAGAAAGGAAAACAGGCTGGATTTGAAGGTTGCAATCTACTTACTAATTGGGGCCCCAAGCTTATTTAATCAAATCTAAACGCCTCCATCTTACTCCAAAGTAACAGGCGTGTATCATCGAGATGCACTCTGCCTGCTACTCACCTTCCTATACTCCTGCTTCTGCAAGGCAGGTGTTCTCATGCCTTCCTCTAACCCCACATTGACCTCTGCCATGTCTCTCCTCGTGCCGTCTCTCCTGTTTCTATAGGCTGTCTGCTTGTTCACTGAAATCCTTGTAACCCTTCAGTGCTCGGTCCCACACCACCATCCCTGCCCCAGTCACAAATCCTCCTCCAACTTCTATGTTCCATATTCACAGTAACTACAAGAGAAACCAACAGAATAAAATACCTATTGCACATACATACAGTACTACATTGTTTAACATTTAATTTTTCTCTTATTTCTTTTAAGAGTGTCAATTTTGTCTTTTCAACTAGCCCATAAACTCCCTGAAAGCAGAAACCAAGTTTTATGCTTTCTGGTGACTCCTATTTTAAATAAAAGAGTTAGTTATATAATATATTCTCAGACTGACTAAAAACTCAGCCAAACATTCAATATTTTAAGAAAATTATGGCAGGCATAAAAATAATATAAGTCTTGCCTAGGAACTAAGAGAAATAAGGCAAGAATACTAAACACCCAGCCATCAGGTACAAGGTGTTGTGAAAATTTATAATTTCTAAAGAACTGGCTGCTTCTGATGTTAAGAATTTATGAATGTGTTCTCTTGATCTGTAATAACAAGAGGAACAGGAAAGACGGCTAAAGCTAGAAATAATTAGCTTGATAAAAGTACATTCTAAGTAGCAGAATGCATTTGCTTAAATAACATGATGATAATCAATAGGGTCTTTGATTGCATGGTTAGTATAAAAAAATGAGTGAAAGGCTCAGTGCCCTAGCTCAGTGAGTAGGGCGCCAGCCACATATACTGAGGCTGGCAATTTTGAACCCGGCCTGAGCGCCAGCTAACTAACAATGGCAGCTGCAACCAAAAAAAAAAAAAAAAAAAATAGCTGGGTGTTGCAGGCACCTGTAGTCCCAGCTACTTGGGAGGCTGAGGCAAGAGAATCGCTTAAGCCCAAGAGTTGGAGGTTGCTGTGAGCTATAACACCATGACACTCTACTTAGGGTGGCATAGTGAGATTCTGTCTCAAAACAAACAAACAACAACAACAAAACTAAGTGAAAATTTTTTGTTTATAATATTTCTTTAAAACTTGCTGTCTATTATAAAAATAACTATGTATATATGAAGACTTTTAGTAATGAACTAAATAAAATACAGAGTAAGAAAGGAGATGTAACATGTTAGTAAACTTCATAACAAAATAAGGAAAATCCGCTCATAATTAATACCTTGTTTTCAATAACTGAAGTTATCCAGGTTTCACAATTATAAGTATGTACAATTATATTTTCATAGCCATCCATTAATTTGGCATCACCTTTGTTAAGAACCGATTTACAAATGGCCTTCTCAAGTTGCCCACTGCAGGGCTCCAAATGAACAGGTTTAATTCTTGGCTTGCATTTTTCTGCATAGATATTGATGACAAATGGACATGCCTGGTATGGAAGAAAAAGCAAATCTTGTTTTAGCCTTTTGATAGAATTTAAAATAAAATATCTTATTATTAGTATGTTTATCCTATGATTTAAGGAGATACAGTAAACATTCCAGCCTATCCTTCTGATAAACTTTCAGTAGAAAATTTTAGTGCTATGAATTATGTAATAAAAATGCATGAAATTCAGGCAGCGCCTGTGGCTCAAAGGAGTAGGGCATCGGCCCCATATGCTAGAGGTGGCAGGTTCAAACCCAGCCCCGGCCAAAAGCTGCAAAAAAAAAATGCATGAAATTCTTACTTTTTTGGTAGCCTATAAATCAGCATGTTCATAGAAGAAGGAAAGAAACTGTAACTTCTGGCAAATCAGTAACACGGTTCTTCCTTTAAGCCATGATACCATCCATCCATTTGATTCAGTACTAATAAATATCATGTCATTTAATTTCTTTTTCTAAGTTTGAGGCTACAGAAAGAATTCAAAAAAGGCTCTAAAGAAATTATGTTTACAACTGAAACCTAATGTAAGGACATAGAGCACTGATTAAATTTAGAAAAATAAATTTACAGTTTAAACTTAGTCTAAAAACACTTTTAAAATCTAAGATCCAAAAACAGTTTCTGCATTTGGAATTGAATTTTCCTAATGTTTTCCTTTAGTCTTTGCAATACCCCACAACATGATGCATGCAATAGCATTTCCCGCCCCATCCAACCCAGTCTCTTGCTTTCTCTGCACAGTTGCTCCAGCTACTCTGATCTACAAATCCTACAGCACATGAAGCCGTTTGCCTGAAGTGTTCTTTCCACTTGGAAGCGTCTCCTCATATCTTTTCAGACGGGCACCTCTTCCTCCTCCTTTAAGCTAAAGGTTAAGTGCTACCTTTGCAGAAAGATCTGCCCTGGCCTACCTTCCCCACCATTCCTCCACTGCCTGCCTGCCTGTCTGTCTGTCTGTCTGTCTGTCTGTCTGTCTATCTATCTATCTATCTATCTATCTATCTATCTATCTATCTATCTATCTATCTATCTATCTATCTAATTTTTGGAGACAGAGTCTCATTTTATAACCCTTGGTAGAGGACCATGGCATCATAGCTCACAGCAACCTGAAACTCTGGCTCAAGTGATCCTCCTGCCTTAACTTCTCGAGTAACTGGGACTAAAGGCACCTGCCACAACACCTGGCTGTTCTTAGAGACAGGGTCTCACTCTTGCTCAGGCTGGTCTCAAACTCCTGAGCTCAGGTGATGTGACATGCCTCAGTCTTCCAGAGTGTTGGGATTACAGGCATGAGCCACCATGCCCAGCCCATTGTCTTTCTCTACTACACCTCAGGCTTGTTCTTTTCAGAACACCTTTGAAATGATTTTATTTATTTTCCCATTTAATTAATCATCCTTCTTTATAGGAAATAAATTCCATAAAGGCAGGAATTTTAACTTTTAAATTCATTATTATATCCTCAGTGCCTCTTACTTACAGACTTATCACACAGTAAATATCCAATAAGTATGTGTTGAATAAATTCACAGACACTGATACACTGATGGTCATGTTTGGGATGGGAGTGTGGTAAAAGATAAAAACTCTGAAGTTAATTTAGCAGAATATCAAGAGAAACCACATGCGGTAGTATAGGCCTTCCTAACAAAGACCTTTTAAAATGTGTTACTTCTAATGACTATTCAAATATTTATACCCTTTGGTTGAGTTAAACTCATAACCAATGCTTTAAAAATGGCAAAACATTACCAGAATCTATTCCATACTTGCTTTAGCCCAGGAGTTGAAAGCTACAATGAGCTATGATCATACCACTACCCACCAGCCTAGGTGACAGAGTGAGACCTTATCTCAAAGGAAAAATATAAATAAATAAAAATAAAGGAGGAAAGAAAAGAAGGAAAACTAGACATGAGAATTTTCCTTATCAATGTTTAGTAAAAGAGCAACTATTAACTTGTGGTGATAGAGGTGAAATGCCCTTGTAGCAAGACAAGAAAGAAGTTATGTCGCTCTTTGACAGAGGATCTGCTTTGATAGATTGATATAGGGAAGGCATAATCTATTAATTCTAAAACCTAAATTTATAATTTAATAAGAAAAAATAAACTAAAAACGACTGTGCCTGACTGTGAAAGAAAAAAAAGTAAAAGAAAAATTGAGAGTAAGTTGTAGTAATTTAATTATAAGTAAGTTGAAGACAAAATTAAGAACTTTGTCTTGGGTAGGGTGCCTGTGGCTCAAAGGGGTAAGGCACCAGCCCCATATACCAGAGGTGGCAGGTTCAAACCCAGTCCCGGCCAAAAACCGCAAAAAAAAAAAAACAAAAAAAAAAAACAACTTCGTCTTGGGTTAGTAAGAATACTCAAATATCTTATTTCCAACAATTCTTTCCCAAATCCTAACCTGTAGCTGAAAATTTGGTTATTCTTTGTGAAATAATACCTACCAATGTTATAGACAGGACTTACTTCCAGACAAGATTGGCTATAGTTCCTATCATCAAATTATAACTCATTCGGACATTAGATTACTTTTGTTATATATGATTTGACAAATTATCAAAGAAATAGCCCTGGTTCCTGAATCCCAGTGGGCAAAAGATTTCAGAGACATATTCAAACCAACTAGAACAGAGTTTATAAAATTAGAGCTTGATTCTTCCTAGATTGTCATAAACCTTTCTGTTGTTCCCCCCCCAAAACATGAAAATATTAGTTAATATACCCCAAGTGACATAAGACACATCCAGGAACCCTCATCACCTATACCTTAATTTAATAAGCAGATAACCTCCTTGCCACAGAGTAATTATAACATAAACATCAATTAAATCAGTCAGCAAAAACATCTTTAGATTTTGTATGAATCACTGAAATAAAATGGTACCAAATTTTTACATCAATTATGAATTGTTAGTTTTTCTTTCTTGTATTACATCTGCCAGCGTTAACAGTCTGAATACAACTCTATGTCCCTTACTAAACAAAGAGAAACTCCTCATTGTGATTCTATAAATCCATAAATACCCAATTGATATAAAAATTTGGGATGCTTTCTATTAGCAGTAGAGATTATACATGTGATAACATAGTTTCTTTCTATATGGGATCTCACTATGTTGCCTAGGCTGGTCTTGAACTCCTAGACTCAAAATTCCTCCTATCTCAGCCTCCTGAGTAACTGGGATTATAGGTATGTGCCATTATGTCTGGCTGAAGATGGTAACATATTTTGGATGATCTAATACCAAATATTAAATTGTTGATGAGTCTTTTTTTTTTCCTTGAGACAGAGTTTCATTATGTCACCCTTGGTAGAGTGCCATGGCGTCACAGCTCACAGCAACCTCAAACTCTTGGCTTAAGCAATTCTCTTGCCTCAGTCTCCCAAGTAGCTGGGACTACAGGTGCCCGCCACAATGCCTGACTATTTTTTGTTGTTGTTGTCATTGTCATTGTTGATTAGCTGGCCTGGGCTGGGTTCAAACCTGCCAGCTCAGTGCATGTGGCTGGCGCTGTAATCATTGTGCTACTGGCACTGAGCCTGTTGATGGGTCTTATACTGAAAAATAAAAATGGTTAATACTAGGCTTGAGAAGTAGTAAGTAGCCTAATATCTTTTGCGAAATCTATTTCCTTAGCAGAAGCCAAATTGTTCAAATGACTAAAATATGGCTATCTCTAAAGCACATCAAATTTCTAAAGTAAAAGAGTAAAATATATAAACATATAATCATAAAAAGGTAGCTATGTCTTTAAAAGTATTGACTTTAAATGCTATAGAAAAAAGGAAGTTTTTTTCACTTTCTCAGGTACACTTTAAAAATGAACAATAAAGACAGTAATTGATACTTAAATAACTACTAGCAGAAAAGATGTGACTCAAAGTAAAAAGGGTATTATAAAAGCTAGTATACTATACTCTAGATACTATACAAAAACTTCAAAAGCACTATAGAAACACTTTTGATATACTATAGAAATACTTTAACAGATCAGCCCTGTAAACAGCTCTGACTAAAGTCCCTGAATGGGACTTTAAATAAAACAGTAACAAAATAAAAAAAATCCTTTTTTACCCTGAACAAGAAGTTCAGGGAATGCCATTATAGATATACACCCTGCCAAATTCTCAAAAAACACTGGAAACAACTCTGTTGTAAGAACCATGAGGGTAAGATTTGATAAAAGCAGACTGACCACCTGACACATGGTAAAACCCTCCAAGAAACAACTCATTCCAATGCGGACAAATTAGCTTTAATAATCAACACTGGGGAAAACTTTTCTAGGAAATAAAGCGGAAATAAAGTGGTCAGTCTGTGCCTTATCTGTAATTAAATTAACCTGGACAAATCGTAAAAGTGGGTCATGAACTGAGACTATGCTTTTGAGATTGGGCGCGGTGGCTCATGCCTACAATCCTAGCACTCCAGGAGGCCGAGGTGAGTGGATTGCTTGCGCTCACGAGTTCAAGACCAGCCTGAGCAAAAGCGAAACCCCTGTCTCCACTAAAAACAGAAAAACTGAGGCAAGAGGATCACTTGAGCCCAAGTTTGAGGTTGCTGTGAGCTATGACGCCATAGTACTCTACCCAAGGTGTCAGCTTGAGATTCTGTCTCAATAAAATAAAATAAAATAAAATCCCCTTTGAGCATTTCCAAATTGATTTTATAAATTGTCTCTACAAAAAAAAAAACATTGCCTCTCTATCTGCAGTTTATGAATATGTACTACTAAAAATACTACATTTATTTTCAGAAATTACAACCATTTATGGCTGTCTAGGACATTCCAAATTATTGAACCTGTGATAAAGAAAACATATAATGGAAATAATTTTTCCTGACTTTGGATTACATAAGGCTTTGTTCCTTACTTAAAAACATTTTTTTTTTTTTTGAGACAGAGTGTCACTATGTCGCCCTGGGTAGAGTGCCTGTGGCTTCCCAGCTCACAGCAACCCCAAACTCTTGGGCTTAAGTGATTTTCTTGCCTCAGCCTCACAAGGAGCTGGGACTACAGGAGCCTGCCACAACGTCCGGCTATTTTTTTTGTTGTAGTTGTCATTATTGTTTAGCAGTCCTGGTTTGAACCCACCAGTCCCGGTGTATGAGGCCGGTGCCCTAACCACTGAGCTATGGGAGCCAAGTCTAAGAGAATTTTTTGTTTTTATCATTCCCAAACCTCTGCAAAAATGAATAGAGTTTTAACAGAGTTGGAAAAGTGCATCCTTTAGAGACCTTAAAATAAGGTTCCTCAATCTCCAGAAACAGGAGGTTCCATAGAATTAACTGCTAAACTAAGAGTCTTTGAACAAGCACATGACCATATGGAGTAGACAACTTCTTCCCAAGACCACTGGAACAAGATACCACTGTAGGTTATGTTCTTCTTTGTATACTTTTGGTTATTCATAGTTTTCCTCTTTACTGTATACTTCTGACTTGGTCTGGCATATTCTCATTAGTAATAATGACTTGCCTAAGTTGATACTTTAAAGAATATGTGCTCGAACAATAAGAAATAAAAAAAAAAAGCAAGACATACTATTTATCACAACACCCAGAAACAACATACCTACAGAGGCACTAAGAACAATTATATGTCCTGGGCAGCTCCTATACAGAAATCAGACTGCAAACCCAGGCTAATTACTCCATGTGTTTCCTTAGTAGGTAGGCCATTGCAAAGGTACGATATCCAGCACCCTCACTGAGCTTTATAACTCTTATGTGCACTGCAAAACAATAAACCCCTATGGAAAAAGACTCCTGAAGATAGAGATCCCATCCATTGGAGGTTATCAAAAAAGCTACTCCTTTATGTTAGTTGACAAAGTTATATAGTCTAAACTCTCAGGCATAACAAACCAGTTTAAATTGTTTAACCCAAGTAATTTAATTATATAATTTAGCCTTGGATTTTCTTTTGCCAACCAGGAAGGAGTCTTTTTTTTTTTTTTTTTGTAGAGACAGAGTCTCACTTTATGGCCCTCCGTAGAGTGCCGTGGCCTCACACAGCTCACAGCAACCTCCAACTCCTGGGCTTAAGCGATTCTCCTGCCTCAGCCTCCCATGGGGAAGGAGTCTTTACCAATGCTAGTACTTCAGGTTGTACCTGGATTAATACTACAAATAAAACAATCTATAAGTAATTAAAGGAGGAAACAATTAATATAAAAGGCTATATAAGGTAGACTCAGGGAATCCATGGGACTTGTTTTCTAGGCCATTCCTGGAAAATCTGGGATCACAATTCTGGAGTGCCTTCTAGTCAGTTCTTATAATACTTAAAATTATACTTGTTTTTATTAACTGAAAGACTTCATAAACTAAAAGCAGATTTACACAGATAAAACCAAATCAGAGAAAATTAAGAGCTGCTGAATCTTTGATGGTTTCTTACAGCTTTAGCTGAATAGAATCAAAAGAGGAAACAAGAATTAAAAAGGTCTCAGAAATTTTGGAAATAATGGATTATTCTGTTGTCATAGTAACACAAGCCATTAGAACTGGTTTTAAACTTGTTTTGTTGATCAAGAACAACTTTCACTTTTGTAAAGCAACCAATGTCAGCTCCTCTCTTTTGAAAGTCAGGAAATCAAAGGTGAATTCATATCAATAAATACATCACTAAGTGCCAGCCAATCACAGTCTCAACCAAGTGACTGTGCTTTCCCCAGATGCTATCAACTCATTTACACTTGTAAAAACCAGGCAATCCCTGAACTGCATGTTTCCCCCCAGCTCTATAAAATAAAACAAAGCATTTTTCTCGCAGCAGAAACGGTGCCTGACCAGCACAGCTCTGCTTTGTAATAAGCTACACATTTGGCTTTGCCTTTTTGTTTCAGTTATTGAGTGATAGTCTCATCATCCTCTGACACTTTCCAATGTATACTGTGTTTTTTTACCTTTTGAATTCTAAATGACATGAATATATTACCTATTCAATAAATAAATATGATTAGAATTAAATAAGATTTTATCACAAAAAGCCTTCTTGCCTATGTTTTTGAAGGCAAATAAAATCAGTAAATGTTGTAAAAAGTCTTAAAATGCTCTTAACTGATTTCTCTATTAGGCAAAAATGTGCAGCAGAATCAGTATTGTTCCTAGATTAGATGCTGATTTTATGCCCTGGTTAAAACATGAGATTCACTGGACACTAAGTTAAAGTAGGGTGTAAAAAGGTACTGTAACTACATTCACCTCATTACAAAAAATGGCCAAAAAAGAGAGAGAGAGAGAGAACTTCCAGAAAATAGGCTTATGAGGGATGATGAATGATGTCACAACTAGGAATTAAGCCAAAGTCTCAATGCACCTATCAGTTAAAATTTGTCAACACTAGTGTTGTCCTCTTAATTTGATTCAGATATTGTTTTTAATTTTATAAGTATAAACAAATATATCTAACATGTAGCCTGTAACTGAAACTCTTAAATTCTATATTATAAATCTAACACAAGAATAGAAAATTTAAGAAGGCCTAATTTTTATTACTTCTCTGGTTTATACAAGTCTTATTCAATTTCTATTACTATCACTATTACCATTCCCACACAGAGCCTTGTATGAGCCACTGTTCGAAATGTTTTACAAATTTTAATACAAGAAATATCTGTTATAGAAAGATTAGAATTCCAAATTCTCATGCAGACAGGTTTTCCATATTATAAGAGTATTTAATCTTATTAGGATAAAGAATTTCCCTATATAAATAAGAATTCAGACATTCAAGATACCTCTAAATATAAAGGATACACATTTTTATTACCAATTTTTGGTTTAATATTTTATGTTCAAACTCTTTGTCTCTGAATTATTTAAAGATTGGCAGTAACTAATTGTCGAGTAAGAACAGAAACTGTATAAACTAGCAGAATTCACTTACACAATAAAGTTCAAGGATCTGAGTACCTAATTCAAACGTCCTGTGTCAGGACAACGTTCCCGGGGTAAAGTATTACATACACTAAACCCACTGGCAGAACCTCAGGACTGCTTTACCTCTGTCAACTGCAGGGCTTTATTATAGCCCATCGAGTGCAGAGTCACCCACAGGTCGCGAGGGTCTCCTTCTCTGTCATTGGCTTCCATTAAATTCAACTCCATAAATCCTTGTCTGGTTAGTTCATTTTTCTTAGTATCGAAATTCTCTGTTAAAACAACAAAAAGTTTCTTACATAATTTAAAAAATGTCTATTACTTATTATTCACAAACGTTTACATTACTGGAGGACTTCTGCTTCTACGAGCAGTCTTCACCAGGAATGAGAATGGCTCAAAACACGCTTCAGAGCCACCCTGCTGGTTTCTCACAACTCAGCACAGGCAAATCACAGAACATGGTTTGGTTTTTCAGCAAATCCTGAAGTTATAAATTGTGCAAATATATTCTAAAATTAGAGGAAATTGTAATTTTTCTATGTGAATTCCAAACCGCCTGCTCACTTACAGTATATACTGATAACATATTTCAATAATTAAAATGCTTCACATGTATTTGCCACTTAAACCCAGCAGAAATTGGATGAAGTTGATATAACAACCCTCAAACTACCAGAGTTTCAAAAGGGGAGAGATGGATTATGCCAGATTTAAGGAGACTACTACATGGCTATTTCCTCTAAGTTTAAGCAAATTGTCCCTGAACTTGAAAGACCGTTAGATAATGGGGAACATTTTGGAGTCCATGAATCAACTACATTTTCCTAGGCAGGTCTAAGTGCCCATTTTAACAGTACTCATGAGCAAAACTAAGTTCACCTAGAAATATCCACACACGTATAATTTCTAAATTTATCTGTGACGTGGATAGTAAGTAGCCATTTCTTATGGATCACGTTTTGTTAACTGTCTTGCAAGAAGAAATTATATTCCAACTCCTAGAATCTGTAATATACTCAAGAGAAATGGGTATTCATATTTGAGATAGCATCTCTTTTGTATGTATTATCGTGAGAAAAGCAGCAGAAACATAATGGCCTAAAACTGATCAATAGTTCAAAAAAACTAAATCAAGACTGAATTTGATTATGGAGATAAATGATAGCCACAAAAATGGGAGGTTGGAATTACCATGTAATAAAGTGACATGAAAAACTAATATTTGATACACAATACAAAGAGAATATAAAAATATATGTAGATACTATACTGTAAGACTATCAATAACTAATCCACTTCTAAAACTTAAAATTCTTAATCCTTATCATGTTTTAAAACATTAACTGCTGACTCCAAGACTCACTCTGAAGCTACAGTGATCATGTGGTGTGGTGAGAGAACCGACTAGATCTCTGAAGCAGAGCAAAGTGCCCAGGACTAGATCTACACAAGTATTATTTAATCAACTATTTGACAAAAGACCAAAGGCAATTCAATGACGAAAACATCACCTGTTCAAAAAATGGTGCTGAAACAGTGGACATCCATATGCAAAAAAAAAAAAAAAAATTAAATCTTGGTATAGACCTTATACCTTACACGAAAATCAACTCAAAATGAGTCACAAACCCAAAGGTAAAACACAAAACTATAAAACTTCTAGACGATAATACAGGAGGAAATCTATGCAACCTTGGGTTGGTGATAGAATTTTAGATACAACACAAAAAGTATACAAAACCAAAAGCATGATCCATGAAGTAAAAATTGTGAAGTGAGACTTTATTAAAATTAAAAATTTCTGGTCAAAAACACTCTTAGAGAATGAAAAGACAACGCCACGTGTGGTGGATCACTCCTGGAATCCCAGCACTTTGAGAGGCTGAGGCAGAATGATTGCCTGAGGCCCAGAGTATAAGAGTACCCCACCTCTGCAAGAAAATAAGAAAAATTAGCCTAATGTAGTAGTGTCCAGTAGCGTCCTCCTCCCGTAGTCCCAGCTACACTGGAGGTTGAGCCATGAGGAATCACTTGAGCCCAGGAGTCTGATCCTGCCACTACACTATAGCCAGGGTAACAGAGTGAGACCTCATCTCTAAAAAGGCAAAATAAAATAAACAGAATGAAAAGAAAAGCCACAGACTAGGAGAAAGTACTTGCAAAAGTACATGTCGGATAAATGACTTGTATTCAAAATATATAAAGAATTTTAAAAACTCAACAATAAGAAAACAAACGTCCCAACTGAAAAATGGGCAAGGCCAGGTATCATGGCTCTTGCCAGTAATACAAGCAGTTTGAGAGACCAAAAGGATTGTTTGGGGCACGGAGTTCAAGACCAGCCTGGGCAACATTGCCAGACACCGTCTCTCTAAAAGAAAAATAATTAGCTGGGCATGGTAGCATTACCCTGTAGTCCAGCGGTTCTCAACCTGTGGGTCGTGACTCCTTTGAACTGTATTAAAGGTTCACAGCATTAGGAAGGTTGAGAACCACTGTGTCCCAGCTACTAGGGAGGCTGAGCTGGGAGGAACACTTGAGCCCAGAAGTTTGAGGCTTCAGTGAGCTAAGACCACACAAGTGTACTCCAGCTTGGGCAATAGGGCAAGACCTTATCTCAAAAAAAAAAAAAAAAGACCAGGTGTGGTGGCTCATACATGTAATTTGAGCACTTCGGGAGGCCAAGGCAGGTAGATTGCTTGAGCATTCAAGTTAGAGACCAATCTGAGCAAGAGTGAGGACCTCTCTACTAAAAATAGAAAAACTAGCTGTGTCTGGGCGCCCGTAGCTCAGTGGTTAGGGTGCTGGTTACATGCTCCGGGCCTAGTGGGTTCGACCCTGGCCTGCTAAACAAACAAACAAAAAAAAAGAGCCGGGCGTTGTGGCAGGCACCTGTAGTCCCAGCTACTAAGGAGGGTGAGACAAGAGGACTGCTCAAGCCCAAAGTTGGAAGTTGCTGTGAGCTATGAGGCCACAGTGCTCTACTTAGGGCAACAGAGTGAGACTCTTGTCTCAAAAAAAAGAAAGAAAGAAAGAAAGAAACTGGTGGCCTTGATTGCCTTCTAGAAGGTAACTGGGTGCTTGGAAACCATCGTGGAAAAGAGAAATCTTTGTGAACATATCAAAAAATAAGTGCAATTAAAAACATTTTTTTTAAAAATGGGCAAAAGATCTAACAGACACCACACCAGAGAAGATGTACAGATGGAAAATAAGCACATGAAAAAATGCTCAGCATCGTATGTCGTTTGGGAACTGCAAATTAAAACACAGTAAGTTACAACTGCATACTTACTAGAATGACTAATGTCCAAAGAACTAACAGTACCGAATGCTGATGAGAATGTGGTACAACAGGAATTCTCGTTTGTTGATGAAGGGACTGCAAAATGGTACTGCCACGTTGGAACACCGTTTGGTAGTTTTTTCAAAGCTAACTACAGTTTCACCATACAATTCAGCAATTACTAAAGGGAAAATTTACGTCTGTATAAAAATATGCACATGAATGTTTATAGCAGCTGTATTCATATTTGCCAAAAAATGGACCCCACCAAAATGTCCTTTACTAGGTGAATGCAAACACAAACGGTAGCATGTCAACAGAATGACATGTCATTCAGCAAGAAAGGAGAAATAAGCTATCAAGCCACACTAAGACCTGGAGAAACCTGACGTACAAATTGCTAAGTGAAAGAAGCCAGTCTGATTCCAGCTATATGACACTCTGGAAGAGGCAAAACTATAGAAACAGTTAATCAGTGGTTTGCAGGGATTTAGGGGGATAAATAGGTAGCTGAATAAGTAGAGCATGGGGGAATTTTAGGGCAGTGAAACTATTCATGATAACGTAATGGAGGGCACATGACATTATGTACTTGTCAAAACTCAGAACTGTACAAGAATGAGTCCTAATAATAAAGTATCAATATTCATTCATCCATTGTAACAGATGCACCATACTCATACAAGATACTAATAAGAGGGGAAACTTGGGAGCAAGGAGAGATAGATACATGGGGATCTCTATATATTTCTATTCAATTTTTCAATAAACCTAAAACTGTTCTAAAAATAGAATCTATTAATAAACAAAATAAAAATGTAAAGGTAATTTTAAATTTAAAAAACATTTATTAAAACAATCTTTTTTTTTCTTTTTTCTGAGACAGAATCTCATTATATTGTCCTCGGTAGAGTACCCTTGCGTTACAGCTCATAGCAACATCAAACTCTTGGGCTCAAGCGATTCTCTTGCCTTAGCCTTCCGAGTAGCTGGGACTACAGGCCCCCACCACAATGCCTGGCTATTTTTAGAGAGGGGGTCTCACTCTGGCTCAGGCTGGTCTCAAACCCATGAGCCCAAGCGATCCACCCGCCTTGGCCTGAGCCACCATGCCCAGCCTATTAAAACAATCTTATAGGGTGGTGCCTGTGGCTCAGTGAGTAGGGTGCTGGCCCCATATGCCAAGGGTGGCAGGTTCAAACCCAGCCCCGGCTTAACTGCAACAAAAAATAGCCAGGTGTTGTGGCGGGTGCCTGTGGTCCCAGCTGCTTGGGAGGCTGAGGGAAGAGAATCGCATAAGCCCAAGAGTTAGAGGTTGCTGTGAGCCGTGTGACGTCATGGCACTCTACCCGAGGATGGTACAGTGAGACTCTGTCTCTACAAAAAAAAATAAAAATAAAAATAAATAAAACAATCTTATAGATAATACACGTTCTTATTATCAGGGGGAGGAATAAGCAAAATTAATATTACATGTGATGAGAAAAGTAAGCATTTCAGAATCTTAAAAGCTCCTTTCTTTGCAGTACGGTTAGTGTTGGTGAAGGTACATGCCCCCCAAATCATTTTTCAGGTCAATAATTTTTGGAGACTTTTGATTGCATGGAGTTCAAGGTTGTGAAGAAGAACAATCTGGACTTGAAACCTAACTGTCAAACTACCTTGCTGTGTAAGGTGGTCAGATTACTTACTTTATTTGATTCTTTTTCTTTCTAAAGTGACAATAACGCAGAGCTGATGTGTGGAAATGCTTACATCAGTGCCTGGTATATGGTATGCTCTCAAAAATTACAAACTACCAACTGCCAATTTAATCAAGTTATTAAAGTAGAATATTAATTCTCAACAACTTTACCAGTAGAAAATCCTAATTATGATCTCCTTTTATGGAATGTGCCAACTACAGTGCCAACAAACAGAATTAAAAGATTATATCATTAAAGTTACAAAATGATTGTATCTTTCTATAGATAATACTGTTATGTGTATTATAAATCTTATTAAACAAAGTTTATTATAAATCATGTATTTCTGGCTACTAATTATTTTATTTTAATTTTCAGCTAAAAAAAGATACACTAAAAACATCCTTTATATTAATAATATTTCTCCCCTACCTGCTGTTTAGATAAGCTGACTCCCACCTGGCTCACTGACTTTGCCAGGCTTAGACCACTGAACAGCACATTACTCTCTCCTGACTACATTCTGACCTCCTCATAC
Organism: Nycticebus coucang; assembly: GCF_027406575.1. Classification (NCBI taxonomy): domain Eukaryota; kingdom Metazoa; phylum Chordata; class Mammalia; order Primates; family Lorisidae; genus Nycticebus; species Nycticebus coucang. Next base: position 60,743,096 of record NC_069801.1, on the reverse strand, counting down.
TTCCTGTCCTATGAGCAACGGTTGGCGATGGCTTGTTGGCTTAGCTCTTGGATCTTGCAGGTCTTGGCTTAAACACACAAGTCCTACCCTCTTCTCAGACTCCTCCTGAGTGACGACTAACTCTGGCCTCATTCTCAGTGATTTTCTTTGTCCATATTAGCATATTTGGCTTCAATCCTTCCATGGATGGACCTTTTTAATTCAACTCAAATACAAAAATTATTATGAATTCTTAACATGGGCCAGGCGCAGTGTCTCATGCTTGTAATCCTAGCACTCAGGGAGGCCGAGGCGGGTAGACTGCTTGAACTCAGGGGTTCAAGACCACCCTGAGCAAGAGTGAGAACCCGTCTCCACTAAAAATAGAATAACTGAGGCAAGAGGATCTCTTGAGTCCAAGAGTTTGAGGTTGCTGTGAGCTATGATAATGCCATGACACTCTACCTAGGGAGAAAGAGTGAGATTCTGTCTCAAAAAAAAAAAAAAAGAATTCTTAACATGCATAAACAACGTTGTGGAAACCTTAAATTTTAAGTAAAACTCTCCAGTGGTTCTCAACCTTCCTAATGCCAAGATGTATTCTCATTGTTAGAAAGGGGGCCCGCAGATTGAGAACCGCTGCTAGCCCATTAGCTCTTTGCTGCCCTCTCTTGGGCACAATTTGTGACTTGTGGCCACTTTTGGCCCAGTGAGTTCAAGAGTTCAGATAGTTTTTTATCTTCTAAGCCCCAAAGACCAAAGGCTAAAAACTGAAATTATGAGTAATTCATACTTTCTTTTAACTTGATGATTATACCAACTATTAGTTTAACGAAAATAAGTATTTACGTTTTTATGATCTATAAACAATGCTACTATTTTTAAATTGTCACTAAATGCTATAATATTCATGAAGAAAGAAAAAGTTTGGCTTCTTACTTCTTAGGTGTGAAAGGGACATGTGTGTGTGTGTTCTAAGATAAAGAACCGTGTTTACCTCTGCAGATAGCCCAAGCATCTTCATGACATTTCTCACCACTCGTTCTCAATTCAAAAAAATTATATTCTTCAAGGCTAAGAAGACCATTTCCATCTAAATCAATCACTTCAAATATATCTGATAAAGTAGACCTAAAATTATAAAAATAGCAAATTATTTCTCTCTAAGGCAATTAGACTAAGGAAGGTTTCTATAAGGATAACTTTCAAAAGGAAGTAATATCACGGCATTAAATAATTTCTATAAAGTCAATATATCCAAATACTGTTTGGCTCAGTCTGGTATTACAGGAAGTAAACAAGCTTCTAAAGTAACCACAGCATCTCAACATATAGAACTGAATGAACAGAGCAGCCTCCTCCTCCTGTTTCCCTTTCTCTAATCTTTCTTCTTCCTCTTTACCGACTAGTCTAAGGCAGGGAACAACTACCTAAGTTTTTTTTTGGCAGTTTATGGCCGGAGCTGGGTTTGAATCTGCCACCTCCAGCATATGGGGCCGGCACCCTACTCCTTTGAGCCACAGGCACTGCCCCCCCCACCCTTTTTTCTTTTGGGACAAAGCCTCAAGCTATCACCCTGGGTAGAGTACCATGGTATCACAGCTCACAGCAACCTCCAACTCCTGGGCTTAAGCGATTCTCTTGCCTCAGCCTCCCGAATAGCTGGGACTACAGGCGCCCGCCACAATGCCCAACTATTTTTTGGTCATAGTTGTCATTGTTTGGCAGGCCCAGGCCGGATACAAACCCGCCAGCTCTGGGGTATGTGGCTGGCACCTTAGCCACTTGAGCTACAAGTGCTGAGCCATACCTAACTTTTGCATTTCATATTTGGCAGTTACTTATATCAACTGTGCAACTAGCAGGATCTATTTCTAAAGGCAGTTAACTAGCAGGGGGAAAATCTGCTGGATGTGTGACTAAAGTTGATTTGCCAAACGTATGGCACATAAGTGAATGGCAATCCCAGACCCATGAATGGAAGATCATTTTCAGATGCCTAGAGAGTAAGCTGTTTGGTTTTGTTTTTGGTATATATTTATGGTATATAACATGATTTTTTAGATATATGTATACAATGTCCAGGGACTAAATCAAGCTAATTAACATATCTATTACCACATATACTTACTTTTTGTGGTGAGAACATTTAATATCTACTTTCTCAGTAATTTTTAGGTATATAATACATTGTCTTTACTATAATCACCATGTTGTATAATAGATCTCCTAAATTTATTCCTCCTATCTAACTGAAATCTTACATCTTTTGATCAATATTTCTCCTACCCAAGCCCCTTCCCCCCAGTAACCATCTTTCTACTCCTGTTCCTATGAGTTTGACTTCTTCACGTCCCACATGGAAGTAAGATCTTGTGGTACGGGTATTTGTCTTTTTGTGCCTGGCTTACTTCACTTAGCACAATGTCTTCCAGGTTCACCCATGTTGCCATAAGAATAACTGAGCTAGAATCTGAGGACGGTATGGGGGCTGGCCAAAGGAAAGGGGGGAGACAGGTTATTGATATACATCTAGTCTAGATGTAGACTAGACCCCCAAAACAAAACTTACCTAAATTCCTTTGTAAGAAATAATTCCCCTGTTTCATCTCTATCCACAAGTTGGGCTTCTTCTGTTACTGGTTTTACTTCTTTCCTCAGCCTACAGCCCGTTGTGGAAGGAATTAACCAGTAAATTCCAGGTCCTAGTTCACCAGTCCACCCAAATACCTTTTTGCAAAAGAATTATACAAACAACCATGAGATTTTCTTTTGAAAAAGAGGCATTAAAAATGAGGTTTTAACTTCAATTCTACTAAAGTTCTATCAGTCTTTTAGAGGATTCAAATTATTTTTGTTAATGGTAACCCATTACGAGACCACTAAATATATTAAACAAATGCCTAAAACTATAGGAGGTAAGAAATTATAGTAGAAACTCTTAAGTTGATCACCCAAGGGAATGTAACAAACTGGTCAACATACAGAGCTGATCAACATAAGGAACTGGGCAGCTGTACCACTATGTCCACGTGGTTCACGTTCAGTCTATGAAAACTAGGTCAATGTCGGGAAGTGGTCAGCTATGGAGGTTCTACTGCATCTATCTCCTTTTTAAAAAATTTCTGTTGCATATATCTTCTAAATCTTCCCTAATAATCTTCAAAAATTTGTGATACAAATATCTTCAATAGGAAGCAAAGAGATAAATTCTAGGATAATTTTTTTTATGTAAATCCCGACCTTCTTTAAAGAAAAGTTAATACTATTTCAGGTTTCAGTTTCCTAATTTAACTCAAATACATATGTATAAATTTGTAAACCAGAGTTCAATGACATAAAATAAAAATTAAATATATTTATAAAGGATTCACTGTAAACCATTTTTCTAAGAGTGCAATTACGTAGACAAAAGCACTGAAATTTTATTTATGTAACATGGACTATAAAACAAGATGCAAAATCCCAGATAAACCTGCCTTATATGAAATTCTGTTTCCTGTCAACTGTTGGATATTTACAATGAGTGCCAGGATATTTGTATAGGAAGGCATTTTATTCTCTTGTTGTAAAAGAAAGCAGAAGTTTCCTATAAAAAGTAAGAGTTGTCTTCATCAAATATTTTTAAATCTAAGCATTTTCTAGTTGTGTACAATAGCTATTTGCTCTCCTCTAAGGTATTATGTCCAAAATCCAGGTATATCTTAGGTTAGCCTGGAGGCTCATAGCAAATATGTTTGCTCATTTGAGTTCTGGATTTCATCTTAGTCAGCCTGACCAGTTAGAGACACCGAAGTAACCGAGTCCTACTGTGATACAAGAAGCAATCCAGTAAAACAGAGGGTCATTCTAAGACTATAAAGATTTACCACACCTATACTCTGGAAATCATAAGCTTTGAGATGAGCCATATGTAGAATGATATTCACAAGTGAAAAACAGATCTTGGAACTTGCTAAAATGAGTATTCCGTGATCCCACCTTATCTTCACATACAACCTTGCATCACCACTGTGGATGGCAAATGCAAAGGTTTTTGTGGGCGCAAAACTCTTCTTTTTTTTTTTTTTGGTTTTTGGCCGGGGCTGGGTTTGAACCCGCCACCTCCGGCATATGGGACCGGCGCCCTACTCCTTGAGCCACAGGCGCCACCCCGCAAAACTCTTCTTAAAAAAAAATTTGTGAAACTAAAATATGAATAAAAAGTCCTTTATCAATATAATATAGTACAGATGAACAGAAGCCTATATAGAAAAGACGTAAATAGAAACTCATTCAAACTTTATTACAGCCCTGCTTATGTACTAACTTTTTTACACATGCAATCTCATAACAAAGTAATTTTACCTAAAACAAAATGGAAAAAACTGTTGTTTTAGACAATGCTTTAACCTGAACTTAACTTTGTAGTCAGTTCAGAAGAAGAGTTTAGTCAAAACGTTAACTTAGGGGCAGCGCCTGTGGCTCAAAGGGGTAGGGTGCCGGCCCCATATGCTGGAGGTGGCGGGTTCAAACCCAGCCCCAGCCAAAAACTGCAAAAAAACAAAAACAAAAACGTTAACTTATGCCAATTTTATTTGTTTCTCATCTATAACTACTCTTGTCTGGTAGGAAGCCCACAATAAAGACTTTATGTAACATTCCATCAGGGAAATGTTTGTCTGTCACTGGGCCTACAGAAAGATTAAAAACAATATTGTGTAAGCCTTTGAATAGTATTATTTCTGTTGTTGTGTAGCAGATGTATTTTGTAGTCCTCATAAAATAAATAGCCACATTTATCTGTCTGCCTCACATATTTGGCCTCTGAGTAAATTTATAATTAGAGAAGATCAGAACAATGGGCAACATATAAAATATTTAAAAGTGTTTCTTCATATCGATCTATTTTTGAACTCATAATAAGAAGCCAGTCCTGAGGATAGCAATCTTAAGGTTTTTCTGTTTTGCCGTAGTAACATAAGTAAGACAAACATCTAGAACAACTTTTCCAAAGTCTTGAATTGCTTGTATGTAGGGAGAAAAAAATCTACTGGCATCAATCTTTTTTACTGAGTATACAAAAAGTTCACGTGTGTGGCATCAGGGCATTTAGAGAAAAGGAAAGTACAATGTCACACAACTTGTAAGTTACAAAGCCATAGCCAGGTGAGGTGGCTCATGCCTGCAATCCTAGCACTCTGGAGCTAAGGAGTTCAAGACCAGCCTGAGCAAGAGCGAGACCCTGTTTCTACTAAAAACAGAAAAACTAGCCAGGTGTTGTGGCAAGTGCCTATACTCCCAGCTACTCAGGAGGTTAAGTCAGGAAGATCATTTGAGCCCAAGAGTTTGAGGTTGCTGTGAGCTATGATGCCATGGCACTCTACCTAGGGCAACAGAATGAGACTTCGTCTCAAAAAAAAAGTTATAAAGCCAAGATTCAAGACTGCCAGTCAAACTTCAATTTTTTAAAGACAGGGTCTTACTATGCCGAGGCTGGAGTACAGGGGCTATTCACAGGCACAATCATAGCTCACCACAGCCTCAAATTTATGGGCTCAAATGATCCTCCTGCCTCAGCCTCCCAGACAGCTGGGACTTTAGGCATGCACTACCATACCTCGCTCCTGTCCTTGATTCTTAACAAATCTCAAAACACAACACATCTCTTTACAATTAATAAAACATATAATATTTATAGCACTTAAGTACAGAGTGCTAGGATTGCAGTACTTAAGTACTGTAGAAGGAACATAAAAGCTTTAAAAATATATAGAAAAATATTATTTTTCATTCATACTATATTTTTAAATTAAACATTAGAAAATAAATATGTATACTTCTCTATTTTGTAGTTCAGTAAAACACACGAGCTGTAGGTTTGTTTGACTCTCGTTTTCCTTAAGAATATATAAGGCAGTGTCAACTGATAACCAAGGGGACGGTTTTCCTATAAATAAAAAACCACAAACACCTTAAAATAAACAATCATTACTTACTCTTTCTGATCTAAACAAAGAAGTTAATGGTGTCTTTCCCCTTTTGATATTTTTTTTAGAAATATACATCCCATTTTATATGCAAACATCACAGCATTTGTAATAAGATACATAGCTATATACAGTGACCCCGTGAGAAACATTCTTTACATATTCACTTTCTATAAAATCCATAAATTAAAAAAACACCATAAATTTTCTTGAACTCATCAAGAGCTGAGGTTGCAGGACAACCCAGTAGCCTGAAATCCAAGGAAAACCATCTTTTTAGGGAGAGATGGGATGTAAGCACTGGGTCACCTGAGGTGGAACACAGGAGGAAGAGATACACATCTATATGCTGATAACCCCAGAATTTTTATCCCCAGCTAGATCTTTTCTCTGAATTTCAGATATATATAACCAACTTCACATTTAACATTTCTACCTGGATTTCTGTTTCTAAAACTGGACTCTCCCAATTCCTTTGAAAAAACTATCCATCTGCAGCCTTCTTTATCTCAGTTAATGGTAACTCTTTTCTTCCAGTTGCTCAGGTTGAAAATCTTGGAGTCATCTTGAACTCTTTTCTCATCTCACATATCAAAATGAATCCTTAGAGGCTGGGTGTGGTATCACACCTGTAACCCTAGCATTCTGGGAGGCTGAGGTGGGTGGACTGCCTGATCTCAGGAGTTTGAGACAAGCCTGAGGAAGAATGAGCCCCCATCTCTACTAAAAATAGAAAAACTATCCCAGCATTCTGGCAGGTACCTATAGTCTCAGCTATGTGGGAGGCTGAGGCAAGAGGATCACTTGAGCCCAAGAGTTTAAGGTTGTTGTGAGCTATGACACCACAGCATTCTACCGAGGCTTTTGACAAAGTTAGACTCTGTCTCCAAAAAAAAAAAAGAATCCTTAGGAAATTCTAGGGTTCTGCCTTTAAAGCACATACACCCCAGAATCTCTACTACCTCCTCTCCTGTCTACATCCTGGTTCAAACGCACTATTAATTCTCTCCTAGAATTCTGCAGTAACAGTAACACCCCAGTTGATTCCTTATTTTCTCCTGAGTATCCTTCAGCCTATTTTCAATATAGCAACCTGACTGCTCTTGTTAAAATGTTAACTCAGATCGTATCCTGCCTTCTACTCAAAATCCTCTAATGGAGTAAAGTTTGGAGAGTGGTGCTCCTTCCCTAACAGTAAGAAGTGAACGAAGTACAAAGCCATAAATTTCCTTGAACCCATCAGAGCTGAAGTCACAGGACAACTATGTGGCCTAAAATCCAAGGAGCGAGGGGATGTGAGCAAGGGCTTAGCTGGTGGGTCAGAGGAGAAAGAGAGCTCAGGTACCATACAAGTGGAAGAAGAAATATCTGAAGAAGTGCAGATAGAGAATTTTCTAAAAATGAAAGACAACAAGCCACAAATCCAAGAAGTCCAGAGAATAACTAAGCAGGAAAAATACCAGAAAACTCAAAAACAAAACCCCATATAACACCATCAACAACAAAAGCAAAAACTACCTAGACACACATTTAAACTGCTGAAATTCAATGATAAAGAGAAAAATCTTGACTGCATCTAGATGGGAAAAATCTTGTAAAAATGAGGGGAAAATCCTCATTTCTCTGCTTAAAAGCCTAAGTCCTAAATACGACCCCCAAACCCGTGTCTGATTTTTGTCCTTTTTCCCCGTGCCCTCCTCACTCACTGTGCCTCTGACCCTCTCCTCTCTGCTCCCAGTGCCAGCAGCACTCTCGCAACTCAAAGCTCTACCTGGAAGGTCTCATCACCCCCTTCACTCTTCACCCAGCACTCCCACCACCCTTCCACACACAAAGCTTGTTCCCTGCCTTCTGCGGAAGACAACACAAATGGCTGCCCCTCTCCGTAACCACAGCCCCTTGCAAGATGACCTTGCAGCTCTTCCTTCAAGAGATCACGCCTATTCCCTCACCCTAGGAATCTTGCCTGTCACTTGCTGTGAGTAACAGAATGTAACGGACGTAACATGGTGCCAGCTTTGGGCCCAGACCTCTGAAAGTGCTATTCTGCATCTGCTTTTCCCCCTCAGACCCAGGTCACATGACAGGAGCAAGTCCAGGCTAGCTAACTGGAGGGCTAGCCATCATGAGGCAGAGTCAAGTGGTCCCAGCTGAGACCCAGTACATAGGAAAGGACCCCACCAAGCTGAGCAAAGTCACCCACTAGCTAACCTGTAGCTGAACACAACTGTGTACACCAGCCATGTAGGGAAAAGCCAGGCCTGGCTCAGACTAAGACAATGAGGTAATCGACCTACTGAAATGGAGTGGTTAGTGTATGCTTCATTAAGATGGTACCATATGAACAAAGAATTTGAAAGAGGTGTATCAATTATTAACTGCTGCTGCAAAAAACTACCCCAAAATTCCATCACTGATCATGATGGAATTCCATCACTGATCATGATGGAATTTTGGGGTAGTTTTTTGCAGCAGCAGTTAATAATTGATACACCTCTTTCAAATTCTTTGTTCATATGGTACCATCTTAATGAAGCATACACTAACCACTCCATTTCAGTGGAAACCCAACATTCCCTGAGCACTCACAGTCCCTTTTTCTGTCCATGTTTTTCCCGTAACACTTATTCTCTAATACACCAGGTCATTTTTTAATAATTTTTATTATTTATTTCCCCCATTAAAATATAAGTTCATGAGGGCAGAGACAATGGACTTATTCACATTTTCATATATCCTAAACACCTAAGTTAAGGCTTAACATATAAGGCCCTCACTAAATCTTTAATAAATAAGTAAAAGAACCTTATTCATGAGAATATAGAGAATTAACAAATACACTAAATTTGCAGGGCTATCTTGATTCTCTTCTCTGAAAAGTTACTATTATAATTATCATTTAAAAGAAGTATTAACTATCAAGTATTGTAAGTACCCTACAAGATGTGCCATGAAAACTTTCTGATGTAGGAGGGAAAAAGAATGGAAGTGGAGGAGAATCCTCTCGTAAGAAAATGTTTATAGGTAAATATTATAAAAGAAAAATATTGATTTAGATCAACATTAAAGTCTATCTGGGGATCACCATTATAGACATCTTTTGTTAATTAAAAATTACATAATAACCATTTTAGACACTAGAAATTATTGATTTTTATCTATAAAAACTATTACCATGAATTAAAAGATTAAGATTTTTGAAGTCATTGCCATAGGGCTTTGAAGATTAATTGATAAAGCTGAATTAGCTAGCAAATAAAAAGTTAATTCTATATAAGAAAAACATGTAACATTTTGTTCTTATTTTTAATAAAATATGCTTTAAACATATCCACAAAGCAATTTACTTGCTTTGCATGATATAACATGGCCCACATATATATAAACCCTGTCTTGATATGTAACCATATGTTTCTTACTTAGGCACATTATTTTCTTTACTAATCAGAACTATGGAATACCTACATAAATATTTTCAAAGAGGGTACAAATTCGTCTTTCAAAAAACACATAGAAAATTTGAGCTTGCCTTCAACTTGACTCAGTTTTAATGGCTTAATTGTAAGATAAACCATGGACCTCTGAGCTATTTGCATCCTGTATTGATGACTGATAATTTCACCATCTTCCTCTAAGAAGAAGCAACCTTTCGACTGTATGCATTGCCAGTCCTGAAATGAAGAAAAACATTTCAACAATATATATTACATGTCTCTAGCATGCATAGTAATGAGGAAAAACTTCAAGAGGATATAAAAGAAATGTCAAATATAGCCACTGCTCTTCAGGATTGTGCAAAATAGTGAGGAAGCAAAAAAACAGGCATGACACAATTCAGTTATAATTGGCAGTAATATACAGTTATAATTGGCAGTAATATACAGTAATATACAAAAAAAGAATGACGGTCTGACCATTGAGTTCATGAACTTACCACTGTCGACTTACATTGGCAGCACTGTACAAACAATTCACTAAGGTTTCACAACCTTGATATATCAGTGTTTCAAAGTTGTGTTTGTGTCAACGTGTAGTGGTGTCTTGCTGAATGACATTCATTATTGTAGTTGCATGTTTTTGTGTGCTGTTGTGAGAATGTCAGAACTTGAATTACAGCAATAAACAGACATTCACAAATTTCTTGTTAAACATGGCAAGAATAGAGGTGAAGTTATTATTTCTTCATAATTCTGTGAAGAAAATAGCAGTGTACAAATGAATTCAACTTTTTTTTAGGGGAAAGAAAGCAACACTGATGGAGAGAGGTCAGGGCAGACAAAATCATTGCAAAAATTAATCAAATTGTGCATCAAAAGCATTGGCTGTCTGCAAGAAGCATAGCAGACCAAGTAAGCTTGATGGAGAAACAGGAAAATCTAAATTGGAAATCTTGGCTAACAACTCATGGTTCTTGCATCACAACAATGCACCAGCTCACACAGCACTAACGGCGAGGGAGTTTTTAGACAGTAAACAAATAACTGCATTGGAATGCCCTCCCTACTCACCTGATCTGGCCCCCAGTGACCTTTGTCTTTACCCAAAGATAAAGAAAATATTGAAAATAAGACATTTTGATGACATTTGGGACATTAAGCGTAATATGACAGTAGCTCTGATGGCCATTCAAGAAAAATAGTTGCATCATTGCTTTGAAGGGTAGACTAGGCGATGGCACCAGTGCACAGCTTCCCCAGAGGAGTACTTCAAAGATGACCATAGTGATGTTCAGCCAGGAGGTATGTAGTACTTTTTCTAGCATGAGTCCGTGAAGTTAATTGTCAGACCTCATATGTCAGATCTCATAACTAGAATTAAGTACAACTTGAAAATAGCACCTTGGGAAGAAAGTAAAGGATTCTTTATTGAAGTTATAGAAAACTACACCATTACTACTTTATCATTAGTAGGCTTGCCTACCTGTAATATAAGACATATTTCTGTTCTACTTCCAAAAATAGAATACTTGTTAGACTTTGAAGTAACTTTATAAAGGAAGATGCTAGAAAATTATCTGTAAGGATTTTTTGATAATAAGCTTAAGTCTTTAATAATATTGTTAATACTGAAAAGATGTGCATTAACTCTATAACAATAATATCATGTCTTTTTAATCCATTACAGAAAAAGATTTCCCATGGCACTGAAAAGACCAGACCAGAAATAATTTACATTGAGATTGATTTCTCACTTACCTTTTTAAAAGACAAAATTATCCTAATATATACTTATACCTCATTTTTCTATTTTAATATTTAATATGACTCATAATTATTTTCACCTTATTTTAATATATTTAAATAAATCTAAAAATTTAAAAATCCCTATAACTCTGCCTTTCTACTTTGATTTTTCTATAATCCTTTCTTATAATGACCTCATATAGAAATTTATTTTTTACATTCTAATAAACACCATCTTACGTTCTTTTTAAATTTAATCTTATATCCGAAATATTTTGCTGTTAGAAAAGAACAGGGCTGGAGGACTTACATGCCACGGACCGCCCTGTCGGTGGGCTCCAGTCCGAGGGAAAGTAGGGAGAAGGAACGAGGAAGGTTGAGAGGTCGGCGCAGGAATGACAGTCTGGCACACTACGGGTGAAGTATGCAGCTGCGCTTTACTGAGTTTTAAGTACGGTTTTTATACAGTTTACACAAAGCATTACAGGTTACACAAAGTATTTTTACAACTTGCTGACCTTTACAAGTTATATTTTAAGTTTGCAGATGTGGGTAGTCATCCATTACTACTTCTCAATGTTCTGTCCTTAAGGGGAACAAAGGTTAGTGGTTATCAGTGAAACCTGCTTGCTTCCTCTTATCTGAGGAATGTTAACATACTGCAACTTCTTATATTTAAACTTAAGTAATAGTAAAGATATAACTTGTTTAAAAGTTCTTCTATGGTATATAAATGTTAATTTCATGTTGATTATATATATGTTTTTATTTTGTGTTTATTATTAATCATATGTAATTATTCCATTGTGAGTTGATTGACTAAAAAGTAAGTGAAGTAAGATGTTTTTTAAGGAAAGTTTCACTGTGGGTGGTGATGGTGCATGTCGTGCTGGAACATCTTGTTTAAACATCTTGTTTGTTGTGCCCACATTGTCTTAGCCCACTGACATTTATGGTGGGGACGTACTGTTGTGCAGGCTTACTTGGAGCCACTGAGTCTGGCACAGTCATACTTCTTGTGCTGTTTCTGGATCAACTATCATTGTGTTCATTCTGACAAGACTTATTGCTTACTTATCAGGACAAACAGACATTCAGCTTAACATACACGTACACTGTAACAGAAAGCCATACCTTTAGGTTAATGCGATAGAAAACAGCATGCTGGGCAACATCTCTGTTGCTGCGCACACTGGGGGTGCTGGGGGCTCAGCTCCGGGGAGCACAAACCTCCTTTCCGTCGTCTTACAACGCGGACAGCGCCACCTCGCTGCGGCTTGGTGCCGAGGGTGCGGCACTTACACTTTCTGATTTCGAAACTTGGTACAAAGCTACAGTAATCACTGGCATAAAGACAGACTGATAGATCAATAAATGGATAAGACCAGAAATAAACTCTTGCATATACAGTTCGAATAATTTTCAACAGGGTGCTGCAATTAATAAAGGAAAAGGTAGTCAATAAATGTGGCTAGGAAAACTAGAGATCCCCATGTAAAATGCATTTGGACCCTTACCTTATGCCATATATAAAAATGAACTCAAGGGCGGCGCCTGTGGCTCAAGGAGTAGGGCGCCTCCCATATGCCGGAGGTGGCGGGTTCAAACCTAGTCCCGGCCAAAAACCACAAAAAAAAATAAATAAATAAATAAAAAATAAAAATGAACTCAAAATGAATTGATGACCTAAATGTGCTAAAACTGGCTCAGCGCCTATAGCTCAGTGAGTAGGGTGCCAGCTACATACACCGAGGCTGGAGGGTTCAAACCCGGCCCGGTCCTGCTAAACAACAACAGCTGCAACCAAAAAAAAAATAGCTGGGCATTGGGGCAGGTGCCTGTGGTCCCGGTTACTCAGGAAGCTGCGGCAAGAGAATAGCTTGATTGTCGCAACCTCGTTGGAGATTGCTGTGAGCTGTAACGCCACAGCACTCTACCCAGGGCGACATAGTGAGACTCTGTCTCAAAAAAACAAAACAAAACAAAAAAAGGTGCTAAAACTATAAAACCGTACAGGGAAAGCTAATATTGAATTCAGCCATGCTTTACTTGATATGACTCCAAATCACAGGCAGCAAAAGAAAAATTAGACAAACTGGACTTCATCATAACTTCCTCAAAATTGAGCATCACTCTTATACATCGAAGGACACTACTAACAGAATGAAAAGAAACCCATGGAATGGGAGAAATTATTTGCAAATCATATTCCTGAAAAGGGATTAATATCCAGACTATGTAAAGAATTCCTACAATTCAACACAAAAAACCAAACCACCAGATTAAAAAATGGGCAAAAGAATTAATTGGCCAATTCTCCAAAGATGTACAGATGGTTAATAAACACATGAAAAGATGCTCAACATCACTGTCATTAGGGAAAGGCAGATCAGAACCACATTGAAATACCACTTCACACCTGTTAGGATAGATATTATTAAAAAAAAAAAAAAAACAGTAAAGGGGCTCGGCACCTGTAGCACAGTGGTTATGGTGCTAGCCACATGCACCGAGGCTGGTGGGTTCAAGCCTGGCTTGGGCCAGCTAAACAACAATGACAACTGCAACAGCCAGGCGTTGTGGTGGGTGCCTGTAGTCCCAGCTACTTGGGAGGCTGAGGCAAAAGAATAACTTAAGCCCAAGAGTTGGAGGTTGCTGTGAGCTGTGACACCAGGCACTCTATCGAGGCTGACATAGTGAGACTCTATCTCACATCCCCCCCAAAAAAGGAGGGGGGGCAGCGCCTTTGGCTCAGTGGGTAGGACGCCGGCCCCATATACCAAGGGTGGCAGCTTCAAACCCAGCCCCAGCCAAACTGCAACCAAAGCCCAGCAGTTGGAGGTTGCTGTGAGCTATGACGCCATGGTACTCTACTGAGGGCGATAAAGTGAGACTCTGTCTCTAAAAAAAAAAAACCAGTAAATAACAAGGATTGATGAGTATTTTGAGAAATTGAAACCCTTATGCACTGCTCATACAGATGTAAAATGGTGAAGTCGCTGTGAAAAACAGCAAGCCAATTCCTCAAAAAATTAACCAAGAATTCCACAAGATCTAGCAATTCTACTTCTAGGTGTATATCCCCCCAAAATGGAAAGCAGGGACTCAGATAATTGTATTTCAATGTTTACAACATCCCTGCTCACGATATCCAAAAGGTGGAAACAATAAAAATGAAAGAATAAGCAAAATGTGGTATATACATACAATGGACTATTATTTAGTTTTTAAAAGGAATAAAATCCTGGCACATGCTATAAAGGTTCCTGGATGAATCTTGAAGATATTATGTAAAGTAAAGTAAGACACAAAAGATAAATATTGTATGATTCTACTTATATGAGCTACCTAGATTGGTCATATTCAGGGAATCAGAAAGTAGAAAGTAACTAAAGGTAGTTAGTTGCCAGGAGTTGTGGGGAAGGGGAAATGGGGCGCTATTGTTTAATGGGTAGAGTTTCAAATGAAAAAGTTCTAGAGATGGATGATGGTGATGGTTGCATAACAGTGTGAATGCAATATTCAAAAATTCAATTTAACTGGCCTATGATTAAATTCATTTAATCATTGGTTGTTTGTTTAGGTCAGGTGTAGTGGTTCTTGCCTTTAATCCCAGCACTCTGGGAGGCTGAGGCAGGTGGACTGCTTAAGCTCAGCAGTTCAGACCAGTCTCAAAAAGAATGAGACCTGTCTCTACTAAAAATAGAAAAATTAGCCAGCAACTGGTGCCTGTAGTCCCAGCTGCTCTCTGGAGTCCAAAAGACTGAAGTTGCTGTGAGCTATGATGATGCCACAGTACTCTGCCCAAACTGACAGAGTGAGACTCTGTTACAAAAAAAAAAAAGAGTTGGTATACTATTACTTAGTTAACTATTTCTGAAATCTTAGATATTTAGGTCATTTCCAATTTCTTATAAGTAGAGATAATGCCAAAATTGGGCTTGAGCTAAAAATTCAAGTTCAACTATTAATGAGAACTCAGTATGTACAAACTTTCATTTAGCTTCCCTAAAAATCACTTGGATGGGAACATACATGAACTAAAAACAGATGAGGGCATTACCTCAGAGCCAAATGCCCTTAATATAACCAACATGACCTTGGACAAAGATGACAGAAAAGAAAAAAACTACTCATACAGTCTTTAGACAAGTTACCCCTTTGAAACCATTTGAACTATGATTATAACAATAAACAGAAAACGTTTTCCTTTTAATCAGTTTTGACTATAGGAATTTCTTTCTTTCTTTTTTTTTTTTTGTAGAGACAGAGTCTCACTGTACCGCCCTCGGGCAGAGTGCTGTGGCGTCACAGGACTCACAGCAACCTCTAACTCTTGGGCCCACGCGATTCTCCTGCCTCAGCCTCCCGAGTAGCTGGGACTACAGGCGCCTGCCACAACGCCCGGCTATTTTTTGGTTGCAGTTTGGCCAGGGCTGGGTTTGAACCCGCCACCCTCGGCATATGGGGCCGGCGCCCTACTTACTGAGCCACAGGCGCCGCCCCTTAACTATAGGAATTTCATCTAGTGTATTTTATAAATACATTTTTTATATTTTTTTATCCAGGATGGTATTGGACACTAGTTTAGAATTATGGAATATTAAAGGTAGAAGAAATCTAAAAAGCAATCCAATCCAGACTTATCTTTTGATTGATGAGAAAAGTCTGAAAAATAAAGCAATATACGTAATGTCACAGTTCTTACTGACTGCAGAAGCAGATCTGGAAGCTAGGTCTCTGTATTTTCTATCAGTTATATTCTAAGTTCTACTTTATTTCATATTTAAATATCTGCCATGATTTTTTAAAACCAGTTTTTTAAAAGAAACATTGTGTTTATAGTATTATTATTATAAAGTATGATAAAGCATTACCATTTTGAATTATTCATGTATTTAAGTGTTAAGTTAAAATTATTTAGTTTTTCTTACTTAAAAAGTATAGATTTTAATAGCTACAAACTTTCTTAAATTTGTATTGTAATCATGGCTGTAGCAGTCCCCCCCAGTCTAAATGAAACTGTAAAAAATACTACATTTTGACTGGTACACTGGTAGTGAACATAATTTGTGAAAAATCTCGTAATTTGTCATTTTTCTACATGCTGATGGTACTTCAGCGGGCAGTATCATGTACGAACAGGACATGATTTATAAAATTTATCTTCAGAGCCAGTTAAACACTTTTTTTTTTTTTTTTTGATACAGAGTCTCACTCTGTCACCCTGGGTAAAGTACCATGGCGTCATAGCTCACAGCAACCTCAAACTCTTAGGCTCAAGCGATCCTCTTGCCTTAGCCTCATGAGCAGCTGCCCATCACAGTGCCCAGTTATTTACTTATTTTTATTTATTTATTTATTTACAGATGGGGTCTCACTCTTGCTCAGGCTGGCCTTGAACTCCTGAGCTCAGGCAATCCACCCAACTCGGCCTCCCAGAGTGCCAGGATTACAGGTGTGGGCCACCACACCGGCCCAAGTTAAACATTTTTATTACACATCTTTCTTAAGTTCCAATTCTAGAAAATAATGCTACAGTAGAAGATAAGATATTGTCTAAATTGCATACTACAATATTTTACATGGATTAGTAAGCCTAGGAAATGGTAGATAACAGCTATTTTAAAACAGAAGTATGACCAAACTTCAGTATAATATCAAATGTTTTTAACTACTGAATAATAGTACTAGGAGAATTTGTAGCTCTACTGTTTAAAAGGAAGCATTTAATTCCATAAGATCTGCCGAGTTATTAAACACACAATGCTTATTCAATCTAAAATTTACTTTAAAACAAAAAGACTTTCAATCACACAAAGCTTTTTCTCTATTACCCAGACTAAAATATTATGAATTAAAAGAAAAAAAGCACTGTCAAATTGGCTGAGTTTGAAAAACAATTTTAGAATGCTAGAGTAAAAAAGTGTATGTATGATACAATTTTTTGAGATTATATAAAGTAGAAATAAAATAGCTTGTAATTCTCATATAGGACATGAGGTGGTGCTACATTCAACCAATTCAGGTAAATTCATATAAACCCAAAATTTTGTTATATATAAAATTTGCTTATTTTCATTTATAATATTTAAGGAAATGTTGAAAAACACAAATTACAAATATAAAAGCAGAAAATTCTAGCTATCAAAAAAAATCTGTATCATTACATTTTTCTTAATTTGTTTTAAAATACAAATTTTATATTATTGTTAAAATTTTAAGGAAGTAGAATTAAGCAGTAAAACATCCATAGACATTAGATTAGGCAACTGTATCACCATCACTATTATCATCAATCACCATTATCATCACTGTTGTTTTTTATAAAGATATCCTACGTCACATAAGTAAGTAAACTGATGGTTACTGAACTTTTTGTTATTAAAGAATTATAAACTATACATAACTAAAAACAAAAGGTTTAGTAGATGGTTTACAAAAGGAAAAATTGACTTGGATTCCCATCTAATTGGTTGAATTGATCAACATTTTGAAAATGTGAGAAACTACTCTAGCAAAATTATTTGGAGCTTTCACAAAAATGAACAATGAACTATTTTGTGCTTCAAATGTTTATATTTGTATTGTTATCTATTGACATATATATAACATATTTATGGTATGAAGCATAGATGCTGCACACTGTATGTACAAAGACATTTAGAATATAGAGATTGTACATTAGGTGACATGTGCCTATGTTGTACAGCATATATGTATAAAACATACCTGTAAGTCTATTCTAATTAGGACTCTGGCTATAGGAAGTATCACATCTCTGGAGTTTACACCTGATGCTCTGGGGCTTATTCTAATTCTAGTCATGACTGGCTTTAGCAAAGAAGTGGAAGTTACTCCTCTCTCTAAGGAGAATTCCTGACATTCCTTGACATTTACAGAACCTAAGCAAATGAATAGAATTGAAGATTAAAAAAAGAATGGTAAATACAGGACCTAAGTATGACCAACAGAAAGTAACACACACATAAAGCCTACAAGGCTCTCACTTCCATTGTGTGGATTTATGGTTTATGGATTTATGGTCTTATGCTTATCACATAATTTTCTAATTTTTGAAAAATCTCTCCTTTTCTATCCCAATTCCATATTTCTTTATTCTACATGAAACTGAAATATCTAAATTTGTTTAAAATTGATTTAAAGCATTTGAAAAAAATTAATTTAATAATCCTTTTAGTAATTTATTCTGTACTGAATAACCAACCACTTCTCAGAGTGGTTATGAAACCTCAGAAATGTATAAAATTTATAAAAATTTAAAAAATAACTTCAACGTTACAGCTCTTTCATAATTTGTCTAGCAAGTTTTCTGGTTTTTACTGCAACCCTCCTTCAACATTCCCTCCCCAACCCCGCAAAAAAACCAAAAGAAAAACTTTCAAAGTAAAATGGAAACAAAGAATTCTAATATCAAGGAAGTAGATGATCTAATGCAAGGTGAAGGGTAGGGGAATTAGGGAGCAGGGAGAGAGGAGGGGAGAGAGGAATGGGGGTCACAGTGCACAACACTCCAGTTGGGGGCTGGACACAATTATAAGAGGGACGTTACCTACCTAATGTAATCAGTGTAACCTAATTCTTTGTGCCCTCAATGACTCCCAAACAATACAAAAAAAAAAAAAAGACTATCATGAAATCCATCCCCCAAAATGCAAATAAAGAACTGAATGCTGCTGAATAACAAAAGGGTCACACACTTTGTAAAAAAATCATTTCAGCTCATGTAAGAAATAAAAGACATTAAGCAACAGTAGGTAGTATCAAAAACAGAAATAGAATATTAAAAGACAGAGTTATCATGCTGGTCATGGTGTATCACACCTATAATCCTAGTAGTTTGGGAGGCCAAGGCAAGAGGATGGCTTGAGGCCAGGAGTTTGAGACCAGCATCGGGAACATAGCAAGACCCTGTCTCTACCCCCTCAAAAAAAAAAAAAAACAACAAATCAGCTGGGTGTGGTGGTATGCATCTATAGTCCCTGATATTCGCAAGGCTAAGGCAGGAGGATAGAGAGCGTAAGCCCCGGAGTTTCAGGCTGCAGTGAGCTGTGATTATACCATTGCCTTCCAGCCTAGGCAACAAAGTTGAGACTTCATCTTCAAAAAGAAAAAAAATCAAAAACAAAAACAGAGGTATCAAATATTTCCAAAAGACATTACATTTTATATGAAAGTCACAGAATTAGAAAGTTGACAGTATGCCATCTTCTTTCAATCATTAAATTATCTTAGGCTCTTTTACCTAATTGCCAGTTACCATCCTCACCCTATTCTTGATATCTCAGATACAAAACTTTCTTTTTTTTTTTTTTTTTATTGTTGGGGATTCATTGAGGGTACAGAGAACCAGGTTACACAGATTGCATTTGTTGGGTAAAGTCCCTCTTGTAATTATGTCCCGCCTCCAAAAGGTGTGTCACACACGGTGATCCCCCACAACCCAGGGGCAGATACAAAACTGAAATAGTTTTTTGTTATGTATCATTATGCCTACTGACTAATTTTGGCATTGTCTATTATATCTGCTCCTTCCTTATCACATTCAGGTACTCCCCTAGGCCAAGCTATCATCATAGATAACTATGGATAACTCTATTGGCCTCTTAGATAGGCTCTCTAATTTGAGGTCTCTCTATGTAATACAATAGCAGAATAACTTTCTTTTTTTTTTTTAAAAAAAAGTGTTTTGTTTTGTTTTTATTTGTTTGTTGCTGTTTGTGGCCAGGGCTGGGTTTGAACCCGCCACTTCTGGCATATGGGGCCGGCACCCTACTCCTTGAGCCACAGGCACCACCCCAGAATAACTTTCTTAAACTATACTTTTATTATACCATTCCCATATGAAGAACTATGGTCATTTCTTAGTTCTGTAATAATATTAACAACACTATCATTTATTAAAATAAATACTATGTCCCTGTCCCTGTGTTAAGTGTTTTACTTAGATGACTCAAATCTTTCTAAAAACACACTAAATACAATTATTCCCAATTTAGTAGATAAGAAAACTGAGACCCAGGAGGGATGCTGACTGACTTACCCAAAGCTGCACAGATATTAAGTGACCAAGCCGAGGTCTGTCTCTACCCAAAGCTCTTCATCAACATCTGGGACACCTCTTGGCACAGAGTAGTCATTCAATAAATACTTGTTGAATAAAAGAATCATTATGCTGTACTACCTTAGTATACTGTTAATAATAAAATGAAAATTTCTATTTTTAATTCAAGGCCCATATTCTACACTAAGCAAAATAGCTGGCATACATTGCCTGCTTAGTAAATATTTGGTGAATTGAACTAAACTTGAAAAATTGGCCCAATTAATGACACAGAGAAAAGATCTTATTGTGACTTCATGTAATCCATGTTAATATTTATTTATATTTCTCTTTACACTGGCCAAAATTATGTTTAACTACAGTTTCGAATCAGGTGAACCATAAGTACAGCAGAATCTCTTAAGCTGACCACCCAAAGAGGCAATGACAACTGGTCCACACACGGAGGTGGTCGACATAAGGAAGCACAGCAGGAAGGCCTGCCCTGTGGAAACGCACATGCGGCGCATGTCCAGTCTACAAAAATTAGTTCAATGTAAGGAGGTGGGCAATGCAGGGAGGTTGTCAGTGATGGAGGGTCTACTGTTTCTAAGTTAATTTTATTAACAATTAATTGCAAAATACAAAAAGCTTCCATATTGGGAAATAATATTGTCCAAACGCTAAAGTACTGTGTGTGAACATGTTGGACATGCACACCAAATTGCTTAGGGTGTACAGATTCCTAAACAGTCTGAACAAAATTCCTTGGAGATAATGTTTTAAAATTTTAATATAGAACAAATGTCACTGTCTAGCAATTTAAAGATATAAGGGACTTCAGAGTTCAATAACAAATACAGAGTTGTTATTTGAAACAGAAATGTGGCTCTTGAGAACAATCAGTTCAGTATTCTAACAGCAGTTATAGTATGTGGTCATAACTATTTTTTCCCCTTTTACAGAGGTCTCTAGGTGCACATTTTTAATGTATCCTAGCAGTTTCCAGTTAATGTTTTATATTTCTGTAGCTATTATTTTCTGTTGAAAGAAAACTAGTAAAGGCTGAGTCTAGAAAGGAAAAACAAAGAAAGAAGATCAATATTAACACTCTACAAATATTGACTTAGCAAAGTGACTTTGTTGTCTTTCTCTCATAGGAACTGATATTGAATGAATGACTTATTTATAAGAAACATGAATTGAAAGTATTTGTTAAACAAAACAAAAACCTTGCTTACCCAGGTATATAATTAGGGAATCTCTTCAAGTTCAAAAATTTGAGTCATCATTTTTCTACTCAAGACCTTATAATAACATTCTTATTCAACATTTATACACTGGCTTACAGGTGGCAATACTGCATTCCACAGCATTCTAAATCCAAATAATTTCAAAGAATTACTTTGCAAACTTTACTGTTTCTGAATAGTGAATACACACACTTAATGTCAATTTTTTAAGAAAAAGTTCTATCTATTAATTTAAAATACTATACCTTTATTAAGTTTGGCTCAGTTAACTTTGCGTTTCGGTTACTATTAGCACTCATGGTAATTGCAAAGGAAACAGATGTTTTGAACTTTCTGGTTGTTGACAGTAAAGAACTCCTGGTATCACCTGTAATAAGTAATGATTATTTGGTCTCCCATTATAAAAAGTTGTCAATAATTCATTTCTAAACACAATGCACTCCGGGAGGCTGAGGTGGGCAGATGGCCTAAGCTCACAAGTTTGAGACCAGCCTGAACTACAGCAAGACCCTGTCTCTAAAAAAAGAAAAAATAGCTGGGGGAGGCGCCTGTGGCTCAGTGAGTAGGGCGCCAGGTTCAAACCCGGCCCCGGCCAAAAAAACTGAAAAAAAAAAAAAAAAAAAAAAAAGAAATTGGGAAACTGAAGCAAGAGAATTGCTTGAGCCCAAAAGTCTGAGGTTGCTGTGAGCTATGATACCATAGCACTCTATCAGGGGTGGCAAAGTGAGACTCTGTCTCCAAAAAAAATAATAATAATAATAATAAACACAATGCAGTATAAAAGGTTCACTGTATTACTTTCACTCTTCCTTCTTCCTATTAAGTCAGCAGTTTTATATTTATCAGGCTTTAATGATCACTAATGTATGGGCTACTAATAACATTCCTTATTTCAATATGTCACATTTTTAGTCTGAAATTTTAGTTTTAATAAAATGTGAGTATAGCCAAGTCAAGTTCTATAATAAAATTTTACTACAATAGATTTTTACAGCTAAGAGAGTCTAAAAATGGTACCTAACAAAAGTTAGATTCTCATTTGTTTTATCACTGATAAGTTTAGAAGGAAAAATGTATCTGAATATGACCCTTCATTCCTGATCAAGAAATTATTGGTGTTAAATGTAAATACCTTTATTTGAGAATGTTTCCTGATCACCTTTTCTGATGAGTCTAGGTGATGGCTTTGGTACGGGTGACGGGTCTCTTTCAGGGTACCCTTCCATGTGGCTTCCAAACTGCTGACGCCTCAGTTTATTGTCAACCTCCAGTTTTTCTAGTGTAGTCTTGAGACACTGCTCATTGGTTGTTATATATAATTTACAAAACTATATGAAATAAAAAGTAGTCCAGTGGGTAAAACACTCAATCATACATTCAGGAGGAGGAGAAGGCAAATGCACATTAGTAGGCAAGGGACAGACTGATAGAGGGAATATTTCCTATTGTACTTGGTTACTCATTTTATTTTCTTGAATCAGATTGACCAGCCTCTAGAGACCTAGTGAAATGCAGCCATGATTCAATGAGGAGGTCATACTGTGAGTGAAAATAAAATGTTACACAAGGAAAGGTGATTTATTATTATTTTTTTACTAGACATCTAGACTTGCGTTTGTTCTAAATAATTTTTATGATTCTTTCATCCTAG
The DNA here is from genome assembly GCF_027406575.1 of Nycticebus coucang. NCBI lineage: Eukaryota > Metazoa > Chordata > Mammalia > Primates > Lorisidae > Nycticebus > Nycticebus coucang. The sequence goes on along the minus strand of NC_069801.1, from coordinate 60,719,997 downwards.
AAAAGGTACATTTGTGCAGGGAGTCTCTATGTTTGTATGTTATGTCTTTCTGTATGTATGAGCCCACAGATTTTAACTTGGTTATCATCATTTTTTTAATGTAGTCATCAGATTACAATTTTCAGACTAGAGAGATGAAATTTCAAGTACAATGAGTATACAATATGTAAGTACATCAATGTCAATATTAAAAAGATGTGTCCCTTTAAAAATACTTTCCTGACATGTTAATTATCTTAACCACTTCACAATGCATATATATGTATCAACACATTATATGTATACATATCATAAATACATACAATTTTGTTTGTCAATTATACCTTAATAAAACTGGGGGAAAGGGAAATAAATTATGTACCTTGATGTAGTCAAATCTGCCATCAGCATTTACATCAGCCAACTTTATTATGGCATTTACTTCTTCTCCAGTCATCTTCTCACCTCTCTGGGAAAAAAATGATTTATTTTAAAGCAACATGATTATGACTTGGTTATTCATAGGGATAGTAGAAATATATTTTAATCTTTTCTACAAGTAAATTTGACTATATGGCTTCATTATAACTCATAATGAGTATTAATGTTAAGCAAGAATGACACTTAAACAAAATAAAATTTTATAATTTATTAAATACTGTGAAAGTGTGCTGAATTCTCATAATTGGATCATAGAGTCCGTAATAACTGCTATTGAGTTTAGAGTAATGATATTTTCTAACACTGTACCAAGAAACAGAATGAATTCCTAATCCCATTTTTACTTTGTTTTCCTTTTACTTATCACTGATGGACCTATCACTGATTTTCAAAGTGTTCTGGGCAGGAAGGAATTGTATAGGACACAAAGGGATTGTAACATAGGCTCAATTTTATACTTTTATCTTTTATTTACAAAGCACCTTTCATTCAGAAAGATCCGTAGTACTTTATAAATAACATTTATCTGGTTCATTTCACCTGCTCATGAAATAGTTATATTTAATGTGAGCTTCAGTAACCAAAGCTAGATTCTAAGCTGTTTTGCAAAATGTACATATTATAAAATGGTTTCACAGATCTTACCTTTGTTAGAAATTTATAAAGATCAGTGTGTAAAATAGAGCCTTCATTATTTACATCTAATTGCTTAAATGATTTTAACAGTTCTGCTTTTGAAGTAGGTTTTTCATTCCTTAAAATCATACAAAAATCATCAAAATTCAGTTTGGTGGTTTGAGGAGTCCAATACTTATTAATGATCTTTTGGGATGGATTTCTTCCTGCATGCTGAAGAGCTGCCCAACAAAACAAGTATTATTTGAGCTCGCATTTAAATGCACTTCTCTTAAAATCATTACGTATTGATATTAAACAAATATGCTATAAATACACCAACACATTACCTACAGTGTCAATCGTTTAGTGATGTCAACGTATGCCTGACTCTGAAAAACAAAAATATATATGCCTCCAGCTAAAGATTCTTGGATTATTAGTGCCAGAATTAAATACATTTCTCATATTCTCACAGTTTGGTTCTTAATCTACATGGCTTTAATAACTGATAATACTTGATTTACTTAAAAGCTTTTAAAGGAAAAAAATTTAAAAACAATCATCTATTTAATCCATTTAATGACATAAAGCTAACTGCAAAAAGCATAAATTATCTAAATTATCACTTTTTCTGGCTGAGCAAATGTAGTAATGACAGTTCAGCTATAAAAAGGAATGAAATTCTACCATTTGCAACAACATGGATGAACCTGGAGGACAACATCTTCAGTGAAATAAGCCAAGCACAGAAAGACAAACACCACATGATCTCACACACATATGGAATCTAAATAAAGTTCTCCCCACAGAAGCAGAGAGTAGTAGAACTGTGGTTAGTAGAGACTAGAGAGGGGACAGGAAGGGGAAAATGGGGAGCGGCTGGTCCATGGGTGTAAAGTTGCAACTAGATGGCAAGTAATAGGTTCTGGTGTTCTGTTGCACAGTTGGATGACTGTGGTTAACAGGAAGGCATTGCACATTACAAAATAGCTAGAAGAGAGGCTTTGAATGTTCTTTCCATAAAGATAAATATTTAATGTGATGGATACAAAACACAACATATATACGTATTAAAACATCAAATTGCACCCCATAAATATGTACAATTATCATGCATCAATTTAAAAAATCCTAAACTGGAATAAGGAAATCATTAATTTGAGAATATTAACCTCAACAAGGGATATGCTCAGCATTGCTAAGTAGTAGCCTTTAAAAAATATTAATCATATTCCAAATGTCAAATACATGCACAAAAAGTATCTACTTGCAGTTATAGCCCTGATAAAAATCAAGAATATCAACATACTTCGAGAGAAGACTATCATGGAGACAAATTGGTCAAACTACTCTTAATTTTTAACCATGTTCTTCTATCTGTGAAAGGCAAAAAAGTGGAGTCCTCTGTGGAAAATCATAGCATTGGAGATAAAATAATTAAAAAAAAAAATCTTCCATGTTCTTAACAAAAGCCCCGATTACCATACTGTCCTAGAAACAAAATATAAGTATTTTATTGAGTATCTAAATAGATAATTCCTTAATTCATTTATTAACAGAATCAGAGAAACGGCATATGTGTTTTAGGATTCCAACCCTGGCCAACTCACACTCTTTAAAAGCTGGGCATAAAAGTAGAATCTAATGAATTTGTAATTTGAAGGTCAAAAATCCATAAAATCCAAAAAAAATAAGGAAAATCTTATTTTTTTGTCCAGTTTTGAGAAAATAGGTTATGTAAAACAAGTTAGGACATATTAATAAAAAGAAAAGAAAACAGGTGTGTAACTCTTTCCACAAGTGGCAGTTTAGCGTACATATGCTTGCTATCTTCAGTAACAAAGAAAATATTGTTTTTAAAAATGTGCTTTTAATTACAAAAGAACTTCCTTAGAATAAAATTAATTATACCAAAATATGTGCTCAGTTAGTAGACATTCCGATATCTAAGAAACTGATAACAATCTATTTCCTAACAACTGATTTTAATCTCTAGGTTCAGAATTAGTTGGATCTCACTATTAAGTCTGATAATAGCAAAAACATTCTGTAACTGTAGATCTTTAAAAGTTAACAAAATACTGACCTCTTACCAGGGTTTATTTTGAGGTTTACCAGAGTCTATAACACCTGTATTATTTATAAACTGACAAAAAAGGAACCTAAAACTGTGGCAATACTATTGCTTTATCCACCCCTAAAATGGAAATGTCACAGCCCATGTTTCGTACAGTAAGTGGCAGGATACAGAAGACAGACAGAAGAAAGAGATGGCACAGGTTCACACTACTTCTTTTTAAAAAGTAGATTATCAGGAGTCAGTTATTACAATACTACAAAGAATATTTTACCAAAAAAATCAAAAGTATACATAACACCAAAGAGACCAACATTGCAATATCATCCTCCCACAAAATTTCCTAAGACTGACAGCAGCTTGATAATACATACTGTTTCATTCACACAGTCATGGAAAGCATGCTAAATTTAAAACTTAGTAGATTTCTTATCTCAGTATATTTTCACAAAAATAAAACAAAAAAAACTCAGATATTTTAGAAATGGAAAATTAGATGTAATTTTAATTAATTGGATTTCTGTTCATACCATTTAATATGTATGAATTAAACACTAATACTTAAAATTCAAAATGGAAGATTTTACAAATTTTTAAATTATGTAATTTGATGTAAAATTGAACATGACTTTAAAAATCACTTCAGTCGCTGGATTTATGTTTAAACTATTTTACAAATAATGTCTTTTATTAGACATCAAATAAATTTTAATCTCTTCAATTTTCACGTTCCCAAAACGGCTTTCCTGAAATAGAGAACTTACTGCTTATAAACCCAAAACGCTGTTACAAAAGTATGTCAGAATTTGGGTTTTAAAAAACTGCTTCTAAAGTTGGCAAAATAACTCAAGTTTCTTTATCCATAAAGTTACTGGTTTTCATGACAGTGACATGAATAATCTGTGTTACCTGATATTGATGTTTATCACTTTTTAATAACTGAAGACCTTTAAATAATTTGACACCCTTGGCAAAGACCAAATCCAGTGGTTTGGGGGACATTTGCTACCAGAGGAATTTTAAAATGTGATATTGGAGAGAAGCAATAAAAGAAAAAAAATAGTAAAACCCTCAGAACTCTTAATTCTTTTAAAAAATTTTTTTTCACCTATCTCCCAATATTCCACTTTTATAGTATACCCATTTTATATTTTCTTCACATTTTCCTCAAAATAGGTGAAATTCAGATAGTGACTTAGAATTAAGTATTTTATTTCTATTATTATAAATCTTAAAAGCACTAAAAGGAGAATTTTAAAATATTTTTAAGTAGTAATTGATGGAAGTTTTACATTTCCAATCTAGTCTGTAATAAACATTGAAAGTTTTATTTTGAAGTTCCCAGAATATGTAACTATTGAAACTGGCATAATAGCTTAATGCAGTTCCATTGCTCAAGTTTTTCCAAGAAAATTGGGATGATTCGACAATGTAATTCTAATTCCAGTCTTTCTATTAACTTTCAACAAAAAGACAAAATATTCAAAAATTTTAAATTTTACCTAAGTAAAGTTGATCTTTAGAAAAAATGTTTTCTAAACTGCTTTTGAAGACAGTTAAGTAGGCAGCTCTACAATGCATATAAAATATCTCCTCTTCAGTTAGTGGCGATTTCTTTGTTCGAGGACCCTCTGAAAATGTTGATTTCTGACTGGAAAAACCTCCATCGCTTCCTGGACTGATAGCCATTCTATTAGAAAATAATTTCAAACATTGTTTTAGTCAATGTTAGTCCTAAAATGCAAATAACATCCTGTCTTTCAAATGGGGGGGGGACTCAAGATATCAAAGTTTTTATATGTAGACGAAAAGGATGAAAATTATAACACATATATGGAGAAAGAAGATGAACATTACAGTATGTATATGGACGTAGCCTTTGCCAGTTGATTTCTAATTACATATATGTATACATACATATATCTGAATATAATTATTTTTTAAGTATGTGAAAATAGCCAAAGAACAAAGAAATAATACAAAAGAACCATCACAGGACAAAGGCAAAGCACATTATCTATTCTCTCAAGATGAAAGAAGACCTTCATAGGGTTGTTAAGAGGATTAAATCGGTTAACACATGTGAAGCATATAGAACATTGCCTGGTACACAGTAAGTGCTAAATAAACTGTAGATAGTGTGAAACTGCACAATAATGAGAATTTGGATATGATTGGTAGCTGGCACCCATCCTCCCCGGCAGGATCAATGAGATTTCATTAACATCTCGGTAATGGAGCCTCACATTTCCGATAAATGAATTTTAAAAGTCCCATTTCTAAGCACTATTATTTTCTTTATTAATAATAATATTTGGGGTTTATATAGCATCTCTGCTAAGAGCTTAAACAACTGTCATGCATTTTGTCCTATCCCTTCTCTAAGTGGTCCGTTTTACAGATGGGGAAATTGGAGGGACAGAAACGCCACCGAGCTGGTGGTAAGTGGTAACACACACTTGATAATAACAGTTTCTTCTTTGTTAATATGGATGAATGTTTACTGAGCAATAGTTAACTATGAGGTATTAAATCTTGCCGGTGATCTAACACCTTCTGACATTACTTTACCTGGGTTTGACTTCTGAAAATACATTCCAACCTAATCAACTATTTCAAGTTCAACAATAAGATGACACAGGTCGGGTCCCCTTCAGGACTCATTGGATTCTTATTCGGGAGGCCTAAATCACTTGTACCTTCTTGAATTATACAGATCTTTTACACTTGGGAAAGAAATTTAATAATCGCTTATCATGGATGAAGTACCCTATTTATAATATACAGACGCCTGCCTGACACTTCCCTATTACACCAGATTTAGAAGGACCCCACAGGGACGTGGTGTCACAGTCTGGTTACTGCAAATTGGTATCCCTAGAATTAAGCATCCGAGTTTTCAACACATATGCGTCCACGCATCTCCTCCACAAATGTGAAAGAAAACTGTTCCAAGGCAGGGAGAATGAATGTTCTCTTTGTAGCAAGCAATTTTAAAAGGTATTTTAAAGATCGTTCTTACATGCTCTTTCCTAAATAAGGTGACTCCTTCACGTGGAAATCCCCAGGCAGAAATGTGCCAGAATTCTATTCTTTCCTTTTTTGCAACGAGAGACTCAACTGAAGCTTAAATAAATATATAACTGCACCCTCAGGCTTGGAAACCTCCTTTATTTAAAACTCCAGCCCGAGACGGAGACAGGGGCCTAGAGAGTAGACTGCAGCAAACGGCTCCATAAATAGCCAGCCACACAATAGCAAGAAAAATAAACTGTTCACAAGCGCCCAAAGGGCCGAGCGAAAGCAGAGGGCCCTCGGGTAACCATCCCCACACCGTGAAATACGTTCACAGGTGATTCGGGCAACGCCCCGCCGTCTTCGCCTTCCTCTGCAAATAAAACTGCCTTTCTAGGGACACCGGACGTGCACACGCGGACCGCCAGCTCGGGCAGAGAAGGGAGAGAAGAGGCCGCAGCGCGGCCAGGGAGGGAGCGGGGACAGAGACAGCGAGCTGCGCGCTCCCCACTTCCAGCTCACAAACCCGGAGGCGCAGCCAATCCTCCTCAGCGGCTCCGCGACCCCCCTCTCGGCCGCGGGACCGACACCCGCCTTTCTCTAATCACCATAGCAACCGCACCTTTCCGCCGCCGGAAATGAGAAACGGAGCACCGCCCCCTAAACGGTCCGGCTAGGAATCCAGGAAGTCGTCGATCCACCACGAACAGAGTTGGCTTTGTTGCTCCCAATCTGGGGTTGCTATGGGCAGCGTCAAGAGAGCGGGTCCCGTGTTGCCATAGCAGGGCCCGAGACTTCCCGCCTCCCCGTTCCTCGCACACCCTCGGATCCTTTATCGCGAGGAGGGTGTTTCCGGCGGGCAGCGGGAGCTGTGACGCTACTTCCTGCCGGTTCGCGCGCATTTTTAAGGCTTCGGTTTCTCCTGCGCAGTTCAGACTCCGGCGTTGCGCAGTTCGTTTCGTCCGGCGGCGGCGGCGGCGCTTCCTTGACTCTCGAAATGCCGTAGGTATCTCCGCCCAGGTATTGCTGTTTTAGGGCCCCTTCTGAGAACGAGAAGAGTAGATAGTATGTGGGCCGAAGAGCCTATTTTCCTGGTTTTCCGAGTATAAACTTCTCTCCGTCGACGGTTTCCCCCGCTCGCTATCCTCAAACCGCCGCTCCTCCATGTCCCGCGGAGCTCGCCCGGTAGCCCGCGCTGCCTTTAATTCTGTTTCTCCAAGTCCTTTGATAGGTTTTATAAGCGAAGTAAGGTTAACAGGCCGAAGATAAAAAAAACAGTAGATGAAAACAAGCCCGAGTTATTTTTAAAGCCTTTTACTGCCCAGGTAAATGTGGTGCGTTCGTAGAAACTCGAGGGAGAATTCAGGGACTTGGGTCTCGAGCCCTGATGCCGGTTAAAACCGGTAGTTAAGTCCCTTACCGATTGTGGGGTTCGGTTTTCCTGTTTTAGAAAGTTTGTGCGGAATGATCTCCAAATTCCCGCCGGGCGCCATTTGGTGGTTGAGGGTGGCCAGGCGGGGACTCGGCGCCGCTCAAGCTGGGGTTCGTTTGTTCTCCCGCCCTTCATTCGTCCTGCACCGAAATAAAGCGCAGTTGCTGCCCTGTAGAAACTTTAAAGAAAAAAAAAAAAGTCGCTGAAGAACTGGGAGGGGGAGGGGTGGGTGTCTAACGCGTTCAATTCCCTGCTCTTCGTCCTCAGGGTCGGCCTCCAGAATAACGTGTTAGTTTGTTAATTGTAGGATGGAGCGAAATGCAGAGTAACAGCAGGGCGAATTTTTTGTACCAAATAGGACAACGACATAAAAGTGGAAGGATGTGGAGAAACAATAATCTGTGTTTATTGAATCCTTACGATGTATTCAGCAACTTACCCGTGTTTTCTCTTTGAATCCTAAAGGACGCTGGGAGGTAGGGGCTGCTCTTATCCTTACAGAAAAAGAAACTCGTCGCCTAAGATGGTGTCCTACGTGTAGGTATCAATAAATGCCATGTTTTACTTACAATTTTGGATTATGGAGGAGGGTTTCCTTTTCCCAGAATTAGGCAAAAAGACTTGTGTCCCTGTTGCGTTAGAACAGTCACCCAGTTAATACAAAGGTGCAAGATAGCATAACAAAAAAAACCCTAAGTAGGACTCTAGTAAAAAACAAACGTGTATATTTGCTTAATAAGTTATACTTCCAGAACTATATTCATGTTCTAAGAGTGGGGAACCAAAAAACTATTAAAAGTAGAACTTTCTGACCACTGACTGTCTTAATGTATCAGTAGGTACACGTTGAGAGATTTTTAAAGTAAATGTGTTGTGACGATAGAAACAATCTTAAAATTGAGGTTGACATCTCACATATATGACAACTTCTGTAAGTTTGTGTGTTTTAGCAATGTGATTTAAGACCAAATTAACAGTTAAATAAAGCATAATAGCATCTTTAGTAAAGGATTTCACTCTTTGTTGATAAACTAAGTGGTCTTTTTAAATTTTGTTTATTTGAAAATTATTTTAGAGCAGGGTTTCACTGTGGTCACCCAAGCTCAAGTGCAGTGGTGCGGCTCACTATACCCTTGAATTACTGAGCTTGAGTAATCCACCTGCTGCAACTTCTGGAGTAGTTAGAAAACATACACATACATATACTCTGGCCACCAGAGTGAGGTCTCACCTGAAGCCAGCTGCTGTCTTAGCTGAAGCCCACGGTGACAGTTGCTTCTGATGCTCATTCCATGCCCAAGGTCTCTAGTCAGTAGGTGGTGAATCAAGCCACCAGTGGATCCTTCTCGTTAGGGTAGCCAGGGTAGGTCCAGAAATGCCTTTTAGGAACGAGCACCTAGATACAGGGCCTTTAAGGGTCTGCTTGGTACTTTATTTTACTGTGACTGAGCTGATCCCAAGTTGCAAACACAATCCTTTGAACTTTTCCTCTTCCTTTCCTGATGTAGATGAAGAATCCCCAAGCTGCACTGTCTATAGTTTGGGGGCAGAGGGGCTGACACAGGCACTAGCTCGGCCACCACCACTGGTGTCTCCATGGGTCATGGGTACCCTATAGGAATTGCCCAAGGACTATAGCTTTTGTGGCCCAACTGTTGCAAATTTCGCTCTGGCAGCAGGCTGCTTTTTGTCAACTAGTGGTGTGGCTATCTAGAACTCAAGTTTCAGAGCAGAGGCCTGGCTGGACTGGTCTAAATGCTCCTTTTGTGGGCATCAGCAGAATTCTGCCCTGTACTGTGTTCCCTGTGCCAGAGTGGCCCTGAGTTTCAATGCAAATCCCACAATCACTTTACTGTCCATCCTCCAAGCTCACAAATTCTCTCTCCACTTGGCCTACTGGCTTGACACTGTACTGGGTAAAGGGGCAGGAGGGGAGCATTGCCAGATTGTCTCTTCTGCCCTCCTTTGTGCCTCTTCTTAATACGATGGTAAAACCAGGTAGTGTTATCGCTAACCTGATTTTTGGTTTTTCTGAAGGAATTTGTTCCTGCTGAGGGAAGATTGCTGAAGGTTTCTATTCGGCCAACTTGTTTTATCCCCTTCCCTAGAAAACACTGTGTAGAAATTGAAAACTGACTTCAAAATTTGCATGAAAAGGCAAATGACTTAGAACAGCTGGCACCTATAGATCAGCAGCTAGGGCGCCAGCCACATACACCAGAGCTGGCAGGTTCAAACCCAGCCTGGGCTTGCCAACCAATAATGACAACTACAACCAAAAAATAGCCAGGCGTTGTGGTGGGCGCCTGTAGCCCCAGCTTCTGGGGAGGCTGAGGCAAGAGAATTGCATAAGCCCAAGAGATGGCGGTTGCTGTGAGCTGTGACGCCATAGCACTCTACCGAGGGTGACATAGACTGTCTCAAACAAAAAAAATAAGTAAAAATTAAAAAAAAAAAGAATACATACCTTGCATTAATATAATTTTGTTAACCACGTGGTTCATGTAGTTTGGGCATAAGGACAAATAGATAAATGAAATAGAATAGCCCACAAAGGTGCCAAAGCAATTTAAGTAAGGCTGCACACCATAGAGCAAAACTAACCAAACCAAAAGGCCTTGGCCTCTGCTTTATACCACAAGCAAAGATTAATTTGAAATATGTCATAGTTGTCAGTGTGAAAAGTAAAATTTCTGGAGGGAAATACAGGAGAATAGTGTTATGATCTGGGGTGCCAGCAGATGAAGTTTCAGGCAACATACAGAAAACAGACTAAAAGAAAAATTGATAAATTAGACTTCATCTAAATTTTTAATATTTGCTCAGCAAAAATATCCATTAAGAAAGTGAATTTTCGGGCGGCGCCTGTGGCTCAGTGAGTAGGGCGCCTGCCCCATATACCGAGGGTGGTGGGTTCGAACCCAGCCCAGCCAAACTGCAACAACAACACCAAAAAAAATAGCCGGGCGTTGTGGCGGGTGCCTGTAGTCCCAGCTGCTCGGGAGTCTGAATCACATAAGCCTAAGGGCTGGAAGTTGCTGTGAGCCATGTGACGCCATGGCACTCTACCGAGGGCAGTAAAAAGACTGTCTCTACAAAAAAAAAAAGAAAGTGAATTTTCGGGCAGCACCCGTGGCTCAGTGGGTAGGCCACCAGCCCCATATACCAAGGGTATGGGCTCAAACCTGGCCCCAGCCAAACTGCAACAAAAAACCGGGTGTTAAGGCGAGTGCCTGTAGTCCCAGCTACTCAGGAGGCTGAGGCAAGAGAATCGCCTAAGCCTAGGAGTTGGAGGTTGCTGTGAGCTGTCATGTCACGGTACTCTACCGAGGGCAATAAAATAGGACTCTGGTCTCTATTAAAAAAAAAAAAAAAAGTGAATTTCAATTTTACTGAGAGAAGCTATTTATAAGACATTTGTCAGACAAAGTACTTATATTTAGAATAATAAGGAACTCTTGTTACTACTCAATGGTCAAAAGACAAAAACCTCATTAAAGTAATGGTCCAAAGATGAACTAATACTTAACAAAAGAAGACATGAATTGTATAAATGGACAATAAGCATGTTATTAGACATTTTAACATCCTTTTATAAAGTTAAATATATACCTATCCAATGATCCAGCAATCCCACTTCTAGGTACTTATTTATCCACAGAGAGAAGTGAATATAATATAGCTAAAAAAAAAAAACTCATGAAAGGATGCTCATAGAAGTTCTGTTACTATTTTTTTTTTTTTTGTAGAGACAGAGTCTCACTTTATGGCCCTTGGTAGAGTGCTGTGGCATCACACAGCTCACAGCAACCTCCAACTCTTGGGCTTAAGCGATTCTCTTGCCTCAGCCTCCCGAGTAGTTGGGACTACAGGCGCCCACCACAACGCCCGGCTATTTTTTTGTTGTTGCAGTTCAGCCGGGGCCAGGTTTAAACCCGCCACTCTCGGTATATGGGGCCGGCGCCTTGCCAACTGAGCCACAAGTGCTGCCCCAGTTTTATTCTTGATGGCTAAAAAGTAAAAACCAGATTTTTATCAACAGAAGAAAAATGATTTATTGATTAATTTGATGTATGCAACATTATGGATGAGTTTCATAATTATACTGAGCAGAAGTAAACAGACAAGTACATATTATGTGATTTTATTTACATGAAATTTTAGAATAGGCGGGACTAATCCCTTCTAAAAAATCAGAACAGCAGTTGTGTATGATGTAAATGATGGACGTTGAAAGTGCTATATGCACCTTCCTCAGATTCAAATATTTAATATCTTGATAGGGAAGTGAGTTACAAGGATGTAGTATGCATTTGTTAAAACTCCCTTTTGTACATTTATAATTTGTACTGCTCACTGTATATAAATTTTATATTAAAAAATACTAAGCAAATATGGAACCTTAGTAGAGAGGTTTGCTTTCTATGGGGATATGTATTAGCAATCCTGAAACTAGTTTCTGTGCATTCTGGGCTTTTGCAAATAAGTGTATTGTGTGTAAAGGATCCAAGTTTCTCATTTTAAATAGAGGAATTTCAAATATTGACTTGGCAGTGGAGGTATCAATAGGAAGTCATAATTTTTTATATACATATTACAGATGGGTGGATAGAAATGTTTTTGTCATATGGTACTTGTTCTAGCTCTGACCGCTGACAGGGCTTATTTATGAGCAATGACATAAGTAGCAGTCAACACATTTATTGCCCAGATTTTTATTTTTAAATACTGTTATCAACTAAAAAGAGCTAGGTCTCACTGGGGAAAAAGCTAATTCCAAGGCTAGTGGAAAGAAAATTTTTGTGTGCTAGAATGTACAGAAATACACGAGTCACGAGCACATAGGGTAAATAGGGGCTGATGTGAATGTGGGTCGTCTTATTGTCCAATCTGGGGCACTTAAACATCAAAATAAATAGTCACAGGACTGGCTTAAAATCCACTGACTAAAAGAAAGATACATGACACTATCGTGACATGAATGAAGGGAGAGGAAGAGAAAGCTCTTCCTTTGAATAGAATGCTGACTAATAAATGCACAAGAAATGATAAGAGTTAGAAAATCTTATCAAAGAGTCAAAGGCTCTTTATGATATATAAGATTTTTTATTAAACTGGAGAAAAGTAAAAGAACTTTTTTTTTATTCTGGGGATTCATTGAGGGCACAAAGAACCAGGTTACTTTGATTGCTTGTGTCAGATAAAGACCCTCCCATAATAGTGTTTCACCCCCAAAAGGTGGACCACTCCCCATGAGCCTCCCACCCCAGAAGATAACATCTTAATGATCAAAATTCCTATCACTGATATAATACGTGAACATCTTATGCTTCAAGTTATGCTCTCAAAAGCATCACTCTGTCATTTATTCCAAAAAATCATAACCTAATCATGGAGAAATGCCAAATAAACCCAAATTGAGAGAGATTCTACAAAATTAAAAACAGCATGTAGTTTTTTTTTTTTTTTTTTTTTTTTTTTTGAGATAGAGTCTCAATATGTCGCCTTTGGTAGAGTGCTATAGTGTCATAGTTCATAGCAACCTCAAACTCAGGCTTAAGCGATTCTCTTGCCTCAGCCTCCCAAATAACTGGGACTACAGGCGTTTGCCACAATGCCCAGCTGTTTTTTTGTTGTAGTTGTTATTTTGTTTTATTTTATTTTTTTTTGGTAGAGACAGAGTCTCACTTTACCGCCCTTGGTAGAGTACCGTGACATCACAGGACTCAGAGCAACCTCCAGCTCTTGGGCTTCCACGATTCTCCTGCCTCAGCCTCCCAAGCAGCTGGGACTACAGGCGCCCGGCTATTTTTTCATTGCAGTTGGGCCGTGGCTGGGTTTGAACCCACCACCCTCGGTATATGGGGCCGGCGCCATATTCACTGAGCCACAGGCGCCACCCTTGTAGTTGTTATTTTGTTTAGCAGGCGGGCAGGGTTTGAACCCATTGTCCCCGGTGTATGTGGCCAGCGCCCTAACCACTGAGCTATGGGCACTGAGCCCAGCATGTAGTCTTGAAAAATTTCAAGGTAAAGGAAAATAAAGAATGGTTGAGAATCTGTTCCAGATTAAAGAAGAAACTAAATACAATGAGTGATCCAGGTTTAGGTCCTAGACTTGGAAGGGAATTGCCTGTAAAGGACAATATTAGGAAAGTGTTAAAATTTGAATATACACTGTTTATGATAATATTGTATTGATAAAATTTTAAATTTTGATATATTGTTTACGAAAAGGAATACTCTTTTTTTTAGCCAGTCTCATACTGTTACTCTCAGCAGAATGCCATGGCATCACAGCTCAAGCAACCTCCAACACCTGGGCTCAAGTGATCGTCTTTCCTCAGCCTCTTAGCTGGATCTACCAGGCGCCCACTACAATGCCCGGCTATTTTTAGAGCCAGGGTCTCACTCTTGCTCAGGCAATTTACCTGCCTCGGCCTCTCAGAGTACTAGGGGAATATTCTTGTTTTAAGAAAAACTCATGGAAATATTTATGAGGACAGGTGTAGGGTGTACTATCTCTCTAACTTATTCTCCTGCCTCTGCCTCCCAAGTAGCTAGGACTACAGGGGCCCGCCTGGCTATTTTTTGGTTGCAGCCGTCATAGTTATTGGCGGCCCGGACTGGATTTGAGCCGGCCAGTTCAGGTGTATGTGGCTGGGGCCTTAGCCGCTTGAGCCACAGGCCCCAAGCCAGAAGAGAGGCAGTATTTGAAGAGATTGTGGCTTAGATTTTTTTCTAGAACTGATAAGACATAAATCAATGTGAAGTACTTAAAGATAAGAATATGACATCCTTTGGAGACATGTATTTAAACTGTCTTATATATGCTTGATGGAAAATCTTAAGGAAAAAAAAAACTTACCTGTCTTTTTTTTTTTTTTTTTTAATTTATTGTTGGGGATTCATTGAGGGTTACACTGATTGCATTTGTTAGGTAAAGTCCCTCTTATAATCATGTCTTGCCCCTAAAAGGTGTGGCACATACCAAAACACCCCTCCTTCCCTCTCTCTGCTCTTCCTTTCCCCACCCCTCATTATTTCTCTCTGCTCTCCCCTTTCCCCACCCCCATCGTGTCATTAATTGTCCTCATATCAAAATTGAGTACATAGGATTCATGCTTATCCATTCTTGGGATACTTTACTAAGAATAATGTCTTCCACTTCCATCCAGGTTAATGCAAAGTCTGTAAAGTCTCCATTTTTTTTAATGGCTGAATAGTATTCCATGGTATACATATACCACAGCTTGTTAATCCATCCTGGGTTGGTGGGCATTTAGGCTGTTTCCACATTTTGGCGATTGTAAATTGAGCTGCAATAAACAGTCTAGTGCAAGTGTGCTCATGATAAAAGGATTTTTTTCCTTCTGGGTAGATGCCCAGTAATGGGATTTCAGGATCAAATGGGAAGTCAAGCTTGAGTTCTTTGAGGGTTTTCCGTACTTCCTTCCAAAAAGGTTTGATTAGTTTGCAGTCCCACCAGCAGTGTAAAAGTGTTCCCTTCTCTCCACATCCACACCAGCATCTGCAGTTTTGAGATTTTGTGATGTGAGCCATTCTCGCTGGAGTTAGATGGTATGTCAGGGTGGTTTTGATTTGCATTTCTTTGATAATTAGGGACGATGAGTATTTTTTTACGTTTGTTAGCCATTCGTCTGTCTTCTTTAGAGAAGGTTCTATTCATCTCTCTTGCCTGTTGATATATGGGATTGTTGGCTTTTTCGTGTGGATTAATTTGTCTATAGATCCTAGTTATCAAGCTTTTGTCTAATTCAAAGTATACAAATATCCTTTCCCATTGTGTAGGTTGTCTATTTTTTTTTGGTTGTTGTCTCCTTAGCTGTACAGAAGCTTTTTGGTTTGATGAAGTCCCCATTTGTTTATTTTTGTTGTTGTTGCAATTGCCACAGCAGTCTTCTTCATGAAGTCTTTCCCCAGGCTGATATCTTCCAGTGTTTTTCCCATGTTTTGAGGATTTTTATTGTTTCATGCCTTAAATTTAAGTCCTTTATCCATCTTGAATCAGTTTTTGTGAGTGGAGAAAGGTGTGGGTCCAGTTTCAGTCTTTCACATGTGGCTATCCGGTTTCCACGTGCTGGTGACAAATCAAGAAGGCTGTGTGCCGGGCGGCGCCTGTGGCTCATTCGGTAAGGCACCGGCCCCATATGCAGAGGGTGGCGGGTTCAAACCCAGCCCCGGCCAAACTGCAACAACAACAACAAAAAAAAAAACAATAGCCAGGCCTTGTGGCTGGCGCCTGTAGTCCCAGCTGCTTGGGAGGCTGAGGCAAGAGAATCGCGTAAGCCCAAGAGTTAGAGGTTGTAGAGGTTGCTGTGAGCCGTGTGACGCCACGGCACTCTACCTGAGGGCGGTACAGCGAGACTCTGTCTCTACAAAAAAAAAAAAAAAAAAGAAGGCTGTGTGCCCCACACATCAGCCATCTGTTTTAAATTTTAAACCAAAATTATTTTAGTCTGCAAAATTGGAGCATTGTAGAAAATTGAAAGAACTAAATAATTTGTCGTTGAATTTGAAACTGACATTTTAAGCTA
The DNA here is from genome assembly GCF_027406575.1 of Nycticebus coucang. NCBI lineage: Eukaryota > Metazoa > Chordata > Mammalia > Primates > Lorisidae > Nycticebus > Nycticebus coucang. Next base: position 60,703,878 of record NC_069801.1, on the reverse strand, counting down.
AAAAATAAATGCAGTTGATTAAACAAATCATTAATTTATATGACACCTATGTGTAATCACTGTCTCAGGCTTTGGGGATTCAAATACAAACATACTGTATTGTCTAGGACAGTGGTTCTCAACCTGTGGGTTGCGACCCCATTGTAACAATGAAAATAACATTGCGGCATTAGGAAGGTTGAGAACCATTGGTCTGGGAGTTTTAGTTTTAATGAAAGAGAAAGTTTAGGCATTTGTAGATCTCTTAACCTACCAGTTAATAGGGGCTAACGATGTGAATATCTTAGTCTAGGGAGGCCAAGAGAACACAAATAGGGTATTTTAACATAAGTGTAGTCAGAGGGTCGTGCACAGTGCTGTTGAGTTGGAGTGCAAGGGTCCTCAGTGCAAACTGGGCTGGGTGAGGGGAACATGTCTGAAAGGCAGGGTAGACATCAATGTTAGTTTTTTGTTATTTATTTTGTAAATTAGTCATACTGAAAATTGTGTAAAACATCCCCCATCTGTGATTTTTAATTCTAGTAAACATATTTGGGCTTTTTCTTTTTTTTTTTTTTTTTGTGGAGACAGAGTCTCACTTTGTGGTCCTCGGTAGAGTGCCGTGGCCTCGCACAGCTCACAGCAACCTCTTAACTCTTGGGCTTACCGACTGAGCCACAGGCGCCGCCCTATTTGGGCTTTTTCAATAGAGATTCTTTTAAAGGATATACTTAAGTTCTTCCTTTATATATATGTATGTGGTGTGTGTGTATGTATAAATTTCTGGCAGAAGGTGGTAGTAATGTTTTATTAATGTTTATATTTGCAAATACCCATTAGGGGTGAAAAACATTTATCTTTTTCTTCATCCCAAAGAACATCATACCTCCACTTATCTTCTGGGGTTGGTTAATATTTTCAAATTATCCGGTTAGCCTCTGTTGTAAGAATTCTATGGCTGGGTGGTGCCTGTTGCTCAGTGGGTAGGGCACTGGCCCCATATACTGAGGGTGGCAGGTTCAAACCCTGCCTCAACCAAACTGCAGCAAAAAATAGCCAGTCGTTGTGGCAGGTGCCTGTAGTCCCAGCTACTCGGGAGGCTGAGACAAGAGAATCGCCTAAGCCCAGGAATTGGAGGTTGCTGTGAGCTGTGGCACTACAGCACTCTACTGAGGGCGATAAAGTGAGAATGTCTCTACCAAAAAAAAAATTCTATGGCTAATTATCTATTAGTCTTGAAAGTTTTGACAGTATAAAAAAATAGGTTAGCCAATAATTGGTGAAAGTTTTTGGCCAATTTTATCATGAGAAATAACAGGATTCAACATTGGTTTAGATGCTTTCTCACGGTGAACACAAATCCATGTGCAATGGAGTGATGGAGGGATTTTTGTGTGACCACTAGAAACGTTGAACATAAAGGAGCATAGACTTGAATGAAAAGGAGAATGCAGAAAGGATATAGGAATGCTCCTTTCTTTTTACTCATTCCCACACACAGAATAGAAAATGAATCATTTCAAATACTTCAATTTACACTTAAGGACTCACATGGGATATGAATTTGGCCATTGCCTTTCATCAGAGGATTTCTAAGCATCTCATAAGCATATCAGTAATCCTCTAAACACTCTTCTGAAGTTGGAGCTGACAATATTATCATCTCCATTATAGTGAGGAGTAAATGGAAGCACTGAAAATACTAAGTGGTATTTTCATCTTCCACTCAGAAATGTCTTGCTACTTTACATGTAGGTCAGTATTACTATCAACTTTATGAAGCTTAATGAGATTATGTGATTTGCACAACCTTAGGGAAGAATTTGGCATAGCATGAAGGCTCGCTGAGTCTTATCTGCTTTACTAAGTTTATTCTTCACCTCCCCCACTCCCATCTTTTGCCCTGCTTTTCAAAATCATATTTAATCTAATATTTTACAAGGCCTTTACTGAAGGGAGGATACCTGGGAAGAGTATGTTCTGATCTGAAAGGACAAAAGGCTTTTCACAGAAACTCAAGGACACTGCTGCAAGGTTCTCCCCATGGTGACTCAGCTTTTAAGAATTTGTAAAAACTTAGCTTCCTGGAACCTTGAAACTAATGCTTGCTACCACATCTGTAAATCCTGCCAGTGCTTCAAGACCTCCGGTAAGAAGGCAGTATGATTGCTCCTTTGCCTACTTTTGAGTCCTGTAGAAGGACAAGAGCAGAGCTGGTTGGAGAGTGCCGCCATCTTGGATGCTAGTCCTCCAAACCTCTGCCCGCTGGAATAAAGCCCCTTCCTCTTAGAAACAGAGGTGTTCGGGTGATTCTACCTTTCCACTGTGCCTTACTGTCCTGCTATGCTCCGAGAACCTCACATCATATGAGCTTCTGGGGTGTCTTTTCCTGGGTTTTGGCACACTTATTCACGGGTAAAAGAGTGCCTATATACAGCAGCTCATTACTTTAATGAATGATAACTTGACAGTGATTGGGTTCAGTTCTAATATAAAGTTAAGAATAGGTGGCCATAAGTTCCTTTGGTAGGTTTGCTTTTTTTTAATTCCCTCTTCCTCAGTTCAACAAAGATTTTTTATGCACAGGACCTGAGATCTGAGTTTCTTTCCCTCAGGATGTGTGACAGTAGATAAGTTGCACAAACCCTGTTGAACTAAATGATGTTTTATATTTTTTCTAGTGTTGCTTATTAAATCTTTCTGGGATTCTTGTAAATATTACCAACTTTTGGTTGTGAGATGCCTGAAATATCTGAACACTACATTACATGTTTTTAGATTCAAATGTAGGTAAAGTGGGAGATGACAACCTATTTTAAGATCACTTTCTTTCTTGCCTTTACTATTTCCTTGGGCAACCTCGGACCTAATCTGTAAACCTTTTAAGTCCAAATGTTTACTTTTCTAAGAATTAACCATTGATAATAAAGCAATAGTATTTTGAACAGTTAACATCAGGATGGAGTTAGTGTCCTAAAAGATAGTATTGCATCTTAGAAACAAAGGATAAGAAATGCAATACTGGGCGGTGCCTGTGGCTCAGTGGGTAGGGCGCTGGCCCCATATACTGGGGGTGGCAGGTTCAAACCCAGCCCTGGCCAAACTGCTCCAAAAAAAAAGTCAGACATTGTGGCAGGTGCCTGTAGTCGCTGCTACTGGGAGGCTGAGGCAAGAGAATCGCCTAAGCCCAGGAGTTGGAGGTTGTTGTGAGCTGTGTGACTCCACAGCACTCTACCGAGGGGGATAAAATGAGACTCTATACAAAAAAAAAAAAGAAAGAAAGAAAAGAAATGCAGTACTGTGTAATTTCAGCTTTTTAATTTCTTTTTTTTAAGATCGTCTCACTTTCACCCTCAGTAAAGTGCCATGGCCTTACAGCTCACAGCAACCTCAAACTCCTGGGCTCAGGCAATCCTCTCTCAGCCTCCTGAGTAGCTGGGATTACAGGCACCCACCACAATGTCTGGGTGTATTTTTTTTGTAGAGACAGGGTCCTAATCCTTGCTCAGGCTGGTCTCAAACTCCAGAATTCAAGCAGTCTGCCTGCCTCAGTCTCCCAGAGTGCTGGGATTACAAGTGTGAGCCACTATACCTGGCCTAATTTTTGATTTATATTTTGAAGTGTTATAAATAACAGAAAATCTCACATACCTAAATAGGACAATGTATATTCCAAAGCTAAATATAAATTTTTTAAAATTGTCTTCCATTTTTATTTGTTCATATACCTGTTCTCTTGTTTCATTGAGAATTCACATTAAATTCATTTTAAGTGAACTTGTAAAAGATATAAATAATTCTTTAAACCAGTTTAATTAATCTCAAAAAAAATTTGATAGGCTAATGTGAATAATCATACAATCAAGCAATATTAAGTAAACCCTTTTAAAATAGATTAAATTTTTGTATTTGGTATTTTTACTACCTAGTAATTTTCTTAAATTGACTATCTCTTCTATTTTTTCTTGTTGCTCTCTGTAAATTAGTAGTTATTTATGAATAGTCATTTCTTGGATCTATTAAAAATGTTTTTGGTTTGTATAATGAAGTCTTTAAAACACAACCTTTTTTGGGCTGAGCGCAGTGGTTCATGCCTGTGATCTTGCCACTCTGGGAGGCCAAGATGGGTGAACGGCTTGAGCGTAGGAGTTCCAGACAAGCCTGAGCAAGGGCTAAGACCCCCATCTTTACTAAAAGAGAAAGAAAAATTATCTGGGTGTTATGGTGGGCACCTATGATCCTAGCTACTCCGCATGAAGATCACTTGAGCCAGGAGTTTGAAGTTACTGAGAGCTACGATGAGGCCACAGCCCTCAAACCCACAGTGACAGAATCTTACGCTATCTAAAACAAATAAACAAAAATACCAGTGTTCTTTTGCTTTATGCTGTAATTCTCTAATATTTTAAATAATTTAATTTACATTTCTCAGGAATCAAGAAAGTACTTTTAATGTTGCTTTTGTCACTAGGAAAACTAGTTTTAATTTATATTGACCTTTTTCTCCTCTGAGTGTTTAGCCTGCATTCAATAAAATGTTGATGACTGCTCTTTACAAGACAGCCGTATGAAATAAAGTATTATAAATATTCAGCTTTACTTTCTAAGCATTGTCACCAACAGCTGGGCATTCGTTTTAGTAGAACAGATTTTGCACAGAAAGAGCCTGGCATGTTCCTGAATCAGTTTAGTGAAGGAAACAAAAAATAGTTTCTTATGGATTAGGGACTTATAAAGACATAGAGCATCTGTTCCTTGGTTCAGTCATAGTCTGGCTGCACTGAATCATGTTTAAAGCTAGAATAATGAGCAAAACTTTTTTCACCTTGCTCATACCTTTAGCACCTAGTGCATTGTATCTGCAAATAATAAACTTTCAACATCTCTATTGAAGGTATCTGAGTTATTTTGCTTGTTAGTGTGATTTTTGATTAGTGCTATTTTAAAGTAGATACACTAATATTTTACTAAGACTTTTTTATAACATGACTTTAGTATTTAAATTGTGTGGTAGTCCTTGTATGTAAAACTATATAAAAAAGTGATCCATTTAAATACTGTTTTGAAATATGCTATTAAAAACAAACGATCATCATAAATAATTGCTATTTTCATATGGTATTCTGGTTTAAGAAATAATATAAAAGTAGTTGACAAAAGTAACTTAGAATCTTTGTTTACATATCTTTAATATTTGGCTACAATAAAGCATGTCAAATATAATATTTCTTCAAATATTTTATTTTCAGGGTTAAAAGAGCACTGAAATTAGATGGTCTAATAAAAGAAAAGGTAAGTATTTGCTTAATAATTTGTGATTGCAGGATAAGATTGTATTTTTAATTTTTAACTACTGATTCACCTTGCTAATATGAAAGTTACCAAAACACAATGTAATATAATTGATACACTATTTTTTGCATATAAAATATTTTTTGTAAATCTAATATGTGGAGGTTTCTGGTTATTTTGAGGTGCTTACTTAAAAAACAAATTCAGAAACCTAATGTAATAATTCAGTAGCAATTCATTCACTATTTGTAGAAAAAAGTAGTCTGCCACTTAACGTACCAAAAAAACGTAGAACACTGGCAATACCTTTAATCTGCATACCATAATCTGCTAACATTAAATAAAAACATTAGCAGCATTTTTATATCAAGAATGTAATTACCTCCTTCAGTTATGCTGGCATGGATTAAATGACAGAATACTAACATTGTGATCAATTTCACCATAGTTACCCAGTAAAAATAAAATTGTAATGTTACTATAACTAGTGTAAATCTAGTCGTAGCCCGTTCCTAGTGCCAGCATATCATGGCATAGGTTAGTTTATCTTTTCATTCCAGCCATGGATCTAGATACAACTAGTACTCAGTAATCTTAAATGCAAGTAAAGCAGTGAGCAAGTAAGTTGAAACAAATAGCTAGTCAATAAATGGGCTCCTACAAAATCTTGAATGTGAATGCCATTTCAAGAAATGGGTTTCATGTGGAATTTCTCTTTGGAAGACTCAGTGGTATTTAAGAAAACAGAAATTTACCATTTAAAAACTTCTTAGGTACTTTTTTAAAATTTTTAAACAAAGGTAGCAAAATACTGCAATGACAGTAAAAAAAATCATTAACAGTGTAATTAGCAATTTAGAGTACCATTATCCAACTTGTTCTGTGTGGAAGGCAGCTGTGACTGTAATTTTGCATCTGTTTCTTTGGTCAGAATGGCATTTTGGTGGATGAGTAGTCCAGCTTGAAATGAAATACTGTTCTTTCCTGTCCCAAAACTGTTCCCGGGATAAGGTAACATTATTTGAATGGAAAAGAATGGCCATTTCAGAACCCATTCTCTTCATGAAGTAAATTGTCATCAAGGCTCCATGAGCCTTTGTCTGTTTTTTCTTCACATGAAGATGTGTCAAGCCAGTGCCACAGCTAATATCCTGTATCAGAAAAATACATTGTTATGTTTGGCCCAGTTCTGTACCTTTAAACCCAGTGACTTAGCTCAGTACCAAATGGCCACTTCTAGCATCCTAGCCTTGCCCTTTCTTTGACATTTTTCTTCTATTTCCTGAGCTCTTTCTGATATTTTCAGTTATTCAGTGGAGCAAATCAGTAAAATCGGAGTGTCCCGATTTAGGTAGGAATGAGCTTAGTTGTATGTCTGCGACTATTCCCCATCCACCCCTTTGCCTGTCATCATTCTCGTTGCTTGGATCTCCCAGCCTCCTGTCTTAGGAATGGGCTATAAGGAGACACAAGGATGAGTCCTGCCCTAATCTATCTACCTGAGAGTCCCTTCCACAGGACGCAGTGGCTTCTGGGAAGGACCATCAGCTGGCTTCATTCTTCATCTTTTCATTCTAGCATAGGACATATAATATTATTATATACCCTCCTTTAAAAGGAAAACAACTTTGTTATTCAGGCCTCTTTCCAAAGGTAAAAATTGTGGGAATGGTGTCTCGGATAAAGCGGGCAGGTTCTAGGGAGATTTTTCACAAAAGTACTCTCCCCTTTTTTTTTTTATTTGAATAGTATGGTTGGAATTCCTTTGTAGCCTCCACTCCTTATGTCCCAAAAGAGGGTGATGCAGTAGGTTATAGGCTGACATACACAGCAGTGGCAGTGCTCTCGGCCTGCCCCATTATACTTCCTCCCTCTTTGCTACTTAAGTGAGGGAATAAATTCGTTGAGTGAGGAAAGTGGAGTTCAGACCTGTGTGACCAGGCAGCACAGAGAGGGAGCAGCAGGCCACTCCATGAGCCAGTGCCCCTTCCATACACTACAATTGTTTTTCTTTTTCTACAATTGTTTAAATACCCACATACTTCATGAATCTTCATTCTCATTAGAAAACTTCCTTTTTTTTTTTTTTTATTAAATCATAGCTGTGTACATCAATATGATCATGGGGCACCATACACTTAGAAAACTTTATATCTAATACTGTTTTTAATTCATGTTATTTTTGGTAGTTAACTATATTAAGAAATGTTTTAAAATAATGGATTATCTGATGGGAAAAAAGTCTAACAAATGTTAAACTTAGGGGAAACAATTAACTCCACTTCATATACAAAATTCATGTACACTGCATATTTTGTTTCAGAAGCAAAAATTAATCTGAGAAGGATCAATAGACTTTTCTTTAGTAAAGCCAAAAGCATAAAGCTTCTGGAAGAAAATATAAGAAACTATCTTTCTGACCTTAGAGTAGGCAAAATTTCTTCTTTTCTTTTTTTTTTTTTTGAGACAGAGTCTCAGTAGATCACCCTCGGTAGACTGTGACATCACAGCTCACAGCAACCTCCAACTCTTGGGCTTTAGCAATTCTCTTGCATCAGCCTCCCAAGTATCTGAGACTATTGGCGCCCACCACAACGCCTGGCTATTTTTTGGCTGCAGTTGTCATTGTTGCTTGGCAGGCTTAGGCCGGATTTGAACCCGCCAGCTCTGGTGTATATGGCTGGCGTCTTAGCCGCTGAGCTACAGGCGCTGAGCCTAGGCAAAAATTTCTTAAGACACACAAAGTCTTATAAAAGATGATAAATTGAATTTTATGAAAATTAAAAATTTCTGCTCATCAGAAGACACCACTAAGAAAATGAATATGCAAGCCATGGATCAAAAAGAACACATTTACAATGCATGTATCTGACAAAAGACTATCCAGAATATACAAATAAGCAATAAACAGACAATCCAATGAAAGTACAAAAGTTTAAATAGATATTTTACAAAAGAAACATTTAAATGGATAATTAGCTCACACAAAAAAGTGTCCATTGTAATTAATTGATAGAAATATTAATTAAACCACAAAAGGATACCACTCTCCTGCTGATGTGAATAGCTAGAGAATGACAGTTTTTAACCTAATATGGCTAAAACAAAATCCACTGAAGGTTGGTGAGAATATGAAACAGCTGGAACTCTCCTATATTGATGGGGATTTTAAATAATAGAAACATTTAGCTTAAAGCATATATATGTGTGTGTGTATTTATATATAATATTAAACCTCTATCGATCCTATAACTTATCAATTCCACTCTCAGGTGGAAAAAAAATCATATATTTATGCAAAAAGACATGTACAAGAAAGTTCTTAGCAACTTAATTCATAATAGCCCTAAACTGAAAACAACATACATATTCATAATCAAGAAAATGAAAAGCAAATTTGGGTATATTTAAACGAAGGAAAACTACTTAACATTAAAAATGAACACATTACTAACACACACAACCTGGTAGAGCACATCAAAGACATGTTAAGCAGAAGCAGCCAAATATGGGGTTTTGTACTTCGTTTATACGACGTTCAAGAATAGGCAAATCTGTGCATGTTCATAGGAATTAAGAGCCTCTGAGCTGGGGAGTAGAGATTGACTGGAATGAGATGTAGGTACCTTCTGGGGCAGTTGAAATGTGTATCTTGGATAGTCATTGCATCAGTATATACAGTTGTCAAACTCATCAAGCTGAATAAAATCTGTGCATTTTATTGAATGTAAATCATACTTTAGTGAGCAAAAAGTCTAGGGTGGAATTCATCTCATCTGAAAAATAAAAGGTTATATGATGGGAAACAATCACAAATATTTCATAGAAAACTTCTTGATGCTCTTGAGCCTGCTTAAAAAAGAAAAAAACTTCCTGAGGATTACAGTGCAAGAGTAATAACTTTATTATTAAAATTAATATTTTAATATATTAAAATTATGAAAAATGAGCACAAATAGAAAAACTAATGCATCAACTTTTTTAGCCAATATTTTACTTTTCTTGCTAATTTTTTTATCAAGGTGAAATTGATATGTCATTAAATTCATAGATCTTGAGTACACAATTCAATGGGGGGGGGGGGTAGGTATCCCTGTGTATCAAACACATAAAAAAGAGCATTTTCATTACTGCAGATCTAAGGTATTGATGAGATTCTTTCCCTGCTGTCTCTGTAAGATCACTGAGATAAGGGCGGAAATGCTATTGTTCTCCATAGCTGCCATAAAAACAATAAAACCCCAACATTATCAGGGCCTAAAGGATGGCGAATGTGGCAGCTGTTAAGAAGATGGTTGATATCTAGTAGTCTTCTAAGAATCCTAGACCCTGGAAACTAGTATTCAGAGTTTTCTAATGTAAATTCCATAATTAGTACGAGTAGTGCAAAATCATTACATCTTATGTGGGATATTCCAGTAACCTAGTTAACTGGTATAAGTTTGCGGAGAAACATCTCCCTTGGCTGCCCTTTCATTTTTGGCAGATTGAATCCTTACAATCCCTATAATGCCTGTTTTAAATATTTTAGCACAGGCTGGTACTTCATTATAATAATAGCAGATCTTTTATATCCCATATTTCATCCTACAAGAACCCTTAGTTAGCACTTTCTAGACTTGTTTATAATAGGTGAAAAATCAATAAAATTGCAGGCACCTTTTTAGTAGAATATGCTTTAAACAAGGTGAATATACTTTAACCAGGCTACAATTTGTGATAGATACTGAAGGAGAATGTCATATCCACCTGAAATTATGGAAAGAACATTGAATTTTTTTTTCTTTTTGTCAGAAAATCAATGCCCAGATTTTAGTTTTGCTATGTAAAAGATTTGACCTTCTTACAAAAAAAGTATAACGGCATTTACAGTGATAGAATCTTAAAACGTGGCATTTTAAAAATTTAGTAGTACTAACTTTGCCTGAGTCAGTAAATATTATTTTTTATTTATTTATTTTTTTTGTAGAGACAGTCTCACTGTACCGCCCTCGGGTAGAGTGCCGTGGCGTCACACGGCTCACAGCAACCTCTAACTCTTGCCTCAGCTTCCCGAGCAGCTGGGACTACAGGCGCCTGCCACAACGCCCGGCTAGAGTCAGTAAATATTAGAAGCAGTTGTAAATTATTATACAAGTGGTCGTTACTTTTTTTTTTTTTTACATTTTGTTTACATCTTTTTTTAGCCAAATCTGTTCCTCTCCTCTGAGTTTTCCTTCTACTGTTTTCCTGACAGGACTGGTAGGTCCTGCCCACCCTTGCTGAGTGGAAAGATAACTGACTTCCCACTTGGTAGTAAGTCTTCTCTCAGACCCCAGTCTTCATAGTTCCTCCTGTTGTGGGAGACTCGTGAGTAGTCTAAGACCTTCAAAGTTGGGAGATGGCGGGGGATTCTTAGACGGATTCTAGAATTGCTTTTAATCTTTAGGGATTAAGTGAGAAGACCTTGATTAAAAAAAACCTTGAGGGAAAGAAGACTTAGGGAAGTAAGCTCATGCCTTTGTGTATACCAGTAGGGCAGATATATACAAATGCATTATTTACTGAAAAATATTTAGTGAGATAATAGAGAAAGGTAGATTTTCAATTTTCCTTCTATGTGTAGTAGTTGTAGACACACATTTTCCTTTCAGCCTACATAAATGACCCCCCCAAAGGAGAAAAGCCTCAATATTAAAGTGAAGCCAAATGTATACGTACACACACACACACACACACACACATTTATTTTCTGAAAGCTACAAAATTATTTTCAAGGAGAAATGTATGATCTACAGTTGCAGTGTGTAGACATTTGGCAATTGGATAAAATAATGTTTTGGAGAAAATAGGAAAACAGATTGACATAAATGTACATTAGGGTAGCGACTTTCATTTCTCGTACATATACAGTGAAATAGTTCTGGGCAATAAATTCTTGGAAAAGTAGAGTAGGGATTGGATAAATGTCAGTTTCTGACTGAATACATATAAGCAGGTGAAAACTCAGGGTGGACAGGTAATAGTAACCACCTGTTAAAGACACTTAAAGCCCTTTCCCCTTACAAAAAGATTGTTTTAGAGTTATAACTTTGATATTGTAGTTTGATTTTTTAAAAAATATTGGTTACATTTGTGGCTACTATGGATACATAATAAAAGGAACACTTTTTGGTCCTCAATACAAAGAAATATTTATCATTTAAAATCTTAAATATAAAAAAATGTTTTTGATGTTATAGGTTCTGGAACTTATACCAAGATTTTTGAAAAAGATGACACAGCCACTATTTCAAGTCAACTACCAAGCTAAAGTTTAGTTCTTTTTTGTTTTTTTTGTAGAGACAGAGTCTCACTGTACCGCCCTCGGGTAGAGTGCTGTGGCGTCACACAGCTCACAGCAACCTCTAACTCTTGGGCTTACGTGATTCTCTTGTCCCAGCCTCCCTAGCAGCTGGGACTATAGGCTCCCGCCACAACGCCCGGCTATTTTTTGTTGTTGTTGCAGTTTGGCCGGGGCTGGGTTTGAACCCGCCACCCTCTGCATATGGGGCCGGCGCCCTACTCACTGAGCCACAGGCGCCGCCCCGAGAGCAAATTTTAATGGGGTAGACAGAAAAGTAAAAACTAAACTGTTACCTGCAATAAGAGGTGTGCTCACCACTTCTGGAACACAGAAGAGGAAGGTACAGGGGCAGTTTGTGTATGATGGGCCAGATTCTCAAAGGCCAGATTCAACTGTTTAGGCATTATTCATCATTATTAAAGCAAGATACTGTGTCAGAGCACTTCTGTGAAGGTTTAGAACAGAGTGATCCTTCCTAGGATTTCCTAGTGGGTCTTAGTAATAGGCACCTCTGTTTTTTCCTCTTCTGGTCCCATAATTATACTTCAGGTTCAGATAAAAGCAAAGTTAAGATGTGGTTGGGAGAGTTGGCCGTGTCTAATGTTTGGAAATACCATATCAGAATGCAGTAAGCCTGAAATGTCTCCCTGATTTGAAAGAGTAGGATTGACTTTGACGGGGGCAATTGAGTATATTTGAAATCTGAAAAGAAAGCAAAGAAACAAATGCTGGCTTGAATTTTGCTGTGTCTTGAGAGATGAGTATCTTCAGAGATCGAAACTGTCCCAAATTATTATTTATTTCCAGCCATTTGAGTCTTCAGAAATCATAAGGAAGCTGAGTATTACAACTTATTCTCCAACAACTGGGACTTGTCAAATGAGCCCATTTGCTTCTCCCACTAACTCTGAAGAACAAGAGTACAGAAGTGGACCATCATATGGTTAGTTGAACATTCCTTTCTACTTATAAAATTTTTCTGGTTATTGGTTAAATCAAGATTTTGATTTATTAATATATGAATATTGTTGCATTGATTTTTCTCTTCTCTCCAAGAATTTAACACAGAAATGTCTAGAATGTAGGTATTATTTTGGATATATATGTAAACTTTATAGTCGCTTATTTTAAAATGCTACTGCTGACTTCATCCCCTTCTTACCCATCCATTAACTAGAAATTATGGCTTGACTGCCTTTAGCTCCTATTGATTATAATGGTTATAGATATGTCCCTTAACGAGCTGTCCATCGTGTGTATAAATTACAGACAGCATAACTCAGGAACTGTGCACTGCAGTTTAGGAGTGATGATTCCGAATGTTATTTTCATCCATATTATCCATTAAGTTTTATCCATGTTTAGTCTGTCTTAATATAGCATGCCTTTATTGTATTTCATTCCCTTCTTTTTGTTATATCAAATACATTTTCAAAAGGTTTGTAGAATTTTCTATACAGAGCAAACTAATTTTAGTATGAAATTCTTTATTTTAGAAATACAGTTAGTCTGGGTGGTGCCTGTGGTTCAACCAGTAGGGCGCCAGCCCCATATGCCGGAGGTGGTGGGTTCAAACGCAGCCTGGGCCAAAAACTAAAAAAAAAAAAAAAAAAAAATACTATTAGTCTAATTTAGACTGTATATATTTGTTGTTCTCTGGTCGTTTATTACTAAAATATTTATTTAAAACCACAAATCTTGGCTTGGCGCCTATAGCTCAGGGAGTAGGGCGCCGGCCACATAAACTGAGGCTGGCAGCTTCAAGCCCCTCCCAGGCCTGCTAAACAACAATGACAACTGCAACCAAAAATAGCCGGGCATTCTGGCGGGTGCCTGTAGTCCAGTTTTTCGGGAGGCTGAGGCAAGAGAATCACTTAAGCCCAAGAGTTTGAGGTTGCTGTGAGCTGTGACCCCCTGGTACTCTACCCAGGGCAACATACTGAGACTGTCTCAAAAAATAAATAAATAAAACCACCAATCTCATTTTGATAGGTTGATTATTTTTTCTATTGAGCCATAAATCAGTGACATGTCAGGATCTATAGTATAAAATTTAAATAGGCTCAAATTTAATAAAGCGCGCATTAGATGTGTATTGATTAGCCTAACTCATATTTAAACATAGTTTAACATTGAGTGCTAAGCATATACTCGAAGTTACACAGAAACAAAGAATTCTCATTGTAACTAATTTGTTATAATGAAACGTATAATAAGACCTTAAACTTTTGAATGTCTTTAATTTTACTTCAATCAAATGCTTTTTATTTCAAAGCTATTACTATTAGGCTTGCTCTCACAAAAATGTATAACAATGTATATGTTTTCTTTCTTTTTTTTTTTTTTTGTAGAGACATAGAGTCTCACTGTACCGCCTTCGGGTAGAGTGCCGTGGCGTCACACGGCTCACAGCAGCCTCTAACTCTTGGGCTTATGGATCTTGCCTCAGCCTCCCGAGCAGCTGGGACTACAGGCACCCGCCAGAACACCCGGCTATTTTTTTTGTTGCAGTTTGGCCGGGGCTGGGTTTGAACCCGCCACCCTCGGCATATAGGGCCGGTGCCCTACTCACTGAGCCACAGGCACCGCCCTTCGAGTTCTATAGTTCTGTTTTGTATATACCTATCTTTTTTTAATTGAAAATTAATGCCTTAGAGATTGTACATTTCTCTACTCTGAAATGTGAATGGGTTTTAGGTTGATATGTACTCAATTTCCATACTGAAATTAAATACGGACTTAAGGGAACATTCTTTTTGCGCATAAAAAGATTAGTCACATGATTTCAGTTGACATTTAAGTGGATAATTATCACAGATTATATATAGTCCTAAACTTTTTTTTGAAAAGTCAGATACCAAGGGTTTCTGAGGCACTGGCAATATTCTATTTTTGGTTACACTGATTCAGTCGAGGTCTTCATTAGACTGTACACATATGTTTCATGTGTTCTGTAAAATGTATATCTCACATACATCAATAGAAGTCCCAAAACAGGAGAGTTAAATTCCAAATAAATGAGAAAAATGTGACTAACGAAGTCATTTAATTTCCATATGAGGTCATAACCTTTTTTAACAGCTCCCACTTTTAAAGTATTATATAAAACATAATGTAAAATTTAAATAACATTTTTAAGGTTGTTTTTGGTGTATACACTTTCCTTTATACTTAGGATAAAATCCAAATATGGATTTTAAGGCCACACATCCATCTAGCTGACCACCTCTTGCCTCTTTGTTGTTGTTGTTGTTGTTGTTTAAGACAAGAGTCTCACTCTGTCACCCTGGGTAGAACACCATGGCCTCATAGCTCATAGCAGCCTCACACTCTCAGGTTCAAGTGATCCTTCTGCCTCATCCTCCCAAGTAGCTGGGACTACAGGTGCCCACCACAATGCCCAGCTACTTTTTCTATTTTTAGTAGAGGCAGGATCTCACTCTTGCTTAGGCTGGTCTGGAACTCCTGAGCTCAAGTGATCTTCCCACTTGGTTCTCCCAGAGTTCTGGGATTACAGACCTGAGCTTCCAGCCCTGCCGTTTTCTGCTGCTCTTCCTCCCCACTGCGTTAGCCACTCTTAGTTTCTGCTCCGGGTTTTCACCGTCAGCCCTTTCCTGCTGCTGTGTCATTGCACTTGCAGTTTCCCATGTGGAATACTCTTCTTCAGATACTTACATGTACGTTTTGTATTTAAACCATGTACTAAGTGAAGACTTAATATTAGGTTTAAGTCCATCTGTAGTTGCAAAAGGAAAAAAAATGCTGGTTTTATGCCTTCTTTGTACTTAGATTCTATATTGGCCAAACCTTGGATTATGTGTTTCAGCTCTTCAGTTTATATGTGTAAGTGATACAGTCATGTGCAGTGTGATAGCATTTCAGTCACGGAGGGACAGCACACACCCCGGTGGTCCCTTAAGATAGTAATGGGGTGGAAAAGCTCCTAGTACCTAGTGACATCACAGCATCATACCCTTGTAGTGCAGTGCATTCTGCATTGGTGATGATGCTGGTTTATACAAACCCCTGCTGCCAGTCATAGGAAGGTATGTCACATGCAGTGTTGTAAAGTAATGATGCAGTCGTGTGCTGCAGAGTCATGTTTCAGTCAGTGACAGACCACGGACAGGACAGTGGCTTTCCAGGATTACACCATACTTTTACTGTACCTTTTCTGTGTTTGGATACACTTAGATACATAAATACATACTATTATGTTAAAGTTGGTGCAGTATTTAGTACATATTTGTAGCCCTGGAGCAATAGGCTATACCATCTAGATTTGTGTAAATACATGCTTCAACATTCACATGGTAAAATTCTTAGAGTGTATCACTATAATTAAGGAATACATAAGTACATATGATATATATCATTTATATATATTGTGTATATTATTATATTACAGCTCTCCCCCAACTCTTAGCAAATTTCTCTAAACTATTACGAGTGACCTTTAAACACAAGTTTGGAACTGCACAGGTTCATTTACACATGGATTTTTTTTCAGTAAATATATTGGAAAATTTGGGGAGATTTGCAACAGTTTGAATAATCTTTTTTTTTTTTTGGAGACAGAGTCTCAAGCTCTTGTCCTGGTTAGAGTGCTGTGGCATCATAGCTCACAGCACTTTCCAACTCTTGGGCTCAAGCGATCCTTTTGCCTCAGTTTTTCTATTAGTAGAGACAGGGTCTTGTTCTTGCTCAGGCTGGTCTTGAACTTGTGAGCTCCAGCAATCCACCCGCCTTGGCCTCCTAGAGTGCTAGGAGTACAGGTGTGAGCCTACCGCGCCTGGACAATTTGAACAATCTCAAAGATAAAGGTATAGAAAAAATTAAGAAAAGTTATATCTGTATCATCAAGCGTAAAATACGTTTAAAAGTGAGTTTATTATTTACTACCATGAAATATATACAAATCTATTATAAAAAGTTGAAATTTATCCAAACTAATGCACACATACATTTAGATTGTACAACACACTATTTGTAGTTGAGAGAAATGTAAACAAATGTTAATATGTAGTATTACATAACAACTGCACAAAATTAACCAGTATATACTGTACCACTGTAATAATTTCGCAGACACCTTCTGTTGCTATTCCAGTGACCTCAAATGTCCCAACTGTGGAAAGCCCCCAAGTGATGCCAGTCTCCTTTCTCCAGTAAATTGTGTATGGCAGTGAAAATGATCTCCTGTAGAGCTCATGTATTTTTTATCGTGTTTAGGGCAGTGTTGTAAACTTTGAAGAACACTAGGGGACCCATACAAAGTGCCACTAATAATGCTGGAAGTGCTCCCAAGAAGCAGACAAAAGTCATGACATTTCAAGAAAAAGTCGCATTGCTTGATATGTCCTCTGGATTGGCGTCTTTAGCTGTTGCTGTCTACCATGTCAGACAGATGATTCCTCTTAGGAACATACAAACCTAAGTTTGTAGTATTAATAAAAACAGCACTGTACTGTAAGGGTATTTTCACTTATGATTTTATTTTATTATTTATTTTTTTGAGACAGAGTCTCACTTTGTCAATCTGAATATAGAGTGCCATTGTGTCACTGTTCACAGCAACCTCAAACTCTGGTGCTCAAGAGATTCTTCTGCCTTAGCCTTCCGAGTAGCAGGGACTTCAGGCCCACGCCACAGAGGCTGGCTAATTTTTTTCTATTTTTAGTTGAGATGGGGGGATCTCACTCTTGCTCAGGTGATCCTCCCACCTTGGCCTCCCAGAGTGTTAGGATTATAGGCGTGAACCACTGCGCCCGACCTTTTATGATTTTCTTAATATTGTCTTTTCTCTAACTTCATTGACCGACAGCAGTATATAACACGTATACAACATACAGCAGAACCTCTATAAGGTGACCATCCAAGAACTGTAACAAACTGGTCAACATAAGGAATGGGGCTGCATGCGGTACTGATAGCACAAGTTGTGTGTGTCTAGTCTGTGAAAATTAGGTCAAGGTAAGGAAGTAGCCAGTGTGGGGTATGGAAATTCTACTGTATGTGTTAATTGACTGTCCATGTTATCAGTCTGGCTTCTGGTCAACAATAGGCTATTAGTGAAGTTTTGGAGGACAGAAAAGTTATATTTGAAATTTTTTTTTTTTTCTTGAGACACTCTCCACTTTGATGCCCTTGGTAGAGTACTGTGGTATCATAACTCACACCAGCCTCAAACTCTTGGGCTTAAGCGATCCACTTGCCTCAAGCCTCCCAAGTACCTGGGACTAGGGGTGCCTCCCACAATGCTTGGCTTTTTTGTTTGTTTGTTTGTTTGTTTTTAAGACAGGTTCTCACTCTACCTCAGGCTGATCTGGAACTCTTGAGCTCAGGCATTCCACCTGCCTTGGCCTTGCAGAGTGCTAGGATTACAAATGTGAGCCACTGTACTCAGCCAGTATTTGAATTTTTGACTGCACAGGAATTTGGTGTCCCTCATCCCTATATTCTTGGGTCAACCGTATGCATTTGGAAGAGGGGAAGGTTGGCCAGGCATGGTGGCTCATGCCTATAATCCTAGCACTCTGGCAGGCTAAGGCAGGTGGATTGCCTGAGCTCACAGGTTCAAGACCAACCTGAGCAAGAGCAAGACCCCATCTCTAAAAATAGCCGGGCTTTGTGGTGGGTCACCATGGCACTCTACCCAGGGTGACAGAGTGAGACTATCATCTGTCAGAAAAGAGGTGAATTGTTCTTTACTCCCAAGAACACTTCAGACTTCTTATTTAATAATGAAAGTAGAAGGATGAACAACAAATTTGTGGGGTGGCACCTGTGGCTCAAGGAGTAGAACGTAGGCCTCATATACTGGGGGTGGCGGGTTCAAGCCCAGCCCCGGCCAAAAACTGCAAAAAAAAAAAAAATTTTTTTTTTTTTTTTTTTTTTTTTTTTTGCATAGTCAAAGAGAATTCTTGTTATCTGGACGGTGGGTTTGTGGAAATCACCCAAACTGTAGCAGTAACAGCACAGAGGAATAAAGAAGAGGAGTTAGTGATCAAGCAGTAAAGGGAAATAATATCAGAACAGAAAGTTTCAACATCTGCCATAATAGGATTTCCTCAAGGAGGAAGTAGAATGGGGCAGAGGAAATATTCTGAGCAGAAGGAATTTCCAAATTAAAGTAGCATGCTTAGCCTGGGCAGGGTAAACTGACACAAATCTGTTCCTAGTCAAATCACGGTGAAACTGCAGAAAGGGAAAGACAGGAAAACATTCTCTGTCTCATTCTAGCTGTTGATAGACGCTAGCAGAAAATGGAATAATAATACTGATACCAACTAAGAAGCACACTTGAATTTTTATTTAGGAAATGAAGATGATTTTTCACACAAAATCTCAGAGACTTTACTATTTATATTGTCACTAAAATAACTACTAAAGAATATACTTCTGTAGGAAGCAAACTGAATCTCAAATAAAGGGTAGAATACAAACAGTGATAAAAAATAAGTTAGCAAACATGTTGGTAAATATAATTACAAATATTATATAATTACAAATTTTGGTGACTAAAGGAAAAGTCAATTAAAAACATAACAGGCCACATGAGTATAGAAAATAGGGAAGGAACAGACAGGAGGAGTTAGTGTTTTAAGGTCTGTGTGTTTTCAGGCAGGTGATGGAATATCTGTCAAGTGCTTTTTAATTGTGCTTTTTGTTTACTAGCCTATTAAATGTGGGAAATAGTAATGCTTACGTCAGAATTATGAGATTTAATTACTACACAAACATTACTTAGAATAATGTCTGACATGTAGTATATGTTCGGTACTTATTTTAACCATTTTTGTATAAGAATTAAATCTAAAGAGATAGAGAAAGAAAAAGCAAATGTTAACTTTTTATTAAAGCTAGTAGTTGATAAGAGAATATTAATACAAATATAGATCATAATAGACTTTAAAGCAGAAAGGCTTTGTTGAAGTTAGTGGGGTCCTTTACATAAGAGAAAGATTCACCACCAGAAAAATACCAAAAAAATCCTGAGCTGTGTGCGTTTAAAACTCAAACAAAACATGATAAAGTGTGACTGGATAATAAGAATTGATACATCCCCAATGATAATAGATTTTAAACTACCTCATTCAGAAACGGATGAAGCAGATGAAGAGTTAGAAAGGATAAAACAATTTGAACATGATTATTAGCAAGCTTGATCTAATGAGCAATGTCACATAGGTACTAATACCCAATATGTAATAAAGCACACATATAGTTTTCAAAAATACATAATCAATTTGTTGTCACAGAGGAAATGTCACAGTACTAAAAGTTGCTGTCAGATAGCTCATATTCTCTGACCAGAATTTCATATAATTAGTAATCAATAATAAAAAGACAGTTCTTTAAAAATTTCAGCCCACGTGTTTGGAAACCAAGAAATTTGTAAATAATTCATTGATCAGAAAAATTGTAATGTGGCTCGGCATCCATAGCACAGCTAAACAACTGCAACAAAAAAATAGCCGGGCGTAGTGGTGGGCGCCTGTAGTCCCAGCTACCTGGGAGGCTGAGGCAAGAGAATGGGTTAAGCCCAGGAACTGGAGGTTGCTGTGAGCCGTCATGCTTCAGTACTTGAGAGTGACATAGTGAGACTGTCTCAAAAAAGAAAAGAAAAGTAAAAATGGCCAGGCATTGTGGCAGACACTGTAGTCCCAGCTACTCGGGAGGCCTAGGTGGGAGAATCGCCTAAGCCCGAGAGCTGGAGGTTGCTGTGAGCTGTGACACGACAGCACTCTACCAAGGGTGGCATAGAGAGATTCTGTCTCAAAAAAAGAAACAAAAAAGAAAAATTATAATGAAAAATATGAAATATGTAAAGTCGCATAGTAGTGGAAACAGGTTAACAGGAAAAATTTATACCTAAATTACACTAAAGCAATTCTTGGTGGCAAATTTATACTGTTGTCCCATGGTATCTGTGGGGGATTAGTTTCAGTACCCTACTCAGATTCCAAATCCATGGATGCTCAGGTCCTTATATAAAATTGTGTAGTACTTGTATATAACATGCACATATCCTCCTGTGTGTTTTAAATCATATCTGGCTTGCTTATAATACTCAATACATGGTAAATGCTATGAAATAATTATGCTTTATTGTTTAGGGAATAATGACAAGATGCAACCATCCTTTCTTTTGGTGGGTAGTATTTTCAGTCCACATAGTTGATCTGTGGACGTGGAACCCCACAGATACGAAGGGCCAACTGTACTTACAAATGCATATGTAGTTACATGTCACTTAATGGCAGGGCTACTTCTGAGAAATGTGTTAGGCAATTTCATTGTGGTAGAGCCTGTTGCATTGAGGCTGAAAGCCTATGTAGCATGTTATTCTACTGAGAACTGTAACATAGTAGTATTTATGGAAAGGAACAGTAAATTATGGTGTTATAATCTTACGGGACCACTGTTGCATGTGTGGTCTGTTGGTCAAAAACATCGTTATACTGAACATGACTACATTATAAAGGAAAAATGATTGTAATCTAAAGAGAAAAACTTAAGAGGAACACAATGAACAAAATAGAGTGGAAATACTAAAGATATGCACAGAAATCATTAAATAGAAAACGGAGCTAATAAAGAAAGGCAGTTGAATCAAAAGCCAACAGAGTGGTGGGTCTCCAACAATGCTGATTTTGTTTTGTTTTTGTTTTTGTTTTTTTTTAATGAGAAAGGGAATGAACAGTATTTATTGCAGAAGAACAGGTAAACTACTGTCTCCTTAAATCTATGATGAGCAGTTTGAAATATATGAGCCGAATATTTCTTAATGTGGTCTACAACCTAATTTGTATTAAAGATTTAAAAACCTGTATGTTTGTTCTTGCTGCTCAAATTTTAGTGTTTTAACAGATAACAGTTAGCAGTTCAAGTTTTTATAATTTAAAAATGTTTAGAAAGGCATTGAACACCTGGTGAATCTTCAAATAAAGCATTCTTTCCTGTTTCTCACCTAATGTTACTGACTACTGGTGCTGAAGTGAGAAGATGAATTATAGGTTAAGGGAGCAGAGTAATTTAATACTTAATCTTGGAGCTTTGCTGAAAGCAGACACACAGTACACGATTCAGGACTTAGTATTGCCCTTTAGGCAAGGATTTTCTGAATTGAAGGTTTAATGTATGAATGTTGTGGTTTCCTTGATTTTTTTTTTTTTTCCATGAGAGATTTTTAATATATTTATTTCTCCAAAGTTTTCTAAAAACAAAAGTGAAATATTGTTACTCTTTGTCGCTTACATCCTTTATTAAGTTAACTTTTAAGCATATTAATTTATTCTTTTTATAATTTAGGGATGCGGACTTTTCAATTAATGAAATGTTAATAAACAGGAGATATAAATAGTACTTTAGCAAAATTTCTAAATCATAAGCATTTCTCTTTTTGCTGTTAGAGGATATTTTAAGATAACTAGTTATGAGAGGATTTTGGTGGGAGAAAGAAGGCATAGGTCCAAATTTCCAGGGAAGGAAATTATTGTTAATCAGTTTCTAAGCCAATTTACTCAGTGAAATTGTAAGTACTAGAGATTAGGAATTGTACTTTAAATAAATAAGCTTTTTCCCTAGTTGTAGGAACAAGTGAGAGTAACAGCATATAAATTAAACAAAGGAAAAAAAGATAAGCTAGCATTGGCAAATCTGTTCTAGTAATAATATGTTTCTTAATATAGTAATAAATTATACTTGAAAAATTAAAGAAATCACCTTTATATTACATGTGTGCAGGCAGTCCCTGGGTCACAAACATCTGGCCTACACACAACTTGAATGGAGGCTGTTACAGGTAGTGGGTAGATGTACCTGTTCCAACCTACATACAAATTCACCTCAAGAGCGAACCTACAGAACCTATCTTGTTCTTAACCCGGGACTGCCTGTGTTTTGTTTCCTCTAGAAGCATTGCACCCTTTGCAGTGTTCTGTAGAGTTACACTACCCAGCACATGTGGACACTGAGCTTTTGGAATTTGGCTAGTCTGAATTGAAATGTGCTGTAAGTATAAAGTCTGCACCTGTTTAAAGACTTAGTATGAAAAAAGTGAATATCAATTATCTCACTAAAAATTTTTTTTGAGGCAGAAGCTTGCTCTATTGCCCCAGGTAGAGTACAGCAGCATCATTATGGCTCATAGCAACCTAGAATCCTGGGTTCTAGCAATCCTCTTGCCTCAGCCTCCTAAGTAGCTGGGACTACAGGTTCCTGCCACAATGCTTAGCTAGTTTTTCTATTTTTAGTAGAGATGGGGTCTCTTGCTCAGGCTGGTCTCAAACATCTGAGCTCAAGCATTCTTCCCACTTTGGTTTCCCAGAGTGTTAGGATTACAGGAGTGAGCCAGATAGGATTACAGGAGTGAGCCAGAATGTGGTTCTATTAACATTTTCATGTTAGTTAAGAGTTTGGGTTATTCATTGATTTGCTTGTTTATTCATTCAATAAACATTTATAAAAAGGCAGTATATATGAAATTAAAAATCTGAACTGCAGCAATCTGTCCTCAAACACTGGCTTATTGTACACCAAATATGTTTAAAGTATTAGTACTATAAAATACTCTAGAACAAACCACTAACTAGTTTTAAGGTCTGCCTGGCCGCTGATAAGTGAAAACTCTTAGAATTATAACATCTAATTTACACTTCAACCCTGCAGACATTTGAGGAATTATGACTTAGTTACATACAGTGTCTTCATTTGTGTTTCTGTCACTTGTGAAGTTTATAAAAGTTTAGATAAACCATGGACTTAGATAACTACATACCATTTTAAATGGAATGTAACCACTTATTTATTATTCCCTGAAATACTTTAAGGAGTGATATATTTTGATAGGTACTATAAAGATCTTTCTGAGTATTTACTAAATAAACGTGAACTGAAAGATTTGAGTCCTCAAATATTTAAAGTAGAACTAGTGTATGATCCAGCAATCCACCCGCTAGGTTGTCAAGTCAGTTGTCAGAGAGATGTCTGCACACCCGTGTTCATTGCGGCAGTATTCACAATAGCCAAGATATGAGTCAACCTAAGTGTCTGTCAACAGATGACTGAATAAGGGAAATGTAATATGTGTCACAATGGAGTACTATTAAGTTTTTGGAAAGAGAGAAATCAGCCATTTGGAACAATATGAATGAATTTGGAGGACATTATATTAAATGAAGTAAGCTGGACAAGGTACCGTGTGATGATATAACTTGTATGTAGAGTCTAAAGCAGTCAAACTCAGAGCAGAGAGCAGAAAGGTCTTTACCAGGGGTTAGTGCTAGGAGGGCTTAGGCAGAAGTTGATCAAAGATAAAAAAATATTCATTAGATGGGAGGAATAAGTTCAGGAGATGTCTTGTATAATGTAGTGACTGTAGTAAATAACAATGTATAATATAGTTGAAAGTTGCTAACAGTAGATTTTAATTGCTCTCACCATAATGAAAAGCTAAGTATCTGAGCTAATAGATAATATTAACCAGTTTGATTTAGTCATTTCACTATGTATACCTATATCAGAACATGTATTCTACAATACATATAAGTTTTATTTGTCAATTAAAAAAATGAGAAGCCAGGTATTTTTTATTCCTAAAATCAAATTTATTTTACTCTGATATCATTAAGAACCTTAACTGTTTTCTAGGTATTAGTATCACAATCCTTTGTTAACTTGAGTTAAAAAGTAGGGGTGAAATAATGCAAACTAGAAGCCTTAATACGATATTTTTGAATGAAATTGTTGATGGAAATAGCCTTTATCTGGTAAAGCTTAGTAGTGGATTTTAACATAATTATGTTAATCACATTGCCCTTCTCTAGTTTTCTCTTTAATATACCAAACCCCAAAGGAAACTCAAAAGATTGTTTTTTCTATATTAGTATCTTCATGTGTTAAAAAAATGAGAAAAACTTAATAGGATACTTTTTCTTTTCATAGTCCACCTTTTTGTTTTCTGTTTAAAATTTGGCAGTCTGCCAGGCATGGTGGCACTTGCCTATAGTCCGAACTACTTTGGAGGTTGAGGTGGGAGATCACTTGAGCCCAGGACTTCTAGGCTATAATGGGCATGCCAATCGGGTCACCTCCTACGAGCTGGTCTTTCCAGGGTGCTGAAGGGAAGGGTGAACCAGTCTGGGTCAGAAATGGAGTTGATGAATAGCAGGACTGGCCTGTGAACAGCTACAGTCCTTCATAGCATAGCAAGTAGAGGTCCCTTCTTCCCTGACACACACTATATACATGAGTGTGTGTGTGTGTGTGTGCGTGTTATTTGGTGATCTAAATTCTATTTAAAATTTAATGATTTCTCTCTTAAGTTAATGTCCTTCTTTATTACACATACACATAGGAAAGAGAAAAAAATTGAATCATCACAACTTAACTGAACGAGAAGAATCTACCACAGAAGACAATGATGAGTAAGTTTGTTGTTTTTGAAACTACTTATTTGTGTCTTGCAGGAAGAAGTTCATGGTTGTTAACATGATAATTTAAGATAAATCATTTTAGAAATGGTTTGTTCCTTAACTAAAATATTCTTTCTTAAAGAAATATAGACTCTGTGCTTTTTAGTACTCACATATTGGTGATATAGGATGCTTGATTTTAATATTCTCTGATCCCAGTTCTATGGGATGCTTGATTTTAATATTCTCTGATCCCAGTTCCCTATGTATGCATACTAGACAAGCGTCGGGTAAAACTGAAGAGAACCACTCATTTCAGATTGGTATGGATGGAGAAGTAACACACTGGGAACGTGATGTCTAACAAATAGGTGGTTCCATGTGGAGCTGGGAGTGTGGTGGAGCCAGCAGAGTGAGAGATTGGAACCCAGAAGGCCTGCATGCCAGCAGCCAGCTAGAGATGCCAGAAAGGAGGTGCCAACTTGTAGCACGTTTCCTGGGTCTGCAGTACTTGGGGCAGTCACTTTAGATTCAGTGTTTGGTCCTATACCATATACAAATGTAGAAACTCACGTGTAAGATACAAGAGCATGAAAAATTAAACTTTGCTAATCAGTCTCAGGAGAAATGTGTATAATAGGGTTGCTGTTTTATTATGAGAACTTTATTGATAGAACATCTGATAGCAGTTACTTTTTCAGGGTACCCTCCTCTGAAAGTCATTCCGTTCACAGAAAAAAAGTTCTTTAAGGATATTTGGTAATCTAACATTTAGAATTAAGGAAGTAACATGTTTTGAAAAAATATTTTCATTTAGCTAGATTAGCTGTATGTATTTTCTTTCTGCAAAATAGAGGCATTTCTGCCTACCTGACATCTTCCATAAAAGACAGTGCTGTCACTTGGCTATCAGTATGGGGAAAATCGTGTTTGGACCCGTACCTCATACCACACACAAAAATCAATTCCACATGGACCGTAGGCCTGACTGTGAAAGGTAAAAGAAAAAAAACGTTTAGGGGAAATATAGGACAGCTTTTTTTTTTTTTTGTAGAGACAGGGTCTCACTTTATGGCCCTCGGTAGAGTGCCATGGCCTCACACAGCTCACAGCAACCTCCAACTCCTGGGCTTAAGCGATTCTCCTGCCTAGGCCTCCCAAGCAGCTGGGACTACAGGCGCCCGCCACAATGCCCGGCTATTTTTTGGTTGCAGTTCAGCCGGGGCGGGTTTGAACCCGCCACCCTCGGTATATGGGGCCGGCGCCTTACCTACTGAGCCACAGGCGTCGCCCAGGACAGCTTTTTATAACATAGGAGTAGGTCAAGTACCAACCATAAAAGAGAAATATTGATAAATTATATTGTTTTACAACTTTTTTTAAAAAGAAGCATTTTAGGATGGTGCCCATGCTCAGTGGTTAGGGCACCAGCCACAAGCTTCAGGGCTGGTGGATTTGAACCCGGCCCAGGCCTGCCAAACAAAAACAACAACAACAAAAATTAGCCAGGGATTGTGCCGGGTGGCCTGTAGTCTCAGCTACTAGGGAGGCTGAGGCAAGAGGATCGCTTGAGCCCAAGAATTGGAGGTTGTCGTGAGCTATGACTCCTTGGCACTCTACTGAGGGTGACAAAGTGAGACTCTGTCTCAATTGGAAAAATAAAAAAAGAAGAAGCAGCATTTTAGAGTGTAAAAATACAGCCCACAGAGTGTGAAAAGATATTTGCATGACATCTGATGGAATAATGGACAAAAGATTTGCACTGGCACTTCTCAAAGAGAAGGTGTTCAGCTGGGAAACAGAATGCAGATTCAAACCCCCTGAACTCCCACTGCATCTTCCCTGGAATGGCCAGAATAGAGGAGGAAGAGTACTGGGTAGATTTCCCTCCAGGGTGAGGATGTGGAGCAACTGCGATTCTCTTAAAATTCTGGTTGTAAGTGTAAAAACCACTTTGGAAAACTATTTGGCAACATCTAAATCTGGATATAGGCACAACCTAATGGCTTAGAAATTCTACTCCAAGGATCATAATGTACATTGCAGCCTAATGCATAGTAGCCTCAGGTTTGGAAATACCCAGATGCCCATCAAAAGCTGAATAATGGACTGTGGTGACAGTGATCTGCTGGAAGCAGTGATGTGGCTGACAGTCACAAATACAATGTTGAGTGGGGAAAACTAGAGAAAAAAGACTGCATATTATATAATACATTTGCATAAAGTACAAAAATAAAAGAAGTTAGGGTAACTAATGTTCTTAGTTTCTGGAGTGCTAGTAATGTTCTTTTTCTTGATCTGGATACTGATTGCCCATATATGTTTAGTTTATGAAAATGGAATGGACTGTACACTTAATATGTACTTTATTCCTTCTTTTATTTCTACACCAATAGACCACTAAGCTGTCCTATAAAAAAGTCTTAGACAACAACAGCAGTTTCTTCAGCCATGTTATGTAATTGATTAACTTCTAACTTTCAGACTGCACAGCCTGGTATGGATTGCATTACAACATCTTCCAAGCTGTTCTATAGGACATTGGTACATGTATCTCTAGAGATGTTCACAGGTGTCCAAAGAGATAAGACAAAAGGAGATATGTCCCCTTAAAGATTCACAAAGCATTATAAGCAGACATGGGCAATAAGAGCTAGCAGTTGTGCACATTATCAGTTATCATCCTCTCAGCAACCAGGTGAGGTAGGTAAATGTCACCGTCCTTACACAGGGGAAGAAACTAAAGAGTAGGGAGGTGAAGTAACGACTGAAGTTTACAGAGCTTCACATCTGGGGGCAGACTTTGTTTCATCAAAGTGCTAGAGTAACTGATACCATGATACACCGTCTGATTTTGTCTACCCAACATCTTTTCCTGCTGGAATTAGCATTTTTTACATCACTGCTTACTCTGTTCTGGTAACGTGGCTCTTTATCATGAGATAGCAAGTTCTTATATAACCCCACTGTCTGGAAAGTTGATTGGTTCAGGGCAGGCAGCCTGACCTACACCCAGTCATAGAGCCCAGTCAGTTAGTTGTTTCACAGTCAGAGGTGGGAAAAGAGACTACTTCTCGGATGGAGATCTTCAGGCAGACCTGTTCTTAGTGTCTGTGTCCGTCACCATTCAGATGAACTGCTTTGCAGCAGGAGAGAGAGAAGATGCCACAGAGAAGGGGGACGTGGACAGTCCTTTTTTGTCTTCTGGTTTCTTCCTCCTGTTCATCTGGAAGCCTTGCTGAATCTCAGCTTTCCTTTATTTGTGCGAGATACTATTCTTCCAATAAATTCCCCCCTTTTCCCTTAAAAGGTAAATAAATCTACCTTTAGTCTTTCACTGGTAAAAGAAGTTTAATACCGTACATTAGGTTACTTCAGGGCTTCTCAGCCTCAGCACTGTTGACTTGGGAGCTGGGTGTTCTTTGCGGTAGAGACTATTTGATATATTATAGGACATTGAACAGCATTCCTGGCTTCTACCCATTACACACCAGTAGCATTCTCCCTCTCCCCAACACTTGTCAGAATCAAAATGTCTCCAGACATTGCCAAATATTTCCTAGAGGGCCAAATTGTCCTCTGGTGAAAACCACTAGCTAACTTAAATTCTTAAGTTTTGAAGTAAAACCTTTTTTCGACTTGATTTAACCCAATAATTTTTCAAATCTATTTGACCGTGGAAACCCCTTCCCCACATCTCTATTCCCAGAATTACGAGTACTCTGTGAAACATAAGGGTGAAGGTATTAGATTAGTATATACCCTGATACTATCAAGAAGACAACTTATAAATATCTCTTAGGGTCAATTAACTTCTGCTGACACTTGGTCTCAGCTTGTGATCCCCATATCAGTGATAACTAAAATAAAAAATAGAAATAACATGCGTATTGATGCCAAATAATTGTGTTGGATGCTGAGGCTATACAGATGACTAAAACCTGTTTTGTTCCTTGAGGCGTTTACATTACAGTGTCCTGGGAGGATAGGAGACAGGCACATCAGTAAGTTACTAGAACACAGTGGCATTATCATAGCCAGTATGACCTATAAATATGGCTAATGGTTAGATTTCTGTAAAACTAGAAGATAACTAACTATAATTTGTAAAGTAGGATGCTTTGAAAATATATTCTTTTTGGGGGGGGCATTCAAAGAGAACTTTATTTGTATTATACACATATTTTTTTGAGTGCTCAATTACATTGTGACTGGAAGCAGTAAGGTCCTAAGATTTTGGTCTTTTGTGAGGAGTTTTGATGTTTTTCCTTTATTTTTATTTTATTTTATTTTTTGAGACAGGGTCTCACTTTGTTGCCCTTGGTAGAGTGCTGTGGCATCATAGCTTACAGCAATCTCTAACTCTTCTGCTCAAGTGATTCTCTCAACTCAGCCTCCCAAGTAGTTGGGACTACAGGCACCCACCACAATACCCGGCTATTTCTTTTTTTTTTTTTTATTGTTGGGGATTCATTGAGGGTATAATAAGCCAGGCTTGAAAATATATTCTTAGTCAATCAGAACAAATAGTCTTCTGCCATGAGTGCTCAGTAAATATTAATGATGAGAATAAAGCATGATAGAACAAGATTGTTTCTTTTCCTTTTTTTTTTTTTTTGTTGTAGAGACAAGAGTCTCATTTTATCGCCCTGGGTAGAGTGCTGTGGCGTCACAACTCACAGCAACTTCCAACTCCTGGGCTTAGGCAATTCTCTTGCCTCAGCCTCCCGAGTAGCTGGGACTACAGCTGCCTGCCACAATGTCCGGCTATTTTTTTGTTGCAGTTTGGCCTGGGCCGGGTTTAACCTGCCACCCTTGGTATATGGGGCCAACGCCCTACCCACTGACTGAGCGACAGGCGCCACCCAGTAGAACAAGTTTCTAAATAAATTTATTTTTAAAGGCTAGTCACAATTATTAGTCACAATTTTCTATGTAAGTATATTGTCTAGCAATAAAATTAAAATTATTTTCAGAATGCTATGTCCTTTTTTCAAAATTAATCTGTGTGACAGAAAAGGAGGAGATCAAAACCTGAGTCCCCATTCAGTTGCCTGGTCAAAGAAGGGGATCACCATGCCCAGAATATGTTCTGTCTTCAGTAGGTTGTTTATATACTCCAGATAAAATTTTTTTTTTTTGGTGACAGAGTCTCAAGCTGTCACCCTGGGTAGAGTGTCGTGGTGTCACAGCTCAAAGCAATCTCTCAACTCTTGGGCTCAAGTGATTCTCTAGCCTCAGCCTCCCAAGTAGCTGGGACTACAGGCGCCTGCCACAACGCCCGGCCATTTTTTTTGTTGTTGCAGTTGTTGTATGTAGCTAGCGCCTTGCCCACTGAGCTATTGACACTGCCCAAAAGATTTTATTTCTTTAAAAAAAAAAAAAAGTATTTTGGCAAAATATTTTCATTGAAATAATTAATGGATCTATCATTTTACAATTTTAACTTTCATAATTCTGTTTGTGATTTCTGTTGTAAGTTTCACTTAAAAGCTGAATAATTGAATCACATACTTTTTTGCTTTTTCTACCAAAAAATTTCATACCTTTTTAAAAATTCTTATTTTGCCTGGCATGGTGGTTCACGCCTGTAATCCTGCACTCTCCCATGGGAGGCCAAGGCAGGTGGATTGCCTGAGTTGAGGAACTGGAGACCAGCCTGAGCAAGAGCAAGACCCCGTCTCTAAAAATCGCCAGGCATTGTGGCGGGCGCCTGTAGTCCCAGCTACTTGGGAGGCTGAGGCAAGAGAATCGCTTGAGCCCAAGAGTTGGAGTGCTGTGAGCTGTGATGCCACAATACTCTACCCAGGGTGACAGAGACTCTGTCTCAGAAAAAAAAAAAGAGAATTAGCTATTTGAACTAGATTCTTTTGTTTCTGTGAGTATTTGATTTTGCTTTTTTCTCATCCTTTTGGACATTGTTTTTTGACTATGTAAAATATTGACACTGCTCTGAAAGTCAAAGCCATCCAAAAAGGTGCACTCAGAAAAGTGTTGCTCCCTCCCCCATTGCTTCTTCCTACTCCTTGTGGGTAACTAAAGTCATTGGTTTCTTATTTACCTTTCATGGTTTTACTTTTATAAATTAAGTAGTTTCGTTTATTTTTTCTTATTTCTTTTGTACAAAAGATGGCATGCCCAATATATACTCCTTTGCACTTTGCTTTTTTCACTTATCCTGAAGTCGCTCTCTATTAATTAACTTGAATTTTAAATGTAGGAATTCTCCCAGCAGGAAAATGTCATTCCACATTCTAGGTTTAAAGTTTTTTCTTCAGAAAATAAGCAGTTGGTGGCATGTCAGTAATGCCCTTCATTAACAAAAACACCTACATGTTGGTTTTTTTTTGTTTGTTTGTTTGTGTGGGGTTTTTTTGGTGTCAGAGTATCACTTTGTCACCCTTGGTAGAGTGCCATGGTGTCACAGCTCACAGCAACCTCAAACTCTTGGGCTCAAATGATTCTCCAGCCTCAGCTGGGACTAGACGCCCTCCTCAAAGTCTGGCTATTTTTAGAGACAGGGTCTTGCTCTTGCTCAGGGTGGTCTTGAACCTGTGAGCTCAGGCAATCCACTCGCCTTGGCCTCCCAGAGTGCTGGGATTACAGGCCTGAGCCACGGCGCCTGGCCTCCACATTCACATTTTAGGTGAGCTTCCATATCCTCTACATTATGCAAGGAAAATACTCATTCACTGCCATTGGCTTTTCTTCCTCGCAGTTTGCTGCTGCCACCAGCAGTGCTCTGAAAATGCATATGGTGACTATCCCTCTGTAAGGTTTATTTCATTAAACTTTTCATTTTCAGATGATTGTAGATTCACTTGCTGTGGGGAGAAGTAAAATCCAGAATGTGTATGCCTTTGTCCTGGTTTCCTGACTTGATAATATCTTTCAGAACTGTAGTACAATATTGTGTCTGAGGGATTGACCTTGACACCAGCCACTGCTCTCATTTAGATTTCCTCTGTTCTACAGACACCTGTCCTGTGTTTCTCCTTCTGTGCACTTGTATCACATGCAGGTTTTTGTATCCCCCACTACGAGAACAACTCCATCACAAGGATCCCACATGTTGTATAGGACTTATTTTTAATCACCGGCTTATTCTCTTAGAGGCAGGAGGGTAACTTTTTTAGATGTGTATATTTTATTTCTGTGCTTAAAAAATATATATATTTTTTTTTTAATAGGAATGAATTATGCCAGAATTGGTTTTATTTTGGGGTTTGTGGTGGTGGTGGTTGTTTTGGGGACAGGGTCAGAGTCCCACACTGTTGCCCAGGCCAGAATACAGTGGCATCATCATAGCTCACAGCAGTCTCAAATCCCTAGGCTTAAGCAATTCTGCCTCTGTTTCAGAAGTAGCTGGGATTGCAGGTACCCGCTACCACACCCAGCTAATTTTTCTATTTTTAATAGAGATGGGGTCTCACTCTTAGGCTAGTCTTGACCTCCCAGATGGCTAGGATTACGGGCATGAGCCACCAGACCTGACCAGAATTGGTTTATTTTTATCATTGTTTTTGTTTTCTTTATGTATATAATTTATTTGTGACAACCACTGCTTAGTATTCTGAGTTTCTCTTTACTGTATTTTAAGTATTCAGTCATGCAACAGAAAGTGACTTAAGGATCACTTTCTGCTAAAGTGATGGTCTCCAGGGGGAAGTTTGTCAAAAATTAGGATGAAGATATAGTTATACCTATATACTGTAGATGAGCAAAGTCTAAGAGGGAAACCAGTATTTAAAAGAGACTTATTTTCAACTTACTCAAACTTCTTAAAGTTTTTGACATGGAAGACTGAAAGCTTCCCCCAAACATCAGGAACAAAACAAGGATGCCTGCTTTCTCCGTGGCTGTTGGCATCATACTGGAAATTCTAGCCACAGCAATTAGAAAAGAAAAAGAAATAAAAGACATGTAAATCGACAAGGAAGAAATAAAACTGAAATCGTTTTGCATATGACACGATCCTCTATGTACAAAATCCCAGAGAATACACAAGAAGCTACTCGAGCTAATAACCACCAGCAGAGTTGCAGATACACATAAGATCAATAAACACAAAAACAAGTTTGAATAGTTTGAAGGAGAAATTAAGTGTGGGGAGCAGAGCAGCAGGGCCCCCACAGCCTGGGAAATGCTTGGAGAGCAACCCCCAACCACTTCTCTAACAACAT
Source organism: Nycticebus coucang (assembly GCF_027406575.1). Lineage (NCBI taxonomy): Eukaryota > Metazoa > Chordata > Mammalia > Primates > Lorisidae > Nycticebus > Nycticebus coucang. The sequence continues at coordinate 60,670,681 of NC_069801.1, read as the reverse complement.
TCTTCTCACCTGCCAGAAGTCACTTAGCCCATTCATACTTTCCTTGCTATGGGCAAGCACACAGTTTTTCCTTTTCCTTTTTTTTTTTTTTTTTTTTGAGACAGAGTCTCACTATGTCACCCTTGGTAGAGTGCTGTGCTGTCACAACTCACAGTAACCTCAAACTCTTGGGCTCAGGTGACTCTCTTGCTTCAGCCTCCCAAGTAGCTGGGACTATAGGTGCCTGCCACAACGCCTGGCTATTTTTTTGGTATTATTGTCATTATTGTTTAGCTGGCCCCAGGTGCCACCAGCCCTGGTGCATGTGGCCAGCGCCCTGCCCACTGAGCTATGGGCACTGAGCCAGTTTTTCCTCTTTGAGGTTGACCTCTACCCCATGTGTTAAGATGTATGTAACCAGATAAAGACACTATAAATAAAGCTGTTTCCATGGCTCAGGTGCTGGCTGCAGCCACCAGCTGCACAGTCCTCCCGATGCCGTCCTGTCTCTCGTCTCGTGTGTATTCTGTTCTTGTGTGTGTCCCTCTTCTTCATTTCCCACCTTTCCACTCAGGTCAACTCTCCCTCCTCGTGCTGGGTCACGAGAGGTCCCTCTCTTCTGACAGTTCTGGAAAATTAAAGAACCTAAGAATGGAGAATAATTGAAAGAGATCAGGATAGGACAAACCCAGAACAGGAGCAAAATAACAGTTGTGAAGGTCTAGTTCTACAAGAAAATACTATAGAGAGACTAAAAGGCATAGTTAATGGACATATCTAATGCTTCACCTGGATTTCATTTGGCTGCAGCATCTAATTTCATCTGGTCTTCAGATTAATGAAGATTAACTCTTGAGGAACACTAGAGCACGCTTAATTTTGCAATGAAACTCTTCTAAACAAATGGGGAAAATGCACTGAAAATCTTGAATTTTTGACATGGTTTTCTCCAGAGAAATACTACCTACTCTACTGATAAACAAGGAGAATGTTAATTCACAGAGGACCAAGATTTCTTATTTTTTTAAATTGTGCTATGATATGCCTTGGCCATCATACAGGGTTTGATTAAACCATGTAAGAATCCCATGAAACCGGCAGTAGCCCTGGATATCTTGAGTGCAGTGGCCTTGTAAACATCTGGATGATTCAAAAGGCCATTATAAGATAAAGAATTTGATGTAATTTAGTATAACCAGAGGCAAATCTGTTTAAGAAAGGAACAGTATTCTGTAAGATCTGAGCAGCACCCCTTTCACTCACCAACTTGAAAGGGGGAGCAATGTGACTTTGAAAGTTTGTACCATAAAGAACTTGGAAATATATCCTTCAGGCAGCTTCAAAGGGATGAAAGATTGTTGGTTTTCAGAAATAAATTAGTGAAGGGATATCAAGATGATATTAAAGACGGAGGGACAGGCTTGGTGCCTGTAGCACAGTGATTACGGCACCAGACACATATACCAAGGCTGGCAGGTTTGAATCCAGCCCAGGCCAGCAAAACAACAATGACAACTACAACCAAAAATATTCAGGCATTGTGGCGGGTGCCTGTAGTCCCAGGTACTTGGAAGGCTGAGGCAAGAGACTCACTTGAGCCCAAGAGTTTGAGGTTACTGTGAGCTGTGACACCATGGCACTTTACTGAGGGTGACATAGTGAGACTCCTGTCTCAAAAAAAAAAAAAAAGACAGAGGGACTGTAAGCAACCAGTAACGCGGTCTTAGGGCAGCAAAGTGGCATTTGAGCCATGCATTAAACAGAAAAAGGCTCTCGATAGCAATGAAAATTTACTTTCTAGCACAAGTGGGATAAAATACGTTTATAAGAAGTGCCATTTTGTCTAGGATGAAGAAAGTGGTGGCCACATTTCCCCAAAAATCTGCTTACCAAGCAGTTCATCTCCAAAGATTGTGAAGGCTTCTCCAGTGATCCAGAAGATGTGGGGAGTAACGCACTTACTGAGTTTCTCAGGATTTAACAGCTATATGATGGTTACGTGTGTGAGACAATTCATGGTAATTTGGTTGCTATTTGGTGGGAGAACAATTTGATTTCCTCTAGGAAGAAGAAAATAGAGGAGTAGAACAGTAAAGGAAATATAAATTACAAATGAGAAAAGTGGTGGGGTGTCCACTAGTCTATTGGATCCTGCAGTGGGAGAAAGTAGCTGGGGCACATCAAGGATGTCTTGACTATAACTTCCCCGAATGATTGATACTTAGTCCTACACCCTCTAAGGTCCTCAAGCAAGACCTTCTGAGCTTCTCAGTAACTTGATTTGGGAGAGCTGCTGGTGGGTCTGACAGGGATCCTGCATTGCACAGCTGGGGCACCGTTTACTTACCCTATGTAAGCGCCCACTGGAATTATTCAAGATAGCAGCCCTGCAGGACTTGGCCCTTCCCACACAATTCCCTGAAGGTCAAAGGGAGTACCATCAGCTCTTAAAGATACAGTGCAAATTTGGAAATACTCTTACACTCTAGTCCTCTCAGGAAAGGGATACAAGATGCAAGGTAAGAAGCCCCCAAGAATCCTTCTCACAGCAAAGTGGCTTATTTGTCTCCACCTTGTACTGCTGTAGCCTTTGGTAGGTTTTGGTATCATGGAGGAGAAGCTGGAGCCTCCCTGCTTGAGTGGGAGTCATAGGACTTTTGGAGGCCCACAAGAAAGGCAGGAATCCCTTTATGTCACCATCTCTTAAACTGAGGTTCCACTGTTAAGCAATTGGGGTCTCAGACAGATGATGTTTAATTGAAAATACATAATACAGGAAAATTTTCTTATTTTTATTTTATTTTTTTGAGACAGAGTCTTGAGCCACATGTTCTAATGAGCACTAATGAGAGTGCTATGGCATCACAGCTCACAGCAACCTCAAACTCTTGGGCTAAAGTGATGCTCTTGCCTCAGCCTCCCCAGTAGCTGAGACTACACGTGCCCGCCACAACGCCCAGCTATTTTTGGTTGTAGTTGTCATTGTTGCTCGGCAGGCCCTGGCTGGGTTCGAACCTGCGAGCAACAGTGTATGTGTCTGGCACCTTACTCACTAAGCTATAGGCACCAAGCCAGTAATAAAGGAGAATTTTCAAAGAAGAAAATCATCCATAATTCTACTGTCCCCTCATGAATTTTAGTTTTTGCGTAATGCTATCATGTCTCTACTTTTTGTTTGTATAAATATAAATTTTACTTAGATGAAAAATACTGCACAAATCGTGCATGAAAATTTTAATATGTCATATTTTATTTTTACTAGCACAAAAATATTCATGTTTAACATTGATGTAATCTTCAAAAGCATTTCAGTAGAATTTTTGGGTTCTCTCATGAAATTGATTCTTTCAGATTTGTGCTGTCTAAAACAGTGGTCACGAGCCACATGTTCTAACAAGCACTTGACATGTGGCCAGTCTGGAATGAGATTTTCTGTGATCGTAAAGCACACATGAGATTTGAAAAAGTATAAATCAGTGCTCACTTCAGCAGCCCATATCCTAAAATTGGAATGATACAGAGAAGATTAGCATGGCCCCACGTGAGGATGACACACAAATGCGCGAAGTGTTTCATGTTTTGACAACTACAAGAGGGATTCTACCTAACAGATTCTAATATTGTAACCTGATTGTGTGTACCCTCACGTTAAACTTTACGAGAGAAGGAAAAGTTCAAAATACCTCAATTTTTATATTCATTACATGTTGAAGTGATAATATTTTAGATATTGGGTGCTTACCTTTTTCTTTTTACTCATTTTAATGTGGCTGCTACAAAATTTTAAATTACATATGTGGCTTTCATTATATTTCTATTAGATTGTGTTGACATAGATTATCATGTATGCTATGGGATCTTAAAATTGGAAAAGTAACTAAAATTACAATAAGGGAACGGTTATATCATGTTTGGTAGGTTTACTTGATAAAATATTGTGCATCCTTTACAATTATGGACACGCAGACTGTGGCAAAAAACGGCCATTACATTTAAAAAGCTTTATATAGGGTTATAAAATTCCTTTTAAAAACCTAGGAGAATTTTTCCAAAATGCTAACAGAAAGTATGTTCCAACAGTAGAATTCCAAGGGAAGTTTTCTTCCTTTCCTTTCTTTACTTTCAAATTTAAAAATTACTCTATTATCTTTTTTCACATGAAGGTATACTAAACTCATAAAAATTACTTTTTTATTTTAAAAAAAGTCATTGCGTGATACTGATTCATAGACTCAGGTCAAGGTGAGTAAGAGAGCAGCCTTGCACAGCGTTCTCCAGCGACACTGTGGAGAGGGGGACAGCCAGCTGTGCAGACAGAATAAAGGGAAGTGGAACCTGGAGAGGATAGTTGATGATATATAATGAATCATAGAAAGGAGTGAAAGAATGAAGGAGGAGCATTTACATATGTGAAGATTAGAAAACTGTAAGGTTTTTAAAAAGAATTAAAGCTCTGAAAATGATTTGCTGTGTTTAAATACTCTGGGTGTAAATACTATTTTTTTCTTCATTCCTAGATTCATGATACTGCTATCTAGAGTTGAGAAATCATCAGAAGAAATCATGGAAATAATGCAAAACTTAAGTAGTATACAGGTTTGCCTTTTTCCCACATAATTTTTTATACTTTTACCTCATTTGAAAGGGATAATAGGGGAAAAAAAAAAAAGCCTAAGATTGGAGAATGCAATCCAGGAAAGCATTTGCAGGGAATATAAGTAAAATTTGTAGATAATGTTTACTCTAGTTAGTAATAAATTGTCTTTATTTAAGCATTTTAGGGCTTTTAATTAGTTAACCTACCAGAAAAAGTTAAATTTCCTTGGCGGGTACCTGTAGTCCCAGCTACTTGGGAGGCTGAGGCAAGAGAATCGCTTAAGCCCAGGAGTTGGAGGTTGCTGTGAGCGGTGTGATGCCATGGCACTCTACCGAGGGTGATAAAGTGAGACTCTGTCTCTACCAAAAAAAAGTTAAATTTCCTAACAAACAGGTTAAATTTTACAGATGAAAGAAACAGTCTGTACTGCACTTTCTCTAGATTGGTCTGTGATCTTGATGTGTAGAGAATTTCCTGATTCACTCAAGGCTGCTTTCTTTCAGGCCTTGGAGGGCAGCAGAGAGCTTGAAAGTCTGCTTGGTGTCTCCCGCATCTCCTGTTTCTTACAAAGAGAAATGCAGAAAACCAAAAAACTAAGTAAGAAGAATTTATGAATTTTCAATGACAGTAATTTTAAAGATAAACCTATTAATTCTTGTTGAATTTAAATTTGATAGGCATCTTTATATATACACCATTACTGGCTATGTGATAAAGATGCTTTTGCCTTCTTTAAATAAGAAGCCACGGGTGGTGCCTGTGGCTCAGTGAATAGGGCACCAGCCCCATATGCCGAGGGTGGTGGGTTCAAACCCAGCCCCGGCCACACTGCAACAAAAAAATGGCCGGGCGTTGTGGTGGCGCCTGTAGTCCCAGCTGCTTGGGAGGCTGAGGCAAGAGAATCGCGTAAGCCCAAGAGGGCTAGAGGTTGCTGTGAGCTGTGACGCTACGGCACTCTACCCGAAGGCTGTACAGTGAGACTCTGTTTCTACAAAAAAAAAAAAAAAAGAAGAAGCCACTTATCTTTTACCAGGGCATGTTATTTTGGGGATATCTCTTGCATGTGAAGAAAAAGTATGTATGGAAACTGGTAGTAGGCTTGTTCTTATGTAGTGCTCATCTTAAAAATAAGATATAATAAGGTATTGTGTTTTATATTTGATACTTGTAAATGTGTATTACTTTGAATTTTTGTTATAAAGTTTTTTCTTCCAAGTAATGAGAAATTATTCATATTCCGTATTAATTCTTAATGTGGGATTTTTTTCTTTTAGTGACAAAAGTAATAGAACAAAAACTGTTTGAAAAGAAGAGTTCGGGACTTCTTCACCATGGTAAAGAATTGTGCTTTAGTTTATTACATAGTAACATATCTCATTTTACTACTTAAAACCAAGCATGGGTTCTTTTTAATGTTCTTTTAAAAGATCATGAATTTCATTTTAAAAACCTTATATTGCATTTAGAAAAGACAGTATTTGATGAAATCAACTTCTGTGATGACTGAACTTTTAAAATTTATTTTGAAATACAATTTCAGTGAAAGACTTAATTTTGTCTTTTCATTAAAATTTATTTTCAAGAATATAGAAAAATAGGCTCAGCGCCCGTAGCACAGTCATTAAGGTGCCAGCCACATACACTGAGGGTGGCAGGTTCAAACCTGGCCTGGGCCAGCTAAATAGCTGGGTGTTGTGGTGGGCGCCTGTAGTCCCAGCTACTTCAGAGGCTGAGGCAAGAGAATTGCTTAAGCCCAATGGTTTGAGGTTGCTGTGAGCTGTGACACCACGGCACTCTACCAAGGGCGACGTAGTGAGATTCTGTCTCAAAAAAAAAGAAGAAAAAGAATATAGAAAAATAGGGGCTACAGTGCACTAATGCAGTTTGTGATGCTGCATTAGAAGGATGCACAAAGCATTAAGTTATTTTGTAACCAGTATTCTGGAAACTTTCAAGTCATTAATGATGTTTGATCTACGAACTCCTACACCTCTGAGCATTTCATAGTGTGGGAAACTAAATTAGCAGTTTTTATATTTTTTAGTTTTTTTTTTTTTTTTTTCCCCAGACTATTACAGAAATACAAATGTTTGGCATTTGGGTAAATTGCTTTTGTACAGTTTGAATTAAAGTTATAAGTGGGCCCCTCACCGGATAGTGTGCATTGTACTGTTAGGTGTGAATTTTCCCCTCCCCTCCGTTTTTTTACCTGCTTGCTTTCCATTGGGTTTTACTACCAGATGTGCACATGGGTATTGATAGATTAGTTTCAATTTAATAGTAAATGTGGTGTTTTTTTTTTTAACATTCTTTCTTGCAAAACTTCACTTAGAAGAATAATCTCCATTTCCATCCAGTTTGTTACAAAAGGTGTTGTGTTTTTTGTTTTTTTAGACAGAACCTCAAGCTGTTCCCCTTGGTAGAGTGCTATGGCATCACAGCTCACAGCAACCTCCAACTCCTGGGCTCAAGCGATTCTCATGCCTCCGCCTCCCAAGTAGCTGGGACTATAGGCACCTGCCAAAACGCCCGGATATTCTTTGGTTGCAGCCATCATTGTTGTTTGGTGGACCCAGGCTGGATTCGAACCCGCCAGCTCAGGTGTATGTGGCTGGCGCCTTAGCCGTTTGAGCCACAGGTGCCGAGCTAGTTCACTATTGTTTTGATATGGCTGAGTACTACTCCATGGTATAGGTGTACCACATTTTATTAATCCATTCATGTATTAATGCGCACTTGGTTTGGTTCCACATTTTTGTGATTGTGAATTGTGCTACAGTAAATGTTCATGTTTTTTGATAAAATCACTTACTTTCCTTTGGGTAAATAAGCAATAACAGGATTACTGGATCAAATGGTAGGTCTACTTTTAGTTCTCTGACATACGACTCTCCATAGAGGTTGTACTAGTTTGCAGTCCCACTGACAGTTCCTTTCTTTCCATGTTAACGCCAGCACCTGTTGTTTATCACTGGAATTGGGTGATACCTCAGTGTGGCTTTGGTTTGCATTTCCCTGATGGTGGGAGATGTTGAGCTTTTTTTCGTATTTACTGGCCATTACTCTCATCCTCTTCTGAAAAGCTTCTGTTCATATCCTTTGCCCACCTTTTTATGGGGGTGTTTGATTTTTTTTTTTTTTTTTTGTAGAGACAGAGTCTCACTGTACCGCCCTCGGTAGAGTGCCATGACGTCACACAGCTCACAGCAACCTCCGGCTCTTGGGCTTACGCGATTCTCTTGCCTCAGCCTCCCAAGCAGCTGGGACTACAGGCGCCCACCACAACGCCCGGCTATTTTTTTGTTGCAGTTTGGCCGGGGCTGGGCTTGAACCCACCACCCTTGGCATACGGGGCCAGCGCCCTACTCACTGAGCCACAGGCACCGCCTGATTTTTTTTTTTTTTTTTCTTGCTGATTTGCTTGAGTTCTTTATAGATTCTGGTTATCAGCCCTTTCTCAGATACATAGACATGTATATATTTTGTCTGATTCTGTAGGTTGTCTACTCACCCTGCTGATTATTTCCTGTGCAGAAGCTTTTTAACAGATTCCATTTGTTAATTTTTAATAATTGCTTTAAGGTCTTCATAAATTCTTTGCCTGGGCCAATGTCTGTAAGAATTTCTTAACATTTTCTTCTAGAATTCTTATAGTTTCCTTCCTAAGGTTTAAGTTTGTTACCCATCATGAATTAATTTTTGTGAGTAGTGAGAGGTGCAGATTCTATTTCAGTCTTTTACATGTGGCTGTCCAGCTTTCCCAGCAGCATTTACTGAATAGGCATTCTTTTCCCAAGTGTATGTTATCGTCTACTGGGTTTTCTGTTCCTCTTCGTTGATTTATGTCTCTGACATAAAACTTCTTGTGCCAGTACCATGCTGTTTTGTTTAATAGAGTCTTGCAGTTTAGCTTGAAGTTAAAATGATATCTCCCAATTTGTCCTTTTTGCTTATGGTTGTTTTCGCTATTCAGGCTCTTTTCTGGTTCCATATGAAACATAGAATTATTTTTTCTAGATATGCAAAAAATGGTCATGTTTTTTTTGTTTGTTTTTACTTTACAGCCTTTGTATTAACCTTAGTAAAGCATCACATGAATCCTATGTACTCAATTTTGATACGAGGACAATTAATGACACAGTGGGGGAAGGGGAGAGCAGAGAGAGAAAGAAGGAAGGAGGAGGTGGGGTTTTGGTGTGTGACACACCTTTTGGGGGCAAAACATAATTGTAAGAGGGACTTTACCTAACAAATGCAATCAGTGTAACCTGATTTCTTGTACCCTCAATGAATCCCCAACAATAAAAAAACAAAAAGAACAGGAGGCCCAGAAACTACCCCGAAAAATAACCATGGAGGGGATCAGTATGGCAAACAACAAGTCAGCACCCTGTGAATACTGAAGGACCCCTCAGCACTGTTTTTTTGTTCCTCATCTCTAGTCATGAAAGTAGAGGATTTGTTTCATTAGTTACGTCTGCTCTTTACACTTTTGGGGAATCTAAAGGGTCACTAGACTTTCCCTGCAGCCCTCTCAGAGCTAGGGTATAGAGGTATGTTATGGCCACATTTGCTTTCTTATGGTTGTGGGGATACAACATTTTATTACTAAAGTTTTATTACTAAAGACTTCCTCAGGCTTCTTGAAAATGTCAAACTTCTGCCCTGTGTGGGTCTTCTCATGTCTGCGGAGGTTTGACTTAGGGGTGAATCCTTGCAAACACTCCCTGCACAACAGGGCTTCTCCCCTGTGTATATCCTTTGGTGTGTGCGGAGGGTTGATTTAAGACTGAATCGTTGCCAACACTCTCTGCAGGCATAGGGCTTCTCTCCTGTGTGTGTCCTCTGTGAGGGGGTTTGACTTACCAATGGCGCTTACCCCACACTCTCCATTCGCGACTTTTAGAATAAATGAGTTTCCTACCTTCACACGTAATTTGTCGGTTTTCTGTGGTCCCACGTTCTGGCCTGTTTACATCCTTCTTTGACTCTCCCTCGAGCTCCCCATTGCTCCTTTGCGTGGGTAGGAAGATATCCCTGAAATCTTGCTCTCCTGTGTTTTTTCCTGAGAGGGTTTTCACCTTTCCGTAGACTTCTTGGCCTTTGGTTTTGTATACCAGCCATGTGGGTCAGAAAGTTGCTGCTCCTGATTCTGCTCGCCAGGGCAGGGCTGCTGTTGGCGGCGGTGGTTTCTTCTAGATGTTCCTGGGGAGATCTGAGAGGATTGGGCACCTCCTTCATGTTGATTGAGGGATTTCTTACAAGAGAAAGTCAGGGAGCATTACGGACATCTATGATTCCCTGGCTTTGGATCTTGCCCTGCTGGGAGATCTTTCTTCTTCTTGTCGATCCGTGTGATGCCCAGCTCCTCGCCATACTCGTCCCCATGCCAGACCAGCAGCTCACTGCCTGGCTTGACGACCTGGCAGGTCCGATAGAAGATCTGCCTGTGGTACTGGAAGGCCACCAGTTTCTGTTCCTTGTCATCACGGGCACAGTTCACATACCTCATTCAGTTGCTCTGAGATTTATCCTTCCCATCCACATACTCATAGCAGTTTCTCCCTGTGGCGATCTGCCAGGCTTATCCACTTCTGGCTGCCTCTTCATCTTTGTGATCTGGCCCTCATAAGGGCCAAAGTGCATCCCCAGTGGCAGCTCAGATGCCTTGTTCCATGCTCCAAATCCAGCTTGAGGGACGCCTGATTCTCTAATACTCAGCCCAGGGGGCAGGGTGTGGGTTGCATGGTTGGGATTCCCCTTGTCCACTGAAGTGTCTTTTATAAATATAGGAGCCCATAAACATCACAGCAGTCAATAAAGAAGTTTTGGCACTTTTCACGATAGAGATAGTTATCATCCTGAGGCTCACTGACCTCTTTGTACGAATGTCCTGTTCTTTCTCGCAGGTTATGCATCCTCACTCTAGTCTTATTTCTCCTGTCTAGAGTGCTGTTCAGAGGCACTCGCTTCTCTAGGAGCGGACATGGGGTTCTGGTGCTGCTCTGAGCGACTAATGTTTGGTGAATTCACTGGTCCTGACAGTTCCTTCAGAATAACTCATCACTTAATGGCGCTGTGGGCATTCCCTGTGTTTGGGTCCCTGCAGAAGACTTGTCTGTAGGGTTTGGAAGACTCACCTTCTGATGTTTGTTGTCTTCCATTCTGAAGGCTATCCAAGGGTGTTTAAGGTTTTCAATGTTTTATTTTCTCACCCCTGGTGCCAATGATTCATCTGCTGGGGCTCCTGGCATCCATCTGTGGACGTTGGTCCTCTCAGATCTGGGTGGTCCATGTGGTGGTCTTTCAGAAGGGTCCCATGGACTTTGTCCAGGTGAGTAATGAGGGCACACAGACCAGAAGGAACTCAGGATCCCGGAAGTTTTTTCTCAGATCAATGATCTTATATTATGGGGATTACATTGAATTTGTAAATCACTTAGGTTAGTATAGACATTTTTTTGTTTTGTTTGAGACAGTGCTTCAAGCTGTTGCCCTGCCTAGAGTGCTGTGGCATCACCGCTCACAACAACCTCCAATTCCTGGGCTCAAGCGATTCTCCTGCCTCCGCCTCCCAAGTAGCTGGGAGCACAGGCACCCGCCACAAAGCCTGGCTATTTTTTAGTTGCAGCTGTCATTGTTGTTTTGTGGGCCCAGGCTGGATTCTAACCCACCAGCTCAGGTGTATGTGGCTGGTACCTTAGCTGTTTGAACCACAAGCGCCAAGCCGGCAGTATAGATATTTTAACAATATTGACTCTGCTGATCCGTGAACAAGGAATGTTTTTCCATTTGTTTTCATCTTCTGTGACTTCCTCTTTAATTAACTCATAGTTCTCCCTGTAGAGGTCTTTTACTTCCTTGGTTAAATATATTCCTACATAATTTATGTATTTGGGGTTTTTTTGTTGCTATTGGGAAGATATTGTATCTTTGATTGTATTCTCAGCTCATCTGTTGCTGCTGTACAGGAATGCTGTTGATTTTTTACATTGATTTTGTATCCTGAGACCTCACTAAATTTATTTATCAGGCCCGGGAGTCTTTTGATAGAATCTTTGGGGTTTTCTAGGTATATGATCATCAGCAAAGAGTGATAGTTGGACCTGTTCTGTCCCCACCTGGACACCCTGACTTCCTCCTCCTGTCTGACGCTCTGACTAGGCCTGCCTTCCGCACTGTGTTGGACAGAAGTGGTGACAGTGGGCAGCCTTGTCTGTTCCAGGTCTTAGAAGGAACGCTGTCAATGTTCCTTATGTTTAACATGATATTGGCCATGGGGTTTATCATATATGACTTTTAAAATTTTGAAATATGTTCCATTCATGCCTATTTTGTTAAGAGTTCTTATCATAAAAAGATGATAAATTTTGTCAAGCTCTTTCTCTGTGTCTCCTGGGATAATAATATGGTCTTTGTTTCTAACCATGTTTATAGATTTGTATATGTCAAACCATCCTTGCATCTCTGGGATGAAGCCCATTTGGTTGTGGTGGATTTTTTTTTTTGGTAGAATTATATTGAGAATTTTTGCATCTATATTCATAAAGGATACTGGTATGTAGTTTTCTTTTTTTGTTGTGTCCTTTCCTGGCTTTAGTATCAATGTAATACTGGCTTTGTAGAACAAGTTAAGGAGGATTCCTTCCTTCTCAATGTTATGAAATAATCTCTGCAGGATACGTACCAATTCCTCTTTGTAGGTCTGTGGCTGTGAAGCCATCTGTTAGGACTTTTCTTCAGTGAAGGTTTTTATTGGTGCTTCAGTTTTATTACTTGATAGTCGTCTGTGTAGCGGTTCCATTTCTTCATGACTGAAGCTACGGAGGTTGTGCGTTTCTAATAATTTGTCCATTTCCTCAACATTTTCCAGTTTATATGCATAGAGGTTTTTAAAATATTCAGGGGTGATGTTTTGTATTTCTGTGATACCAGTTTGTAATATCTCTTTTCATTTCTAATTGAGCTTATTGGAATTTTTTTCTGTTTTTTTTTTTTTTGTTTAATCTAGCAAGAGGTTTATCAGTTTTATCTTTTCAAAGAACCAACTTTTTGTTTCTTTAATCTTCCGTATGGTTCTTTTGTTACTGATTTCATTTAGTTCTTCTCTGACCTTAGTATGTCTTGTCTTCTGCCAGGTTTGAGATTGGTTTGCTCTTCCTTTTCTGATTCCTCAAGATGATTTATAAGATTGTTGGCGGGCGGCACCTGTGGCTCAAGGAGTAGGGCGCTGGTCCCATATGCCAGAGGTGGCGGGTTCAAACCTAGCCCAGGCCAAAAACCAAAAAAAAAAAAAAAAAAAAAAAGATTGTTGGTTTGCCATCTTTCTGTTCTTTCAATAGTGCAGTTAAGGCTATGAATTTTCCTCTTAGCACTGCTTTTGTTGAATGCCACAGATTTTGGTAGCTTATGTCCCTTTTCTCATTTAGTCTAAAGAATCCTATGATTTCCATCTTAATTTCCTCCTTGACCCAATAATCATTTAGCAGTTGGGTGCTTAATTTCCATGACTTTGTGTATAATTGAGTGTTTCTGGACACTTAACCTCTTTCATGTTTACATGGATGGAGCTGGAACATATTCTTCTTAGTAAAGTATCTCAAGAATGGAAGAAAACGTATCCAATGTACTCATCCCTACTATGAAACTAATCTATGGCTTTCATATGAAAGCTATAACCCAGTTATAACCTAAGAATATGGGGAAAGGGGAAGGGAGGGTGGAGGGAGTGTGATTGGTGGGACCACACCTACTGTGCATCTTACAAGGGTACTTGTGAAACTTAGTAAATGTGGAATGTAAATGTCTTAACACAATAACTAAGAAAATGCCAGGAAGGCTATGTTAACCAGTGTGATGAAAATATGTCAAATGGTCTATAAAACCAGTGTATGGTGCCCCATGATTGCATTAATGTACACAGCTATGATTTGATAATAAAAGAAAAAAAAAGAATTGAGTGTTTCTGTTGGAGTCAATTTCTAGTCTTACTCTACTGTGGTCTGAGAAGATACATGTTGTGATTTAAATATTTTCAATTTATTGAGATATATTTTGTGTTCTAAATTGTGATCATTCTCGGAGAATGTTCTATGTGCTGATGAGAAGAAAGTATATTCAGTAGTTTTTTAGTAGAATGTTCTGTAAATATCTGTTACACACATTTGCTCTAGAGTCACATTTAAATCCTGTGTTTATTTATTTTCTGCCTGGAGAATCTGTTTATTTCTGTCTGTACTAAGTCCTCAGCTATTTTAATGTTGCTGTTAACCACTTTGTTTAAATTGAGTAGGGTTTGCTTTATAAATCTAGGTGCATCTATGTTAGGTGCATAAATATTTAACATTGTAATGTTTTCTTATTAAATGATTCCCTTTACCATTATATAATGACAATCTTTGTCTTTCTTTTGTTGCTTTGATGTCTATGTTATCTGATATAATGATGGCTACACCAGCTTTCTTTTGGTTTACACTTACACGGAATATTGCTTCCCGTCCATTCACCTTGAGTCTGAATGTGTTCTTGTGAGTTAGATGCATTTCCTGGAGACCGCAGATACTTGGCTTGTACATTTTATCCATTCAGCCAATTTCTGTCTCTTGAGGGGGGAGTTCAGTCTATTCACAGTTATTGAAAGAATTGTTAAGTAGGGTGGATATCTGTTCATCTCATTGAGTAGAACTTTGACTAATTTGTTTTACCTGTTGAGCCATTGTGGTATCTGGGCGCTGAACTTTAGCATTTGGATGGTTTTACACTTCTAGGTGTCTATTGTGCTGATCACTGTATAATGCAGATCCAACTACTTCCTGGGGGCACAACTTGACAAATTCCTGTTTACTCGTCTGAAAAAGTCTTTATTTCTCCTTTAAGAAACTTAGTTTTGCAGAATGTAGATTCTCTGCTGGTCATTATTTTGCTTGAGAAGACTGAGAATGGGGCCCCACTCTCATCTGGCTATTATATGGTCTCAGTTGAGAAGTCTGCAGTTAGACAGATGGGCTTTCCTTTGTGGGTCACCTGACACTTCCACCTTACAGTTCATAGGAAATCCTCTTGTGTTAACTTTGGCCAGTGCGGTGATTGCCTCTTGGCAACGAATCTCCCACCAGTCTGTTGCACTTTAGTATATCCATGTCCAGATTTCTGGCAAGACTTGGGAAATTTTCCTCAAGTATTCCCTTGTACGGATTTTCCAGCTCTTCAGTATTTTCTTTCAGGAATGCCTGTGATTCTTGTTACGCCTCCTTAACCAAACCCCGTATTTCCCTTAGGCTTTATTCATTCCTCTTATTTCTCTGTTCTTTTTCTTTGAGTGACTTGTTCAATTCAAAGGTGTTGTCTCCTAGCTTTGAGATTCTTTCTTCTGCCTGATCTAGCCTATTCTTAAGGCTTTCGGTTGTGTTTTGTCCTTATGAATGAGTTTTTTCATTTCTGAAAGCTCTGCTTAATTTTTTTAAATAATTCTATTTCTTCAGTGAATTTTTCATTCGTTTATTGCATAGTTTTTGTGGTTTCTTTGTGTTGGGTTTCTAGTTTCTTCTGTATTTCATTGAGCTTCCTTATAATTCATATTTGAAATTCTTTACCAGTCATGTCACTGTTCTTGTTTTGGTTGGTTTTCATTGCTCTGGAGTTACTGTTTTCTTTTGGAGGTGTCCTTTCACTCTGACTTTGCATGTTCTAGGAGTTCTTTCCTTGATTCCTTATCTGGGGCAGCTATTGCTTCTTATTTTTGTATTTTCTTTTTAATTAGCAGTTTTGAAATTCCCATAGGAAATACACATCCACACCTTAATAAGCAAATTAATCATAGATTGTAAGATATTAAAACCCTTAGGCCAATGTAAAAATGGATCTTTATATGTAGTATTGGGCTTTGAAATGAATAGTCTTGTTTTAGTCTACCATTTTTAAGTACCTCTGACTACCATTTATTTTGTACCAATAATCACTATTTTTATGAGACCCCAGTCTCACTCTGTTGACCTGGGTAGAGTGCTGTGGTGTCATAGGTCGCTGCAACCTTAAATTCCTGGGTTCAAGTGATCCTCCTGCCTCAGCCTCCCAAAAGCTGGGACTAGAGGTGTATGCTATATACCCAACTAATTTTTCTTTTTTTTTTTTAATTTCAGATTAATGTGGGGGTACATATGATTGGGTTACATAGTTTGCTTTTCTAAGGTTAAAGTCTAGGTTGTAGTTGTGCCCTTTTCCCCAGGAACTGTGCAGTATATCTGTGCTGTGCACCCACTGGGTAGGAGTTTACCCAGCTCCTTCCTCCCTCTTTTCTTGAATTTAGTTTTTCTCTCATGTGAGCGTGTAGTTGTTAATCTACTGGTTGTAATTAAGTACTGAGTACATATGATGCTTGTTTTTCCATTCTTACGATACTTCGCTTAGGAGAATGTTCTCCAGATCCATCCAGGTTGTTAGAAAAGATATGAAATTCCCATCTTTTTATGGCTAAGTAGTATTTCATGGTATACGTATACCATAGTTTATTTTTAGTAGAAACAGGGTCTTCTTTTTCTCAGGCTGATCTTAAACACCTGAGTTCACACAATTCTGCCTCAGACTCCCAGAGTGCTAGGGTGAGGCGTGAGCCACCACACCTGGCCAGTAATCACTGTTTTTTTTAAGATTTGGATCAACAGATCTTTACATTAATTCAAGATAGCTATACTGGTGCTGTATTGCTAATTTTTTTTGACATCTCAAACTAATTTATAATTATTTTGAAATCTGGCCTTCAGCTTTTTATAAAAATTTCTACTTTGCCTTTTTCTTTTACTATCCTATTGCCTGGAATTGTTTAAAGTTAAAAATATTTTGCAAATTTTCATAATACAAGAAATTATACAAAATATCTATTGACAAATCTACCCTTGACACACAGGTTTGGGGGCGCAGGGGAAGAACTAAAACAAAAAAGAAATTGTGTAACTTAAAAATCATTCCTATTATATGTATAGAATTTCTTTCATTTGAGTAATTATGAGGATGAGAATAAGCCAATTGTTTCACTATCAAAAGAATAGTATTCAGATTCTTATAAAAATCTCCTGAAGTTGTTTAAATAGATGATACCAGGAGAATCCCAGGATTGATGCTGTCGTTCATTGTCCCTTCAAATTAGTTTCTCGGTTCTGTTCCACTATTTATTTTAATCAAGTATAATTGTAAAAATAATAAATGTTTTAAAAAATAAAGAGACATCTGCCGTATATTGAATTTAAAACATAACACAGTAACATAAAAGCAAACATTTAAGATGTTTATAGTTTTCAAATCAGGGACTGCCTTGATGGAGCATGTGAGTAACAAGATCTCTGCTACATACAAACTTCTCAAACAAAGGAAGACTTCTTTCTTCAGTTACTTAGGAAATAAGGTTAACTTTGCTTTCCTCAATAATACTGGCTTTATGACTACTAGGAAAATAATGAAAGGTTTTTTTTCTGTTAGATTTGGATGTGAATTTTCATAATTATTTTAAATTTGTTATGCTGAAGATTTACAACATATGACCATTCAGTGAGTTGATACAGATGGAATGTCACATTATCATCACATGGTAAAGCGTGAAATTTATTTACTTTACATAGTCAGCCTCTACTTAAAACAACTTGATACAGATATTCCTTAGTCAATAGACGGCATTATATGGTACTTAGTATTTTTATTTTTTCTGGAGATATTAAAAAATACTGTCATTGTCTGTCTATGACTAGTACTTCCAGTAAACAAAATGTTTTTGAAAAGAATGTAAGCAAATTGTAGAGCAGTTGCCAAGATATGAAATCTAGTCACTTAGCTTCAATCCAAAACATACTTAATCTGTTCTCAAAATAATTGTGTAGGTGATAGTATGCATATTTTAAATGAAATGTAACTCTCTGAACTTTACATTGTTAAAAAAGGTTGATTGTTTCAGCTGTTCATAATAGAAAATATTTCAGAATTTCTAGCTCTGTTCTTTAAAAAGCACAAACTATAATGTTCTTGTTTTCTTTAGTGTGTTCTTGTAAATTCATCTTGGTTATAGGATTTTAAAGTTATCAAATTCTTAGACTACAGGACAAATTTTAAACTCCTTCTGTTCTTAGACTGTAAAATAGTTTGATATTGTCTTTTCTTTCTAACCATCCACTGAAGTATTTTTTAAACATAAAAATATGTTCTTTCCCCCACTCAGGCTTGAAAAAGTATTCATCACATCAGCTAAATAATTTTCCTCCCTGACGACTACTAACTTTCCTCCCTGACGACTACTAACCATTTAGTTTTTTCTATTTTAACACTAAACGATACCTTTTTTTCAAACAGATACTTCAGTGTTAAAAGCACTGAGGTTTAAATTTTAGACATGATGAATTTTAGGAGAAACAACAAAAATTCACCCTTATGCTTTAACATTCTAGATTTATCTTAAGATAAAAGATAGAGCTATTAGTTTGGGTAGCCCAAATGCACATTAATGTACAGCTATAGTCCTCCGCCATCACGCATGCTGTATGTGGGTCACACTTAGCCTGCTAATAATGTTGATGCTCTTGGTAACACTATTCATCACTGTTTGGGGGATTCATTTTAACTGCTAAAAATGCTTACTTGAGATTTGTTTAAGATTTAAGTAAAAGCAAACTTTATTACCTTTCAAAGCCTTTTTTGTAATTTCTTGCATGATTTAAATTTTCTAATACTTTAATAGAAATACAATTTTTCTTTTTAAATAATATCAGTAAAAAAATTTAAAAACTATAGATTTGGACTCACTTAATACCAATTATGTGTTTAAGAGGTATAAATAACTTGCTATCAGACATTATAAATATCCAGGTGCTGTGTATGTGCTGATGACAACAAAATTGAAAAGAAAGACTGTAATAATTCTGACTGGTTTTCTCTGCAGAAGATATTGATTATTTGTGTGTGGTGAGAGATTTGGAAAATTCAATTAAAGGAGTTGTGCAAAGGTTTCATAAATTTTCCTTCTACAGCATGTACACAGACACTGTTGTGTATTAAATCAATGCAGCACTTCACAATATATTTTCTTTGAAACATAAAAATAAATAACATTTAAACAGTTCTGCTTACTACAGAAACAAATTTTATTTTCTGTGAAGCATTTAGTCATGTGCTATCACTGACTCATACACATTTGCCAGCTGTAACAAATTTTACAGACATTTCCCCAGAGACATATCTCACATACTATGAATTTTTAAATGAGCAAATGGTGAAGAAGGGATGTCAGCAATATAAAAATTGATCAGTTACAAGATGAAAGCATAAGCAAAGAGATTTGTATGGTGGCCTTAATAGGTTTTATTTAATAAAAATACTATAAAAAGGCAGTAATGAATAGACTGGAGACTAACTTCTTGAGGTGGAGAAAAATTATTCTGGCACATTTAGTAGGAATTGGTTTAATGTCACCTGACGGGTGAACTTTTTCTTCCATTTCAACTCCTAGTCAAAAAGCCCCACAAAAAAAGACTTCAATAAATTCTCCCAGTAAATGCTTTATATATTTAAACACACATGTGAGAGAGCAAGTGTTTATAGTGTCATGTTGCTCCTCACACAGTTAAAAGCAGGACTCAGTAACTATTAAATACTAGGTGATTTTTTTTCTCTTGCTCAGACCTCAGGAGGATGGTCATTTTTATTCAGGCCATTCACCCCAGATGCTTTAGCCCTCTGGAATCTCTCTTTCAGCACTCCAGGCCCCTCTACTGCTTTTCAAAACCTCACCTCAATTGCTCTCTCTTCCTTCTCTAGCAAACTCACGCCATCTTTTAAGGTCTATCTCAGATGTCACATCCTCTCTGCAGCTCTCCCCAGCCCTCCTGGGTACAACTAAATGGCTTTTGTCTTCTAGGCTGCCATCACCCTGTCTGATCTTTAAGAGGAATAATGTTGAGGGACTTCAATTGTCTGGTGGTAGTTCCTGGGCTCTTCTCTGGCAAACAGCCCAGTGCAGAGCCTGGACACAAGGACCACAGGCCTTGCAGTGGGTGTGGGAGTGGAGGGGAACAGATGCCACTCTTAAGAACTTTTCTAAAGAATTGGCTCAGCCCCTATAGCACAGTGGTTACGGCATCAGACACATACACTGAGGGTGGTGGGTTCGAACCCGGCCTGGGACAGGTAAACAACTGCAACAAAAAAATAGCTGGGTGTTGTGGCAGGTGCCGAGAGGCTGAGGCAAGAGAATCGCTTAACTCCAAAAGTTGGAGGTTGCTATTAACTGTGTCTCCACGGAACACTACCCAGGGCAATATAGTGAGATTCTGTCTCAAAAAAAAAGAACTAGAGAATTAACTACATATTTTCAAATTGCTGTCTCCTTTCACACCCCACTAATGTTTACTGAATGTCTGCTACGGGCCAGGCGCCACTCCAGCCCTGGGGATACACTGACGGCAAGGCTGGTACCTGCTAGTCCTGCCCTCAGGATTGTAGAATCCAGCATAAGTGACAAGTAATTATAATAAACCATGAAAGGCGTACTTAACCATGTTACTATGCATGCATCAAAACAATAAATGTCTTGGCAGTTTCCATGAGAAATTTTAAGTGTACATTTTGAAGTAGAATCAAGTTAATCAGTAGGATGGTGCAAATTTAATCTGCTAAAGCTAAAGCTAAAGCTGCTATTTATAATGTAAAATAAAAATGTTTAGGTTATTTAGTTTTATTTTGATTTTGCATTTATTCTGCATCATATACTATGATGAGTTACTTTGAACTACTTTCTGAAGAAAAACAAAACAAAACTTTGTTCTTTCATACAGAATGTCGCCATGACAGCTATGAATTCCTTAAAGCCATTTTAAACTGAGGTACTGTTTTAACTTCCTAATACAGTTTAATGTTGTTAAATTTCACTGTGTTTTGTTCAGGTAGAAACATTTTATTTACATTATCAGATTTGGTATTGTCTTTCCATAAGAAAATAGGGACACAAGCTTTGGACGTTAGTTGAAATTGTATGTATTTCATCTGTTCTCAAACAATAGGAAAGCACAAGATCTGCACATCCATGGGCTTGAGTGGTGCCTGGCTCATAGCTGATTAGAAAAGAACAACTCTCTGGGAGGCCAAGGCAGGTGGATTGCTTGAACTTGGGAGTTCAAGGTCAACCCGAGCAAGAGTGAGACACCTTCTCTAAAAATAGCTGGGCGTTGTGGTGAACACCTGTAGTCCCAGCTAGGAGGGAGGCTGTGGCAAGAGGATTACTTGAGTCCAAGAGCTTGACGTTACTGTGAACTATGATGACACCACGGCACTCTACCCAGTGTGACAGAGTGAGACTCTTGTCTTGAAAGGGAAAAAAAAAAAAAAGGCGGAAACAACTATTGAATGTATTTTTATCTGAGTGTAAATAGGGCAGTATAAATATAGTATAAATAGAGAAATAAATTCTAACAGGCGGGTTACAATTTCTATAAGACATCTGACTGAACAAGATGTAACAAATGCATTAAATTTTGAAACTGTGTTAAATTAAGTAAACAATTATATTAGTTACACGTTCAAAAGGATTCCTATTGATTCAGCAAAGTAAGTAAAAAGTATAAGTTTATAAATAGCTTATTATATATGCTAGAAGCAATATGACTCATGAGCTGATCTGGTGCTCAGTGTATCTGTAACTGAACTCTCAATCTAAAACCTGGCATCCTCGGAGACTTCTTGCCATCGGTATTCAGATTTTTAGAAGTTAATCGGGTGTAACCTGCTATCTCTTAGAAAAAACAAAGCAAAATAGAATTATATTTTTATCCCTAAATGTACTTTTCTTTGGAAATGGTATCTCAAGAAATAAGTTGTTCTTAAAGATTGCAAGAATCTTATATAGAAAGTTCTGTCACTTCATTCATTAAAATGTTCATTCTGTTGTACACAATAAAATTGTAGCTTATAATAATAGCTAAGATTTATTGAGCACTTTCTGTGTGTCAGGCAGTATTCTAAGTGCTTTAGTATATATCCCATATCATGACACCTCGTGAAGTAGATAGTTATTATCTTTATTTTTTATTTGTTTATTTTTAGGTCAGGCAGTATTCTAAGTGCTTTAGTATATATCCCATATCATGACACCTTGTGAAGTAGATACAGTTATTATCTTTTTTTTTTTTTCTTTTTTTTTTGTAGAGACAGAGTCTCACTTTACCACCTTCGGTAGAGTGCCATGATGTCACAGGACTCACAGCAACCTCTAGCTCTTGGGCTTCCGCGATTCTCCTGCCTCAGCCTCCTTTGCAGCTGGGACTACAGGCGCCCGCCACAACACCCGGCTATTTTTTGGTTGCAGTTCAGCCGGGGCTGGGTTTGAACCCGCCACCCTCGGCATATGGGGCCGGCGCCCTACTCACTGAGCTACAGGCATCACCCTATTATCTTTATTTTATAGGTGAGTCTGAGGCATGAAATGGCTAAGTACCCTGTCACAGAATTATGTAAGAGACACAGCTGGGATACTAAGCTAAGTGGTTTGGTGCTGTAGCCCATGCTCTTGACCACTGCACACTAATAATTATGCATATCAGGTTTCACTGCTGGCCTAGGATTTTATATCCAATTAAGGATATATTCATTCATTTTAAGGGTAAACATTGTATAAAATTTCTGATTCATCGTAAAAATCATGGAGACTTTACATCTTTTGTATTTTACGTGGATGGGTGAAACACTTTTTTTTTTTTTTGGAGACAGTTTCGCTTGGTCACCCTGGGTAGAGTGCTCTGGCCTCACAGCTCACAGCAACTTCAAACTTCTGGGCTCAAGCTATTCACTTGCCTCAGCCTCCCAAGGAGCTGGGACTACAGGGCCCCACCACAACGCCCTGCTATTTTTTAGAGACAGGGTCTTGCTCTTACTCAGGCTGGTCTCAAACTCCAGAGCTCAAGCAGTCCACCCACCGTGGCTTCCCAGAGTGCTAGGATTATAGGCATGAGTCATTGCACCCGACTCTATGAAACACGTCCTTAGTAAAGTATCACACGAATGGAAAAACAAGTATCCAAAGTACTCAATACCAATACGAAACCAATATATAAACACTACATTCTCACACAAAAGAACAAGTATATTCTAGGAGGGGGAGGAAGAGGCATGAGAGGGAAAAGGGGACGTGGGAGAGTGATGGTCGGATCTCACCTAGTTGGCACAGCGTGAGGATTTTCAGTACACCTTGAACTTTACCTTAGAAATGGAAACAATGTAGCCTAAACATTTGTACCCTCATATTAATGCAAAATTTATATATATTTGTGATATACTTAGCACATTAACCAGCATATGGTGACATTACATTCTAGATATTATGATTACCAGCATATACCATGTACTTCAAACTTCTGGATTTGTTTCACTTGTCTATTCTGTAAGGAGAGACAGATTTAAACCAAATTTGAGATAGTCTTATGGATTTAAAAATATACATTAAATCCAATTCACTATTTGGTCTTTAAACAAAATATTACCATATTTTTGCAATAAGGTGTCTTTTATGTAGGCTTATATTACACTTGATCTTAGCCAAAAGGCCAAGAAGCGATATGTGTAGGCTTATATTATGCTGATTTTTATTCTTAAAGTTATACTTTGTAAGTATACTCATGCTATTACTTTGAAACATTTTTTTTTTTTTTTTTGTAGAGACAGAGTCTCACTTTATGGCCCTGGGTAGAGTGCTATGGCCTCACACAGCTCACAGCAACCTCCAGCTCCTGGGCTTAAGAGATTCTCTTGCCTCAGCCTCCCGAGTAGCTGGGACTACAGGCGCCCGCCACAACGCCCGGCTATTTTTTGGTTGCAGTTTGACCAGGGCCGGGTTTGAACCCACCACCCTCGGCATATGGGGCCGGCACCTTACCGACTGAGCCACAGGCGCCGCCCTACTTTGAAACATTTTTAATGTACCTTAGTGATATTATAAATTTCTGGATGAAACTCTTTGTTAACTTGAGTTTTAAATCTGAAGTTTGCAAACCCTGTGAAACTGCTTTAAAATACTTTTTCTGGGTCCCGAAAACCCAGCAGAGAACTATTCCATTAAACGGTGAGCATAGATACATGTTCTTAACCTTGTGCCTTAGCTTCCTTACCTATAATAACCGGTTATTTGTTTAAATAAACAAACATATGTAGTCTATGAGAGTCTTATTGATAGTCTCGCTAATAAACTCAGGGGGAATTCTGAGTACTGAGAAAAGCTTTCTGTTAACACAGATTCTAATAAAGACCATCTCAGTTTAGGAATGTTCTTTCGTTTTGTTCTGTTTCGTTTTTTAAGAGATAGCACAGGGTAATCTCACACTCCCTCAGCCTTCATAGGCTCATGCCACCATGCCTGGTTATTTATTGATCAATTGATTGACTGTAGTGATGGGGTCTCCTTGTGTTGCCCAGGCTGGTCTCAAACTCCTGGCCTGGGTTTGACTGTCTCCTTCCCACTCTGGGCGCCCTGTTGGTCATCTCCTTCATCCCCTGGACTTTAGTTCGCATGTGGTTTCTGGTTTCTGCAGTTAATTGTGACTTCCCTCCTGAGCACCGCAGTCTCAGGTCCCATGCAATGTCCCTCAGGTATACGGATTTCTTCATTTCCCCTTCAAAATTGTTTTCTCCCTATCCGGGAATTGCACCATTCCATTGATCAGGCTAAAAAGCTCAAAATTCTGACTTTTTGTCTGCGTATCCATAGTGCTTGCAGATCATGTTACTTCTGGAAGTGCTTCGTCCTCCTTCCCAGGCTCCTGGACTAGTTCCTTGTGACATGACCTCTCTTCCAGACGATCCTCACCCACAGGATGACTTTCCCTCTCTGCCCTCCAGTCCTGCCCAACAGCCTATCCTGCTCCTGGGCTCATCTGTGCTTTAGAAAATATCACTCAACCATATTCACATATTCCAAATTTAAACTGACATTCAGGGCTCTCCACAGTCAGGAGCTGACCTTTCCAGTTTCTCCACTGTGCCCCATTCATTCCAGATTACTTGCCATTTCCCACACACATTCCCAGAACGTGCCTTTCTTCCTTACCTTTGTCTGTCTCCTCTGCCTAGCAAGCCTTTTCTTCATTACTGTCAAAAGTTTGCCCGTCTTTCAAAACCCACTTAGAACTCCCCTTCTCCTCGGCCTCCCAGACCCTCCCTCTGCGCCCTTGTTGTACTTGCCATAGCCGCCCTGCTGATGGGAACAGGGAGGGCACAAGCTCCTCTATTGTGTCCTGCGACCCAGAAACTTGACAGGCGCCGTGTCCTGATGCACTGCGGCCACCTTCCCTGTCCCTCACAGCAGCTCCTGCCTCCCTCACACTTCAGCGATTATTCCTCTCGACCTGTCAGTGTCCAGTGGGGAGGACTGTTGCACACAAATTCATTCCCAGAGCCTTAAGAAGTGAAGGCTTTATGAGATGTAGTTAGAATAGGAGAGAAAGGAAGGGAACAGCAACCCACAGGCCACAGGCAGAGCGCTAAGACCACCTCAAAATGAGAAGACAAAAACATGATGTGGCCAATAGTCACAGAGGCTACTGGGATACTTCATCTAATAACAGTGTGATCACTTGGTTAACAAAAGCTGAGGCTTAGTATGAATAAACCACTATATGTGGTAACAACCTTTGGGTCCTAAAAATCAAGATAAGGACACAAGGCTTGTGTACATGAAACAACAGGACATGGACAAGGTAAGCTGTGGTACGTGGTGAATCCAGACTCCTCTTGCCAATACCAAGTACAACAAGCTTAGTGAGTCCAGTGAGGGTCAAGGCCTTAACATGATGGGTGGAAAACAGATGACCTCCAACTCAGCAGGCCCCTTAATGCAGGAATGGAACCTCTTCTTTCCCACACTGAATCTAAATCTTGATCTCTGTGTGCTTTCCTGAACTTGAAGAGAAAGCTCATCTTTGTGATAGACACCAGCATTCATGTGCCTCTGAAGCGGTGGAGACCACAGACATCCCTTTACAAGTTTGGTTGTAAGTCAGAGCAGCACAATGGGTTGGTCTCCTTACATGAGACTAAGAGGCCCAGAAAAGGCCTCATTGGACTGAGAGTAGGCACTGATAAGGAGACCACACAGTGGGGAGGAAAGTTGTGTTAAAATGGTGAGCTGTAGGCTGGGCATGGTGGCTCACACCTGTAATCCCAGCACTCTGGGAGTCTGAGGTGGGTGAATCACCTGAGCTCAGGAGTTCAAGACCAGCCTGAGCAAGAGCGAGATCCCTGTCTCTACTGAAAACAGAACAATGAGCTGGGCCTGGTGGCAGGCGCTTGTAGTCCCAGCTACTCTTCAAGCTGAGGCAAGAGGATCACTGGAGTCCAAGAGTTTGAGGTTGTTGTGAGCTATGATGCCATGGCACTCCACCCAAGGTGACAGTGAGACTCTCTCCAAAAAAAGAAAGAAAAAAGTTACCTGTAATATTACTAGTTTCAGGGGTCCTCAAACTACAGCCCATGGACCACGTGAGGCGGTGTGATTATATTAGTTCCTGTTTTGTTTTTTAACCTCAAAATAAGATACGTGCAGTGTGCATAGGAATTTGTTCATAGTTTTGTTTTTTTTTTAAACTATAGTCCAGCCCTCCAATGGTCTGAGGGACAGTGAACTGGCCCCCTGTTTAAAAAGTTTGAGGACCTCTGAATTGTAGACCAATGAATGTTCTGGACTTGACCAAATTTGTCACACTTCATGGGGTGTAGCAAGAGGAGTTGACAGAAGTCCCTTCCCCTTCTGAAGAATATGAACTGTCCTCTCTACTGTGAGTACCACATGAAGAGTAAGCAGTGTATCAGGAATTCACAGCAGACACACAACACGGCAGCATGGGGGGATAAAGTCACTTCCTGGATGTCCGGTGGGAGTGTCTGCCATCAGTTGCCAATGGCTGCTGCTTTCAAAGGCTTCCGTGAGGTCTAGAGACCAAAGGACAGGAGCTCCTGCTGCCACTAGGAACCTCCAGAAGGACACACCGAGAGCAGGCCAGCAGAGTGGACACTGTCTTTTTTTTCTCCTGAAGCAGTTGTTGGAGGAGACACCTGCTGACGGACCCTAAGGCTTATGGACAAAGGCATGTAAATTTGGTGGTTTTGTAAGTCATATTGGAGTTTTAAAATTCTCTCACAAGTATGTCATTTAAGTATGGTCACTGTCAAGAGCAGTCACACTGACAAGTACTTGTGTGGTTGAATCTGGCTTAGAAGACTCAAGTGAGCAAATGAGAAATTACCAGTATCTAACTAAACTAGATACTAAATTACATGAATATTAAAACCATTTCTTAAGTCATGTATGAGATGCATGTTAGTTTGAAAACTAATTCTTGATGATGTGATAATCACCTTTTATATCCCACAGACATCTAGAAGAATGTGCTTCCTGTGAGCACCACTCTGCATCTGCCTCGCTGCATTTAGGAGAACAGAGAAGTCTGTGTAACTAATCTGCCCAGTAAATACCAGCTCATAGCAGGGGGCAGGTGCATGTCCAGATAAGATTTCTTGCAGCTAATTTAAACTTTCTACACACACCAGTAGTTAATCTCGATTTCTTCTTGACCTTTTAACAGAAAGCCGACATGTACAGAAGATCCTGTCTTGTGTTCTGGGTCACATGCGTTTCTGCTGCTTCACCGTTTGTGGATGGATTTAATAAAGCGTATCTTTGGTAGTGCTACATAGTCCTGAAATTCAGATTAAATGTAATGGTGAATGGATTTAGGTGCTAGTTTTCGCACGTAAGCCCCAGCTGCTTATTAATTTACAGATTGATTTTAAAATCTTTTATTTTTTCTTTTTCTTTTTTTATGTTTTTGAGACAGAGTCTCACTATGTTGCCCTGGGTAGAGTACTGTGCTGTCACAGCTCACAGCAACCTCAAACTCTTGGGCTTAAGCGATTCTCTTGCCTCAGCTTCCCAAGTAGCTGGGACTCCAGGCGCTTACTACAACACCCGGCTATTTTTTTGTTGCAGTTGTCATTGTTGTTTAGCTGGCCCAGGCCAGGTTCAAACATGATTGGGCACGTTCAGGGTGGCATGGCCGTAGACTCCCAGGCCAGGTTCAAACCCGCCAGCCTTGGTGTACGTGGCTGGCACTGTAACCACTGCTACAGGCGCCACACCTAAAATCTTTTAATTTTATCTAGAAGTTTATTGTGTAGCCAGTATCTCAAGGACAAGAGAGAAAAATTATTTTTTAAGTTTTGAAATGTCACACCTGTATAAAACATGAGAATGCATTTTTCAGCACATTTAGATATTAAGTTTTATGAACTAAACCACACAGACAGCTGGATTTGAAGAAAAGGCCTTTATTATGGGGCAGCAGGTGATCTCTTCCAAATTATTTGAAAGCATTTAAGCAGTTCTAGTGTCGTTTTTGTAGCATCATTTGTGTGTGTTGTCACAAAGAGGAGGGGACAATCACAGAATGTTCTTATCTTGATAAAAAGTGTAAGTCTTGGCAAAATTAGTATAAAATATCACCATATCATTTGATTTGGTATGTCATGAAAATGAAAATACTCTAAAAATCTGAAACAAAATTTAACAAATTAAGGTTGATGGGCGGCGCCTGTGGCTCAAGTAGTAGGGCTCTGGCCCCATATACTAGAGGTGGGGTCAAACCCAGCCCTGGCCAAAAACTGCAAAAAGAAAAAAAAAAAGGTTGAAATAATTCACTTTCCACTTAGAGAAATTTGACAAAGATTCACCCCTTAAAAATGAAAGGTTAAAAAAAAATTAAATAACGTACTTATTAAACAATAACCTGCTTAACTACTAAACCTGTTTATCTTCATTAATGATTTTCTTGGTAGCAATTTTTTTTTTTTTTTTTGTAGAGACAGAGTTTCACTTTATTGCCCTCGGTAGAGTGCCGTGGCGTCACACAGCTCACAGCAACCTCCAACTCCTGGGCTTAGGCAATTCTCGTGCCTCAGCCTCCCGAGTAGCTGGGACTACAGGTGCCCGCCATAACGCCTGGCTATTTTTTTGTTGCAGTTTGGCCGGGGCTGGGTTTGAACCCCCCACCCTCGGTCTATGGGGCTGGCGCCCTGCTCACTGAGCCGCAGGCGCCGCCCTTCTTGGTAGCATTTAAATAAAATTTTTAAAGATAATCTATCTGCTAAATATTAACTTTGAGATACAATAAAAGGGATTGTTCTAGTATTGAAAACTAGGCCTAGGATACGTGTGGAAGCAAAAACATCTTGTAGGTAACCTACATTAATCAGGAAATACAAGTTTAAGAAGTAGACTGGCTTCATGTCATCCAAATTATGTAGGTATGTGCCTGATGCCACTAAGCCAGTGACGGTATGTTTGACCTCTTGACATACTAAGCCTTTGCCTTTAAGAACAGCTGGGTCTGCTGAGATCATTTCCTGGTTCTCCTCATTGTAGATCAGATGACTCTCGCTTTATCACCATGGAGGCCACATGAAGGGAAGAGCAGGAAGAGCCACACACAAAACTAATGTTTATATTGGGAGGGGGGTGGACTTGGCCCTGATCTTTCAGTGAGCATAACAGGAGACCAATTGAGGCTAGAAGCCACGTGCTGCCCCAGCCACTACTTAGTTACACCTCTCCATCTCTCTGTTGGGCTCCCTTGGTTGCCTTGACTTTTGTAAATGTTTCACTCACTCACTCACTTATGGTTTATCATTTGGACAGAATGCTACATCGGGGATTTTTCTCCCCTCCCTAAGGCCTCAAGGGAAAATGACTTCTGTGTGCCTCACATATGATACACAAACTTATCCTCCATTCTCTTCATTGTAGCTGAGGCTGGAGGGTTCGGCCCAGGGCAGCTACAATGACAACTGCAACAACAAAAAGTATCTGGGTGTTGTGGCAGGTGTCTGTAGTCCCAGCTACTTGGGACGCTGAGGCAAGAGAATCACTTAAGCCCAAGAGTTTGAAGTTACTGTGAGCTGTGACACTCTACCCAGGGTGACATAGTAAGACTCTGTCTCAAAAGAAAAAAAAGGAAAAAGAAATGCCTCTTCTATCTAAAATGTACATGAAAATAACTTTAGGAGGGCTCATTTTTGACAGGTTTATTAGTAAAGAAAGTGAAACATGTATTTTTAACATTTTTGTATAACCCAAATAAATATATTAAAACTTCCTATAATCTTGAGTTTAGCTAAGAGAAATGCTTTGGAATAGGCTATTTCTGTGATCTTATTCATTCCTGGGTATTTTTGAACCTAATCCTTGTAAGTTCAAAGTATACTCTTAAATTGCTTTTTATTTTATTTATTTTTTGAGACAAGAGTTTCACTTTGTTGCCCTGAGTAGGGTGCCGTGGAGTAACAGCTCACAGCAACCTCAAATTCTTGGACTCAAGCAATTCTCTTGCCTCAGCCTCAAGAGTAGCTGGGGCTACAGGCGCCCACCACAACATCTACCTAATTTTTAAGAGATGGGGTCTCGATCTTGCTCAGGCTGGTCTTAAACCCAGAAGCTCAGGCAATCCAACTGCATTGGCCTCCCAGAGTGCTAGGATTACAGACAGAACCCACCGCGCCTGGCTCTATACTATAGATAAGAGACATTTGCCTTGTAAGCCAATTGCTACAAGTCTCTATAAAAGGCACAGTGTAGCTCAATATGAGTAAATCATCTGAAAATGTGCATGTATTTACAGAATTTACTGATAGAATACCTTGAATATGACTGCATTCTAAATTTCAAATAATAGTTTCTTTATCCCAATTATTTAGAAGACGTAACTTAAAATTTCATCATTTATTTAGATCAATATTGTGTTAAATGCAAGTATACTGTTACAGGAAAAAAATTTTTTTTAAGGAAAGCCACACAGCCAGCCAAGATGCTGACGTGTGGGCAGGATTACAGATGGTGGCCGTGGACGGCGGCGTCACTGCTGATGCGGCAGCGACTCAAGGCTGTGCTGCCGTGCTGACCTGCCCTCTGAGTCTTTGTGCACATTCACTTTGGGAAAGAAATGCTTCTTGATTTTTGCCTTGTCTTAAACCCACTTCCTTTATCAGACATAGACCTTCTTGTGTCATCTGGGTATGACTGTCCACACCCAAAACCAAATCTGCTTTGTGTGTGTTTGCACTGTTGTCAAAGGATGGAATCTTATATAATGCAGTTAACCTGAAATGGATTTGAGTGTAGTTTAGAATTAGTGATCATCAGTAATTAAAGACTTCAAACTACTTGATTTAAAACTTAGATTTAAATTCAAGAAAGTTCTTTTCTTTCCCCCTTAAGCAGAAAAATTCATTTTTTTAATTGGATTCAAGTAAATCTGCATTCTTAGAAATAAATAGGAACATGGTTTAATCTTTTTGCCTTGTTAAAAAATTTGAATTTGCAGGCGGCGCCTGTGGCTCAGTGAGTAGGGCGCCAGCCCCATATGCCGAGAGTGGCGGGTTCAAACCCAGCCCCGGCCAAACTGCAACCAAAAAATAGCCGGGCGTTGTGGCGGGCGCCTGTAGTCCCAGCTGCTCGGGAGGCTGAGGCAAGAGAATCGCGTAAGCCCAAGAGTTAAGAGGTTGCTGTGAGCCGTGTGACGCCACGGCACTCTACCCGAGGGCGGTACAGTGAGACTCTGTCTCTACAAAAAAAAAAAAAAAAAAAAATTTGAATTTGCACATGTAATAAGTAAGCCATGTTTAAACCTCAGTTTAAATTGCCTTCTCGATAATTAAAAAGATTATCACAAATTTAATTCCCTGAAATATAACTTATAAACTTCTTTACTTGCATTCTAAAATTTGAGGGAAAGTACATTTGAATACCAAAATTAGTGATTTCCTATAAAAAGAAGGGGCTCAATTTTCTTGTTAGGCTCACTATATGATCTGATAAAGAAAGTAGGTTTAGACAAAGCAAAAAAAATTAAGAATTTTTTCTTTTTCATTTTAGAGGAGTTTTGCTCTGTCACCCAGGCTGGAGCGTGATGGCCTGACCACAGATCACCACAGCCTCCAACTCCTGGGCTTAAGCAATCCTCCTGCCTTGGCCTCCCAAGTGGCTATGACTACAGGCACATACCACGATGCCCAGCTAATTTTAAATTATCTTTAGAGATGGGTCTCACTATGTTGTCCAGGCTGCTCTCAAACTCCTAGGCTCAAACCATCCTCCCACCTAAGGCTCAGAGTACCGGGATTATAGCATGAGCCACTGTGCCTGCCTAAGAAATCTTCCTCAAAAATTTTAAGGCATAATTATACAGTATGTTTCCTAAGTAAACACTGGGATTAAGTACATTTTGCTCTTCTTTTCCCACTTGAATAGCTATGAATACTAAAAAACCACAGTATGTTTTGGCCAAGCAATAGTTGGAAAATAAAAAGCCTCCACTGGTCTTCAGTCCCATATACGTTTATTTTGTGTGGACAACAATGACCTTTCACCATTTCTTTTCCTATAGCTCCTGGTTTACACACTGTATAAAGTTCACAAAACTTTTTAACACTGTTCACATTTTCACATTTGTTTAAGAATCAACTAGTTGATTTTCTTCTGATTTCTTCTGCTTCTGCAGTCCCACATGATTATAACGTTGAAGTACACCAAGAAGAATAGGAAGTTCAAGCAGGACACAGAACAGACCAGTACAGAAAATAAGTCCGGTAACTTCTGAGGAGGCTCCAGTGAGATGGTCACCAGCGTCAGAAGGACCATGGTGATTACTGAGACAAAAAACTGCAAGGGGGGAAAGATTATGAAGCATGTAGATGGTAAAACTGAATGCACTGATATGGTGACACTGATGTGCAGTTATTAAATGAACAGAATTTAGGGTGAAGTTGAGAGCCCACGCTCTTCTGGTGGATCTCAACTTCGGCTTCATGTTAGAATCATAAGAGGTTTTAAAGATCATGATGCCCAGACCAATTAAATCAGAATCTGTGGAGTAGACCTCAGTACTTTTCAAGCTCTCTTAGTGATTTCCATGTGTAGCCAAAGCCTGAGAACACCTCATACCACCCAGGCACTGAAGAATCTGGGACAGACGTTAGTGCCAGGCAGGATCAGAGTCCCGGCATCCTCAGGAACTCTGGGCCCTACAGCATATAAAATTCTAAGCTAATGGGTACAAATACACAGTTAGGATAAATAAAGCCCAGTGTTCGATAGATCAGCAGGGTGAATATGGTTACTCTATTGTACATTTGAAAATTGCTAGAAAACAATTTGAATTTTGCTAACATAAAGAAAAGATAAATATTTAAGGTGATAAAAATCCCAGTTACCCAGACTTGATCTTTCCTCATTGTAT
This sequence comes from Nycticebus coucang, assembly GCF_027406575.1. Classification (NCBI taxonomy): domain Eukaryota; kingdom Metazoa; phylum Chordata; class Mammalia; order Primates; family Lorisidae; genus Nycticebus; species Nycticebus coucang. Next base: position 60,637,804 of record NC_069801.1, on the reverse strand, counting down.
GAATGTGTTATCACAGGTACCCTGAAAATAGGTCTATTATGTATCTATTTGCGGATTTCACACTAATCCTGAAAACTCACCTATGAAAAAGTTTTCCATGGCAAGTGGAAAATTACATTTCACGTACACGGAATGCTTCTAATGAGCTAATGCTATAGTAAAGAACAGCGGGGCACATGAAAGAAAATGTCATCGTCTGGCCTCAAAGAGTTTTCATTTAATTAGGAGAATGTTAGATGTAAGATCACATTTGATTAAATGCCAAAATGATGAATAAAAATAAGTGTTACATTATGATCACTGTGCAGTCAGGTTTCTTGTCGACACCAGCATGCTGTACAGGGGAACTTTGTGCAATGACGGAGATGTCTCACCTGCACTCCAGCACGGTAGCTGCTAACATGCGACTACCGAGCATTCAACACCTGCCTACTGTCACTGAGGAACTGAATTTTTAATTGTATTTGTTTTTAGTAAGTTTAAATTTCTACATGCGATAGCAGACTATTTAAGTCTACAGTAAGTTCCTTTGAAAACCAGCTAGGTCTTAATTGTCTCATCCCTAGCACAGTATGCAAGTATAGAAAGCCGTGAGAAACAGCAGTAACTTTCACGAAGGAAGTGAACCATAAGTGGAACCCTGAAGATGCTTTAATGGTTACATCGTGGCAGCACCAGTAATGTACTGGTCATGCCAGATGAAAAATGAGAAAGATGGCTTGGCGCCCGCAGCTCAGTCATTAAGGCACCAGCCACATGCACTGGGGCTGCTGGGTTCAAACCCAGCCAGGCCTGCTAAACAACGAAAACAACAACAACAAAAATAGCCGGGTGTTGTGGTGGGTGCCTGTAGTCCCAGGTGCTTGGGAGGCTGAGGGAAGAGAATTGCTTAAGCCCAAGAGTTTGATGTTGCTGTGAGCTGTCACACCACAGCACTCACTCTACCACAGGCGACATAGTGAAACTCTTGTCTCAAAAAGAAAAAAAATAATGAGAAAGATGGAAGCCCAAAAGGCTTACAAACAGGAGTAAACAGGAGGGGCCGATATCCTCAAAGGGAAAATCCCTGAAGCAATCGTAGTGGAAAGTGAAAATTTCAGTTGATTTTTAAGAAGGGTGCCACGATGATTCAGTGAAACTGGGAGAAGTGAACCAAGTTCAACTCCTACCTCACTCCATACACAAAATTACTCAAAATGAATCAAAAGGCCTAAATATAAAAACTAAAACTATAAAACTCTTAGAATAAAGTATAAGAGTAAATACTCATGACCACAGGATTATATAATGGTTTCTTAGAGACAACACCAAAAGCATAAGCAATGAAACTAAAAATTTAGACATATTCAGCTTTATCAAAATCAAAACTTTTGTGCTCCAAACAATACTATCAAGAAAGTAAAACGTGTATGGTGCCCCATGATCACATTAATGTACACAGCTATGATTTAATTAAAAAAAAAAAAAGAAAGTAAAACAGCAACCCATAGAATGGGAATGAACATTTCCAAGTTAAAAATCTGATAAGGGACTCAAATGAAGAATACATTAAAAAACTAACTAAACAATGAAAACTGTAAAGTGGGCACAGCAGCCAGGCGAGGTGGCTCATGTCTGTAATCCCAGCACTCTGGGAGGGTGGAGGCAGGTGAATCACTTGAGCTCATGAATTTGAGAGCAGCCTAAGCAAGAGGGAGACCCCATCTCTAAAAACAGCTGGGCCTTGTGGGCACTCTACCAAGGCCAACAAAGTGAGACTCTGTCTCAAAAAAAAAGAAAAAAAAAGGGCAAAGCATTTAAACAAGCATTTCTCTAAAGAAGATATACAAATAGCCAATAAGCACATGAAAAGATGCTCTATATTATTGGTCATTAGGGGAAATGTAAATCAGAACTCCAAGGAGACCCCATTCACACCTAAGAGGATGGTTATAATTAAAAAGACAATAACAGATGAAGTGGCCAGCCCACTGTAATTCCAGCTCTCTAGGAGGCACAGGTGGGTGAATCACTTGAGCTTAGTAGTTCCAGACCAGGCAGAACAAGAGCAAGACCCTGTCTCTACTAAAAATAGAAAAAAATTAGCTGAGTACAGTAGTGGCACACAGTCCCAGCTACTCAGGAGGCTGAGACAGGAGGACTGCTATGCCCAGGAGTTTTAAGACTGCTGTGAGCTATGATGACACCACTGCTGAGGTAACAAGACTCTGCCTCAAAAATAAACAAATACATAAATAAATAAATAACTGCTATCAAGGATGTGGAGAAATTGAGACCCTCACATATTCTTGGTGAGAATGTACAAGTATGTTGAACTGTTCTGAAAAGTTTGGCAGTTGCTGAAAATGTTGAATATAGGATTACCATATGGCCTATCAATTCTACTTGCAGGTATATATTCAAGGAAATGAAAACATTCGTGCACATGATACCCTGTACACAAATGTTCACAAAGTATTATTCATAATAGCCAAAAAGTGGAAAAGTCCAGCAACTGATGAATGGGTAACAAAATGTCATTTACCCACACGATAGAGTAAATTTGGCAATAAAAAGGAATAAAGTACTGATACATGCAGTAACACAGATGAACCTCAAAAAAGGTAAGTAAGAGATGAGTCATAAAGAACCTTACGTTGTCTGACTCCATGTAGCGTACCGAATTGTTGTCTCCTGCTAAAATCTGTATGTTGAAGCCCTAACCCACAATGTGACTATATTTGGAAAGAGAGCCTTTAGGAAGGTAACTAATATTAAATGAGATCCTAAGGATGAGGCCCTAACTCAATAGCACTGGAGTCCTCATAGGAAAAGGAAGTGACACCAGAGAGCTCTCTGCATGTGCACACAAAGTGGAGGTCAAGTGAAAACAAAGCAAAAAGGTGCCCAACCACAAGCCAGGAGGCCTCACAGAAACCAGACCCTGGTAACACCTGATCTTGGATTTCTAGCCTCCAGAATTGTGAGAAAATAAATTTCTATTTAATCCACACGGTGTGGTATTTTGTAATGACAATGCTTGCAGACTAACACATTCCATTTATATAAAATGTCCCTTGGCGGCGCCTGTGGCTCCAAGGAGTAGGGCGCCAGCCCCATATGCCGGAGGTGGCAGGTTCAAACCCAGCCCCGGCCAGAAACTGCCAAAAAAAAAAAAAAAGTCCCAAATGGGCAAATTTACAGACTAGTAGATGGGGCTTTCCAGAGCAGGGAGCTAGAAGTGAGGACAGAATGAGGACTGACTGCTAGTGGGTACTGGGCTTCTTGGAATGATGACAATAATCTAAAATTAGATTATGCTCATAGTTGTACAAATCTATGTACATACTTAAAACCATGAATTCCTATGAACAGGTGACAGGATTACACACCTCAAACGAGTGGCTATGTGAATTACTATATATCTCAAAAAGCCAAAAAATTATTGAAATGCTGAAAAATACCATTCCTTAAAAACTGAACAACTTACCAAATAGCGTATAATTCTGGGAAGAAATGTAAAACATGGAAGATACCTCCTAACAGAAATGGAAAAGGATTTCAACTTCAGGTCTTCTTCGGAAGTCTTTTCAAATATTGAAAAGGAGGTTGCACAAACTGTAAAAAAGGCCGTCACTGTCACAATGGAGGGTAACAGGAGCTCGTCCTTCAGTAGAAGAGGCAGCATGCTATAAAGGAAAATGTGTTAAAAAATCAAATGAGAATCATCAGTTCAAACCATACTCACCGTATAAAGGAATTTTAAATTAGTTTACAAGAATCACATTGAAAATATTAAATGGAAATAAGTTTGACTCACCTAAATGTTGACACAAGTAAAAACCAAGTAGACATGAAAGGAATTTCATTTAAAACTAAACAGACTGGTCTAAAATGAAAAAGGAAAAATATTTTATTATTGTAGAATATAATTTTAGCTCCTACTTGTAAAAAATATAAACCCATTTTATCTGTCTGATTTTCAGGGGTAGCTGCTAAAAAAAAAAAAAAGACAGAAGGCCAAGAAGGTCTCCATATGAACTAGTGATTCATTTTTTTATTAAATTATAAACACATAGATCATGTATACATTAATGCATTTATGGAGTACAATGTGCTGATTTCATATAGAATTAGGAATATTTACATCACACTGGTTAATATATACCTCATCACAACCCAAATTAAAGTAGTCTAGACAGAAAGAGTCAACTCCATATAATAACTGGAAGGCTGCTGCTTCTAGTCAACCATTAATGGAACATTATTCTCCCTGTCATACAAGCAAGTAGCTTAAGGAAAAGCTCAGATACACAGATGTGCACATTCAGAGAAAGAAGCTTTTTCATATATTTCACACTACTTGGTAAATATGAGATGAATTCTCAGTATTGTTTTCCAACTTCTCTTTTTTAATTCTTTTTTTTTTTTTTTTTTTTTTTTTTTTGTGGTTTTTGGCCGGGGCTGGGTTTGAACCCGCCACCTCCGGCATATGGGACCGGCGCCCTACTCACTGAGCCACAGGTGCCGCCCTCTTTTTTTTTAATTCTTCATGTTACATATTCAATTAAGTTAAAAACCAGAGGTACGACAGGATTATTGTGCCACTGAAGAGGCCAACAGACACAAAGAAAAGTTAAAAGGGAAAGGAGATAAAATACTACGAAGATAAGAGAGGAAAAGATTAATAGTCGGAGGCTACATGAGAAGGGGGATTGTGCAGACACGGAAGCGTGCTGTCCATCACTGGAGCCACGAGCTCTGCAACCTTACCACGGCCCCTGTTCCACAGCTCGTGGACTCAACTATGGCAACGCTCAAGGAGAAGGGGCTTAGTCAAAAGCCCTGAGTTTGACTTTCTGAAGGTGGCTGTTGACTAATATTTATTATTATTACTATTATTTTATATAGCTTTATTTTTTTAAATGCTCTATAAAGATTTGAGCATTCTCCCCCTTTCCTGGAAGAGGATTTTTCCCTACATCAACTAGTGTATGAGATTTAAACCCTGAGAGTTTAAACAACTGAAAACTACAACACTAAAAGAAAATACTAGAGGCCTTTCCATTTCGCAGCTTGATGATTTCTAATAGGTTCATGTTAATAGCAAGCACATAGTAGGTGCTTATATTGTTTTCTCTGGCTCAGCGCCTGTACCTCAAGTGGCTAAGGCACCAGCCACATACACTGGACCTGGCGGGTTTGAATCCAGCCTGGGCCTGCCAAACAACAATGACAACTACAACCAAAAAATAGCTGGGTATTGTGGCGGGCACCTGTAATCCCAGCTACTTGGGAGGCTGAAGCAAGAGAATCACTTAAGCCCAAGAGTTGGAGGTTGCTATGAGCTGTGACGCCACGGCACTCTACCAGGGCAACAGCTTGAGACTCTGTCTCAAAAAAAAGAAACACACACACACACACACACACACATATATATATATATATAGTTTTCTCTATTTGGTTACTAATTCTTTTTTTTTTTTTTTTTTTGTAGAGACAGAGTCTCACTGTACCGCCCTCGGTAGAGTGCCGTGGCGTCACACAGCTCACAGCAACCTCCAGCTCCTGGGCTTACGCGATTCTCTTGCCTCAGCCTCCCGAGCAGCGGGGACTACAGGCACCCGCCACAACGCCCGGCTATTTTTTTTTTTGTTGCAGTTTGGCCGGGGCTGGGTTTGAACCCGCCACCCTCGGCATATGGGGCCGGCGCCCTACTCACTGAGCCACAGGCGCCGCCTTGGTTACTAATTCTTTCCCATTTATTCATTCAATATTTATTTCCCAAACACAAGCACTAATAAAAAACTTTGCTCTGAAAGTAATATGAAGACGAATCTAACTCAGTCCCTAACCTCAAGGTACTTAAAATTCATAACCAAGCAGCAAAATCTTGTGTCCTCAGCCTCTAAACTTCTCCCTTCACCACCTGTTTGAAACATGCCTGGCTCTCTACCTGAGGATAATGATGCCCCTCAGTCCTTTCAATGGTTCGTTTTTTATTGTTGTTTCCACAGCTTGCAAATGACGTGGCCTGCAGGTGGGAGACGACCTACCTGAATTTCCTTTTCTGCCCTTAACAATCTCCAGCAGTGAGTCTCCTGTCATCAGACTTTATCCCCAACCACAGGGTCACTTCCCTCACTACTCACACACCTGAGCTCCTTCCACACCCCACTCGCTACACATCTATTTAATTCTTGGCAATCTGAATATGCACATAGATAACCCTCCCACCACATCTCGTCTGCTGAGATTCCGCTCTTCTACAGATCTCACCGTCCCTCCTCTTCCCTGCGGCCGTGCTTCAGGCTGCAGCCCCTGCACGGTCACTGTCCAGGAACTCTGACCACACCTCCTACCTGCTGGGCTCTGACTCCAACAGTCTTTTGATTCCACCAATGCCTCTTCACTTTTCCCTCAGCTCCATGGCCTTTAGTTTTACTCACCTTGAATTCAAAGGTCAATCATTACAATCACTCCCACACTTTCACTGTTAAGCTCTAGTCTAAACGGAGAACATTTCCTCACCAGACAAAACCATAAACCTGGGAATACCCAGCTCTCCCAGCATTAAGTCCAGGCATGCTGAGCAACTGCTCTGGAGAAACACATTCACCGGTCCTTACTAGTCTCACTTTATGCCATCGGGATATTCAAGTGCCCTGCAATTCCTATGTATCTCCCTAGTCTGTTTATACTCTCTCTCCTTAGAAAAATATTTCACACTTTTTCTTCTCCTTATACTTACAAGAGCTCCACCTCACTCTGGTCTGATGACTTTGTCTCTCACTTCAATAAGAAAACTGAAGCAGTGAGGACCTTTGTAGATGCCGGCCACCACCTCTGCACACTCCCCAGCATGTGCACCATTGCTCCCGAGGTGCCCGTCCACCGTGCATGGAGCTGTTCAGTCCGTGCAGCTCTTACCTCCCTCCTGCGTCATCAGCTTCCGTCTCTGCTGGTCACTCCTGATCACTGCTCCTCTCTTGAAACCAAACACTATCTTGACTCTACTTTAGCACTATTGCCCTGTTTCTCTGCTCCCTCTTTCAGAAAAACTCTAAATAGTCTACCTTCCTCACATCATATATAAAAATTAACTCAGATTAACTCAGATCAAAGACCTAAGATCTAAATCCATACAACTCTTAGAATTACTCTGGATGTGGCAACGGTTTCTTAGATCTGATGCCAAAAGTACAACCAACAAGACAAATGGGACTTCATCAAAATTTCTGAAGACATCTGTGCATCAAAGAACACTATCAAAAAGGTAAAAAAGAACGGGAATGGGAGAAAATGTTTGCAAATTGTATATCTGATAAAGGTTAATATCCAGAATAAATAAAGAAGTCCTAAAACTCAACAAAAAGACAACCCAATTACAAACTAGGCAACGGATTTAAATAGTGTTTTCTCTGAATTATACAAACTGCCAACGAGCATGGGCAGCGCCTATCGCTCAGTGGGTAGGCGCCGGCCCCAAATACCAAGGGTGGTGGGTTCGAACCTGGCCCTGGCCAAACTGCAAAAACAACAACAACAACAAAAAATAGCCAGGCATTCTGGCGGGTGCCTGTAGTCCCAGCTACCCAGGAGGCTGAGGCAAGAGAATTGCCTAAGCCCAGGAGTTGAAGGTTGCTGTGAGCTGTGATGTCACAGCACTCTACCGAGGGCCATAAAAAAAAAAAAAAAGACACACATCGTTACTCATCAGAGACATGAACTGCCATTCATACCCACTGAGACAGCTATCGTCAGAATAACGGAAAACGACAAGTGCAGTTAGTGTGGAGAAACTGGAGTCCTCACATGTTACTAGTAAGAAAAGTAATGGGACAGCTGCTGTGGAAAGTAGTTTGGTGGTTCTTAAGAAGTTAAATGTAGAATTACCTGTTACCATTCCACTCCTGGGCATGGACTCAAGAACTGAAAACAGCTATTCCGGCAAAAACTGTCACATGAAATATCCACAGCAGCCTATTTACAAAAGTCAGAGGTGGAAATGACCAAATGTCCACCCAGTCATGAATGGATGAACAGAATGTAGTATTTCCATTCAATTCAATATTATTCTGGCATAAAACAGGTTGAAGTTCTGACACATCACAGATAAACCTGGAAAATATCATACCAACTAAAAGAAACAGAATATCAAATCCACAGAGATTCACAGAAAGCAGATCTGTGGTTAAAGGGAACAGGAGGAGGGAAAATGAGGACTGACAGGGTTTCCTTGTGACAAAAATGTTCCAGAAGTACATAGTGATGAACGTAGAACACTGTGAATGTACTGATGGTAAAATGTATGCTATATTACCGAAATCTATGTACTTTATAAAAAAAAAATTTTTTTCTTTTTTGAGGCAGAGTCTCACTATGTCCCCCTCGGTAGACTGCTGTGGCATCACAGCTCGCAGCAACCTCAAACTCTTGGGCTTAAGCGATTCTCTTGCCTCAGCCTCCCAAGTAGCTGAGACTACAGGTGCCCGCCACAATGCCCAGCTATTTTTTGGTTGCAGTTGTCATTTAGCAGGCCCACGCCAGGTTAGAACCCACCAGCCTTCTTGTATGTGAAGCCATCTGCCCTGGTCCAGAATTCTATCACACCTTCAAAAAAAGAGCTTATACCTGTGCTGCAGAAATTATCCCAAAAAATTGAGAAAGAAGAAATCTTGCTCAACATGTTCTACGAAGCAAACATCCCATGATACCAAAACCAGGAAAAGGCTCGACTAAAAAGAATTTGGTTCGGCACCTGTAGCTCAATGAGTAGGGCACCGGCCACATACGCCGAGGCTGGCGGGTTTGAGCCCAGCCGCCGCCAGCTAAACAACAAATACAACAACAAAAACAGCCAGGCTATTGTGGCTGATGCCTGTAGTCCCAGCTACTCAGGAGGCTAAGGCAAGAGAATGGCTTAAGCCCAAGAGTTTGAGGTTGCCGTGAGCTGTGATACCACAGCACTCTACCCAGGGCAACATAGTGAGACTGTCTCAAAAAAAAAAAAAAAAAGACTGCTTTTGCTGCATCCCACAGGTTTTGGTAATTTGTGTCTTCCTTGTGGTTATGTTTGAGGAATTTAAGGATTTCCTCTTTTATCTCTTCCTGCACCCAACTATCATTCAGCGTAAGGTTGTTTAATTTCCACGTCTCTGTGTGGGAGAAGGTTTTTGTTGTAGTTAAGTTCCACCTTTATTGCCTTGTGGTCTGAGAAGAGACAAGGTATAATCCCTATTCTTTTAATTTTGCTGAGGTTTGATTTGTATCTTAGGATGTGGTCTATTTTGGAGTATGTGCCATGGATGGGCTGAGAGAAAAATGTATATTCTTTAGCTTTGGGATGGTGTGTTCTGCATGTCTACTGATCCCATCCGTTCATGTAAGTCCTTTGTACCTTCATTTAGTTTCTGTTTAGAGCAGTGGTTCTCACCCTTCCTAATGCCGCGACCCTTTAATACAGTTCCTCATGTTGTGGTGACCCCCAACCATAAAATTTTCATTGCTACTTCATAACTGGATTTTGCTACTTAGGAATCCTAATGTAAATATCTAATATGCAGGATGTACTCAGGCGACCCCTGTGAAAGGGTCGTTCAACCCCCCGAGGGGTCACGACCCACAGGTTGAGAGCAGCTGGTTCTGTCAGAGGGGTGGTGAAGTCCCCAGCTATGATAGTGTTACTGGGTATCACACTACTCAGACCCCTCAAGGTCTGTTTCATAACCTGGGAGCATTTCGTTTGGGTTCATAAATATTAAACATTGAAGTATCTCCTTGTTGTTCCTTTGACCAGTATGAAGTGTCCACTGTTTCTTATCTTTAGTTGCTTTAAATTCATTTGTATCTGAATATAAGATTGCAACCCCTCCTTTCTTTTGTTTCCCATTTGCTTGAAATACTATTTTCCATTCCTTAACCCTGAGTCTTGAATTGTCCTTCAAGGCTAGGTGTGTCTCCTGGAGACAGCATAGGGATGGCTTGCGCTTTTTTATCCAAGTCAACCTGTGTCTCTTCAGTGGAGAATTGAATCTATTGACATTTATTGAGAGAACTGATAAGTGTTGTGGAGTTCTATTCATCTTACTTTGTGAAAGTCCATTGTGCAGTTTTAACCATTCTGCCATTGCTGAAGCTAAGTTTTGACCTTTAGCTTCTGGTTTACTTGACTGGTGGTCCATTGTGATGGTCAGTGTTGAGAATAGGTCTAAGTATTTCCTGTAGTGCTGGTCGCACTGTGGTGAATTTCCTCAGTGTTTGTGTATCTGCAATTTGATTTCTCCATCAATTTTGAACCTTAATTGAGCAGGATACAGAATTCTGGGCTGAAAATTTTGTTTAAGAATATTGAAGATGAGGGTGGCGCCTGTGGCTCAGTGAGCAGGGTGCCGGCCCCATATACCGAGGGTGGCGGGTTCAAATTCAGCCCCGGCCAAACTGCAACAAAAAAATAGCCAGGTGTTGTGGCGGGCGCCTGTAGTCCCAGCTACTCGGGAGGCTGAGGCAGGAGAATCGCCTAAGCCCAGGAGTTGGAGATTGCTGTGAGCTGTGTGATGCCACGGCACTCTACTGAGGGCAATAAAGTGAAACTCTGTCTCTACAAAAAAATATATATATATATAGAAGGTGGATGACTGTGCTCTTCTAGCTTGGAAGGTTTCAGTTGAAAATTCTGCTGTCATCCTAATGGCTTTGCTTCTGTGGGTCAGTTGGCGCTTACTCCTACCTGCTTTCAGAATTTTTTCTTTCATCTTGACTTTGGACAGGTTCATTACAACATGTCTTGGAGAAGCTCTGTTTGAGATGAGATGATGTGGGGTTCAATACCCACCTGAAAGGAGTGTATCAGAGTGTTTAGTAAAACCTGGGAAGTTTTCATTTATGACAGTCTCCATTCCTTTGGGACAATCTTCTTCCTCTTCAGGAATCCCCATTACTTGTATGTTTATACACTTTATGGAGTCTCAGAATCTCTCAGTGCTTGTTCTGCTCTCTCTTTCTTTCTGCCTCTTTAACTACCTGGGTTAACTCAAAAACTTCATCCTGTAGGAACCTCTTTATCCTGAGGTTCTTTCTCCGTGGTCTAACCTATTTTTGATACTTTCTCCTGCATCTTTACCTTCCCTGATTGTCTCCTTCGTTTCCTTAAGCTCCACCACATCCTTTCTATATTCTACATATCTCTCATCCAACTTTTGGTTCTCTTTTTCCATTTTCTCATCCATTCCTTTTATTGTCTTTATCATCTATTTAAATTCCCTTTCTGTCAAGTCCATTCATTCTTTACAGGTGGAGTCCTCTGCAGCAGCTGCCTCTTGGTCACTTGGGGGATTTGCTGTTTTTTTGTTTTTTTACTTTTAACAGAAGCCTTTATTTGCCGGTTCTGAAAATAAAGCTGGCGAGTTTGCAAAAATATGGAATGCTTCACAAATTTGCGTGTCATCCTTGAGCAAGGGCCGTGCTAATCTTCTCTGTATCGTTCCAATTTTAGTATATGTGCTGCCGAAGCGAGCACTGTTTTGGTTTTTCATGGTGCCTAAATTTTTCTGTTGGTTCCTCCTCAAGTCTTCTTTCTCCTTGTTCACCTCATTTTCCTTCTCACTGCCTCCTTTGCTTCAAACAGAAGTCCTTGCTGTTGATGACAGTATGTTGCAGTATGTCCCTGGGACACCAGGTGGTGCTGTGGTTTTTTAGGACACAAAGAACACACCCAGCAACCTCTATGTCTTTATTCCAAACCTATTGCCTTCTGTGATCACCTGATTGTTCCCTCCGCATTCAGACCCTGCAGAGTTGGGATCTTGCAACTCACAAGAATCCTTTAGGGGCAGGACTCACAGTGCCCTCTGAGTCCAGTTCCTGTGTGGTGCAGGAGTCCCTCAGCCTGTCTCAAGAGTCAAATTCTGATCCTGGCACGTCAAATTAAGAAAGCTGGGCTTGGGTGGCGCCTGTGGCTCAAGGAGTAGGGCGCTGGTCCCATATGCCAGAGGTGGTGGGTTCAAACCCAGCCCCGGCCAAAAAAAAAATAAATAAATAAAAATAAAATAAAATAAAAAAAAGAAAAGAAACCTGGGCTTTAGGCCTCTGCTAAGTCCTTCTCACAACCTTCCCACAATGGCAGCCCCCGGCCACCAAGATCTTCTCAGTATGGCTGCCTCACCAGCCACCAAATCTATGGCAAGTCCACTCCAACTGGCATTCAAATCTGGTTGCTGTATACTGTTTGAGTCCATCCATTCTTCTACGTTTTCCACTCAATGTGCAGCTTCCCCCAACAACTGAAAACTCCAGAAAGTCTTCCTCCCATCTTGGGCCTCTGTGGGCAGCCAACCAATCCAAGCAAGCCCCAATTGCTTGCCTAGTTCATCGGATTTCCACCGCTCTGGATCATATGCTTTATCCAGCTCACCACCTCCTCATACTCCCTGAGCTGACTCTGGGCAAGGTCCCTGTGCCAAGTATGGCTGGGTTCTCTTTCCCCAGTCGTTCTAGGAAATCTCAGCTGAATGATCCTCGTGGTCTACCATCTTGCTCTGCCCCCCACCCCCATGGGGGTCCATGTGATGGTTGGATGCAGTCCTACGATGTGAATTAATCAAATCAGGGTACCCAGGGTATCCATCACCTCAGGCCTTTATCCTTTGTGTTACATTCTATTCCTACTTTTTTCCGTTAGTGTGCCCTAATTTCTTGTTGATTATAGTCACTCTATTGCTATCAAATATTGTTCATTCTAGCTAACTATGTTTTTGCATCCGTTAACCATCCCCACTTTATCCCCTTGTTCCCACTACCCTTCCCAGCCTCTGGCAGCCATCATTCTACTCTCTGTCTCTATGAGGTTGTTTTTAGTATTTACCTGCCACATATGATGAAAATGTGCTGAATTTGTCTTTCTGTGGTTGGCTTATTTCACTTAACCTAATGTTCTCCAGTTCCATCCATATTGTTGCAAATGGCAGGATTTCATTCTTTTTGTGGCTATGTTTTATTCCATTGTGTATGTATAATTTCTTATGCATTCATCTGTTGATGAACATTTAAGTTGATTCCACATCTTGGCTATCATGAATACTGCTGCAATCAAGGGTGCAGATATCTTTTCAATATATCCACTTCTCCCCCTTTGGATATACAGCCAGCAGTTCTATTTTTAGTTTTTTCAGAAAGCTTCATTCTGTTCTCCATAGTGGTTACACTAATTTATATTCCCATTAACAATGTACGAAAGTTCCCATCTCCACATCCTCATCAGCATTCTTTATTACTGATAAAAAGCCATTTAAACTGGGTTGAGATACTATTACGTATCTCATTGTAGTTTTGATTTGCATTTCTCTGATGACTAATGATGCCTGGCATTTTTTTCATATACCTGTTGAGCCATTTGTATGTCTTCCTTTGAGAAATGTCAATTCAGATTGCCTTTTTCTTTGTTTTGTGAGACAGAGTCTCATTATGTCACCCTTGATAGAGTGCCATGGCATCACAGCTCACAGCAACCTCAACCTCCCAAGCAGCTGGGACTATAGGTGCCTGCCACAAGGCTGCTGCAGTTGTCATCATTGTTGTTTAGCTGTCCTGGCCAGGCTCAAACCCATGAGGTTTGGTGCATATGGCCGGCTCAACCACCACTGTGCTACGCCTGCGCTGAGTCTCTGCCTAATTTTTTTTTTTTTTTTTTTGAGACAGAGTCTCACTATGTTGCCCTCAGTAGAGTGCTGTGGTGTCACAGCTCGCAGCAACCTCCAACTCTTGGGTTGAAGTGATTCTCTTGCTTCAGCCTCCCAACTAGCTGGGCCTACAGGCACCTGCCACAACACCCAGCTATTTTTTTGTTGCAGTTGTTTAGTAGGCCTGGGCCAGGTATGTGGCTGGTGCTGCAACCATTGTGCTATGGGTGCTTAGCCTCCTTAATTTTTTTTTTTTTTTACTGTAGAATTATCTTTTTATTTTGGGTAAAAACCCACAGTCATTTTGGGGAGCTGTAATTAAGATTTAACAGCATTAATTAAGATTTAACAGCATTATAATTCTAATAAATAACTTAAATATCCTTGAGATAAATATAATAATATTTTATGGGTATTTTGGAACCCGACAGTATTAAGACTACAAATCACACTAGCCTACATCTATCACCAATGACTCATACTGTTTCTTTCTAATGAATTGACCATTACATTTCCAAAGTTCTGAAATGGCCAACAGACCATAGAAAGATAATTCTTTAGGCTCCTGCTTGAAACCAACAGCTTTAGCAAACTGCTGGCCTTGATTCAGGGCCACCTTAACTAATTTTTAATCAAATTATTTTATATTTTCCTATTGAGTTGTTGGAGCTCCTAATATATTCTGATTATTAATCCCTTATCAGATGGGTAGTTTGCAAATATCTTCTTCCATTCTGTGGGTTGTTTCTCATCATTTTGTTGATTATTTCCTTTGCTGTGAAGAATTTTTTTAGCTTCATGTGATTCCCATTTGCCCAATTTTGCTTTGGTTGCCTATGTTTTAGGAGTATTACTCAAGAAGTCTTTGCCCAGAGTGATGTCCTAAAGCAGGCACCCTCAAACTTCTTAAACAGGGGGCCAATTCACTGTCCCTCAGACCGTTGGAGGACCAGACTATAGTTTAAAAAAACAAACTGAACAAATTCCTATGCACACTGCACATATCTTATTTTGAAGTAAAAAATAAAATGGGAACAAATACAATTCCCACCACTTCATGTGGCCCGCAGGCCACAGTTTGAGGACACCTGTCCTAAAGCATTTCCCCAATGTTGTCTTTTAGTAGTTTCATAGTTCGAAGTCTTATCCATTGACTTGATTTTCACATATGACCATAGATAAGGGCCTAATTTCATTCTTGTGCATGTGGGCATCCAGTTTTCCTAGCACCATTTGTTGAAGACACCATTGTATCTTCTTGGCACATTTGCAAAGATAAGTTCACTACAGATGTGTAGGGGTATTTCTTGCAGTTCTCCATTCTGTTCCACTGGCCGATGTGTCTATTCTTATGACAGTACCATGCTGTTTTGGTTACTCAGCTCTGTAGTATACTTTGAAGTTAGGTAATGTGATTCCTCCACTTTTTTTCTTTTTGCTCAAAATGGCTTTGGTTATTCTGGGTCTTTTGTGGTTCCAAATAAATTTTAGGATTTTGTTTTCTGTTTCTGTGAAGAATGTCATTGGTATTTTGATGGGGATTACACTGAATCTGTAGATTGCTTTGAGTAGCATGGATATTTTAACATATTTCTTCCAAGCCATAAGCATGGAATATCACTCTATTTTTGTGTGTCTTCCATTTCTTTCATCAACACAGTAGTTTATACTTTTCATTATAGAGACTTTCACTTCCTTGGCTAAGTTTATTCCTAGGTATTTTATTTTATTGTAGCCATCATAAATGGGATTACTGTCTTGATTTCTTGTTCAGAGTGTTTATTATTGGCAAATAGAAATGCTACTGATTTTTATGTATTGATTTTGTATCCTGCAACTTTATTGAATGTTTATCAGTTCTAATATTTTTTTTGTGTGTGGAGTCTTTAGTTTTCTCTAGATATAAGATCATATTGTCTACAAATAAGGATAATTTCACTTATTCCTTTCCAATTTGGGAAGGTTACAAGTGGAGCAGGATTAAGCTAAAAAGGAAAGGGTGATAGGTTCCTGAATGTTTGACATGTCCTTGTACATTTAAGCAGAGACGTAGAGTCAGTATTTGGGTGTAAATCTGGATTGGATATATGAGCAGAGTTACAGAGAGAGGCAGAGCTAGAATGTAAATGTAAATTCAGGAGTTTGTCAATGGCTGTTTTACTCTTCTAGCTCCAGGCCAAAAACCATAGACACACTGTGACTTTTCTCTTTCCATTACATGCTACACCCAAATCATCAGGAAACCTTCTGGTTCTACATATACTAAATCCAGAATCGGAGTGTTCTCACCTCTTCACCTGTTACTATCTTGGTCCCAGCCACCATCATCTCTCACCTGGATTATGGTACAGTCGTGAAATGGTTCCCATGTTTTCTACACTTGCTTCCTATACTCTGTACTTGACCCACAGCCAGAGTGATTCTTTCAAAAGATTTAAGTTAGATAATTTTTTTTCCTCAAAACCCTCCTGAGGCTCCCCATTCCCTTCAGATTAAAAGCCAGAGTTCCTAATGTGGTCTACGAGAGGCAACATGATTTGGACTTGTTACCTTATTGACTTCCCCTGCTAGTACTCCCCACTTTGATCATTCCATGGTGGCTATGCTGGCCAGTCTGTTGATCCCTAAATATACCAGCTCGACTCCCACCTTAGGGCCTTAGCACTGGCCTTAGCACAGTGGAAGTGAATGAGGTAACGGGTCCAAATCACCTCATAGACCACACTAGGAATGGGCTGCACCTCACAGACCACATTAGGAACTTTGACTTTTATTCTAGAATAATATTCTCCCAGATACCCACACAGCTAACTTCCTCACCACCTCCAGGCCACTCCAGGATCTTCAGTGAGGCCTACCTTGACATCCACATTTAACGTAACAGCTTGTAGCCACATCCTCTTCTCCAATACTCCCAGTTTCTCTTGCTTTGTGTTATCTCTTCTTCGTGGCATTATTACATGCTATTCTAATACATTATTTAATGTCTCATTTTTATTTTTTTACTGGTGTTTATCTTTGAGAATGATAAAAGGCAGTGATTTCTGTCTGTTTTATTACAAATATACACACGTGTTCCAAGTGCAAGAACAATGCACAGAACAATGACTGACATGTCGTAGACACTCAATAAATTGAATGAAATATGTGTAATCATAGATTAGTTGAGACCAGGTCATGAGAATTTTTAATGCTAACTTTAAAATATTTTGATCAAAATTGTATTAAAGCCACACACTAACAGTGTTACAAACAATCTGGGTACAACTGTAAAGAATGAACCCCCAGAAGTTGGAAGTCAGAGAACTATTCTGGTCAGATTACAAATCCTGAATAGACTGCCTTTCGGTGAAGCAGAAATTCTGGGGAAAATAAACATGTTTGAAGGTAATACCTCACCATAGTTTCATTCTCTGGCACCAAGGATTTGTGTAGCTTCAGCCTAACCTCAGCCTTTCCAGTCTGCAATGATACGAGACTGTTTTGTTCAGAGCTAAGCGGCAGCACAGTGGTTACATGGGCCAGCCCAGCTTACTGAAAAGCTCTGCACTGCACTTGTAGTCTAAAGCTCCACCTAACACGAGCAATATTGGCATCCATTTGTCCCTGGTCATTCCGTACCTGTATCCTCTACAGGAACCTAGTGAATAGTGAATATAGGGTGAGGCGCAGAGCAGTGGTGGGTTTGGACTACCTAAGGGAGGATTCAAGTATTCCAAAATATTCTGGGCAAATACTGTTTTACTATTAGAATATCATACTCCCAACTGTCACTCAGTTCTATGAAGACCAGGAAAAAACTTTAATGCTCCTAAAACAAAGTAGCCTTGTGAGGGATTGCCAAGAGGGTCTAAACGAAGATTATGGCAAAAAGAAACAGTAAAGAGGCAACATAAAAACCCTGTGGAAGTACATAAAGAGAACAAAGCTACTGAGCAGATCTGGGAATGAATAAAATGGAAAGGCAATGGTGACAAACAGGCTGCAGTCTGAGAGAAGCCTCTTTGAAGGACCTATTTTTTATTTGAATGTAGAAAATATAATGAAGTAATAGGAAGAGATAAAGAGTATGTCAATAATAATTCCATCAATTGTTTTCAGTTTAAAGTATTATGGTTTATAGGCTCAGCACCTGTAGCGCAGTGGTTACGGCACCAGCCACAAACACTGAGGCTGGCGGCTTGAACCCAGCCCAGGCCAGCTAAACATCAATGACAACTGAAATAAAAAATAGCCAGGCATTGTGGCGGGTGCCTGAAGTCCTAGCTACCTGGGAGGCTGAGGCAAGAGAATCACTTAAGCCCAAGAGTTTGAGGTTGCTATGAGCTGTGATGCCACGGCAGTCTACCGAAGGCGACACAGTGAGACTCTGTCTCAAAAAAAAAAAAGTATTATGGTTTATAAAGAAGTGATAGGATATCATTCTGGAAAAGTATGACTGAAATAATTTTATACAAAGATACATCTGTGTAGATTTGTTCTACATTTAAATGAGTATTTATGTAAATTATAATTTTTTAAATTTTATAAACATAAATGGATACTTCAAACATTTCTACTTACAGTGATACCAAGAGAATGGACTTTTCATGTACTTGGAAAGAAAATAAAAAGAATGATAGTGCACAGCTAACCTTTAAGAAAAAAAAAAAGAGGGAAAATAAGATATTACAAAATATAACATCAAGTTAATTATGAATCTAAATAAAAAACATTTCAAGTGAAAGCTGAAAGTTTATTATAGCGTCTATCTAAAAGTAAAATATAAACATAACATTAATATGCATGCATTTTAATCATTTGAAAATAAAAATATTTTACCATCTAAAGCAAGTTCATTGAGACTCAGATGTTAATAAACTACCAAATACCTCAAATACAACAACCATAACTTCACCCCCCCTTGGAGTCTCTGACAATTGAAAAATGAAAGTATAGGGCGGCGCCTGTGGCTCAGGAGTAGGGCGCCGGCCCCATATGCCAGAGGTGGCAGGTTCAGACCCAGCCCCGGCCAAAAACCACAAAAAAAAAAAAAAAGAAAGAAAGTATAAAGGCCAGGTTAAAATCAACTGGCAATGGCTCAGCACCTGTGGTCAGTGGGTAGGGCGCCAGCCACATACACCAGAGCTGGCGGAATTCGAACCCAGATAGCCAGGCGTTGTGGCGGGCACCTGTAGTCCCAGCTACCTGGGAGGCTGAGGCAAGAGAATTGACTAAGCCCAAGAGTTTGAGGTTGCTGTGAGCTGTGACGCCACAGCACTCTACCCAAGGTGACATAGTGAAACGGTCTCAAAAAAAAAAAAAAAATCAACTGGCAAAATAAATCTATTTCAGTGTCTTTAAAATACGTACTTCAGTAAAACAGACTAAATATAAATTTGTAATTTGCTACTTGGTGTCTAAGAAAAGTATTTAAATCTATTTTTAGAAGTATCTGTTCTGCATTAGACAGGTGTGTATCCAGTTTTTCAAGCAAAACACCTGAATTATCATCTTGTGCAAGCTAAGCCCTGCCAGCAAAGTCCTCTACAGCACCTCCCAAAGACAGTGCCCTTCCTCTTCCCTCTACTCACCTCTGAGCCAGCCCTCCATCTTTCTCCTGGGATAATAAATGATCTACTAACTGGTGACACTCTTGCCCCTCATAGGCCGTTCTCCAAACAGCCCCACGCCAGATCATAAGCACATCACCTCCCTGGGTAAAATCCTCTAGCAGCTTTTCCTTACACTTAGATCTGGTTCCGGTCTTCCTCTCCAATTCATCTGTGACTGTCTCCCCCACTTACTTTCCACCAACCACTTCATATCTGTCCCTTTTTGCCAAATGTGTTCCTGACGTAAGGAAAACCTTGACCAGGCCCAGTTCTTGAGATGGGGCTTTTCTGCCGGTCGCTCCCTTCTCGGCTGCAGTGCCTCTTCTGTAGGAAGGCTGCCCTTACCCAGTCTGAAGTCGCACCCGCCCCAACCCCCAAGGTCTCTTCATGCAGCTCTGCTTTCTTCATGGGCTCATTACTCTCACAGACTTCCTTGTTAATGGATTTATTTTATTCATTGTCCATCTCCTGCCACGAGCACAAAAGACTCCAAGTAACACAGAAGAGAGATTTTATCTGTCACAGGCTTACATGCCATGGCCTAGAAGAGGGCACTCAATAACACTACCTCATAAACTAAGTATACTTTATTCTGCTACTATACAGAGGGTGCCAAAAAAATGTACACGCATTTTAAGAAAGGAAAAACCTGCATTAAAATTGTAAAATTCAATATATACTGATAACTCTTGTTATATTGTATCTGTATCTCTTATAATTGCAGAAGTCAAATGTGACGTGAGTATTACGATTTTAATACAAGATTTTCTTTTCTTAAAATGAGTATACATTTTTTTGGCATGCTCTGTATTAGTGTTCATATTATTAATTACCTCAATTATAGGTTCATATTGAGATGTAATTCAACCAAACTTCAGAGGAAAATACTTTTTAAATTAATTATAATAGGATATCCTTTTAAAGGTCTCAAAGTATGTAAGAATTCAAAGCATTATCAACAAGAATGAAGTAACAAAAATCCTAAATTTTTTAACACAATGACTTGTTTCAAAACATAGCAAATAGGCTTGGCCCCTGTAGTTCAGCGGCTAGGGCACCAGGCACATACATGTGAGCTTGTGGGTTTGAACCCAACCCGGCCCTGTCAAATGACAATGACAACTACACCAAAAATATAGACGGGCGTTGTGGTGAGCACCTGTAGTCCCAGCTACCTGGGAGGCTGAGGTGAGAGAATCACTTAAGCTCAAGAGTTTTGAGGTTGCTGTGAGCTGTGATGTCACAGCACTGTACCAAGGGCGACATAGTAAGATTAAAAAATATATATATGTATGTATACATAGCAAACAGAATAAAATTAGAAAATTAAGAAATGTTTTTTTCCAGTAACCATCTCTAACACTGCTAAAGTTGTCCAAACTCTGAAATTTTATTCCACTATCTTTGAAATATACCTTTATTTAGCAGCTATGTGCTAGAAAAAAAGTTTTTATTTTTTTTTTTATTGTTGGGGATTCATTGAGGGTACAATAAGCCAGGTTACACTGATTGCAATTGTTAGGTAAAGTCCCTCTTGCAATCATGTCTTGCCCCCATAAAGTGTGACACACACCAAGGCCCCACCCACCTCCCTCCATCCCTCTCTCTGCTCTTCCTTTCCCCACCCGTCTCTCCTTCTTTCTCTCTCTGCTCTCCCCTTCCCCCACCCCCACCATAACCTTAATTGTCATTAATTGTCCTCATATCAAAATGGAGTACATAGGATTCATGCTTCTCCATTCTTGTGATGCTTTACTAAGAATAATGTCTTCCACTTCCATCCAGGTTAATACGAAGGATGTAAAGTCTCCATTTTTTTTTTAATTGTGCTACAAAAATTAAGCTTGAAAATATTTCAAGTTAAGTCTATTGAAGCTATTGAAGCGTCACTGACCACATCACACTGCTCCTAAACATCCCGCGGACACCAACAGTAGATGTCTTCAGATCTCACTCACAGAGTCAAATGACAGAAATCATCAATAAAACGGTGATGAAACGTAAGAGCAGCGGTTCTCAACCTGTGGGCCGTGACCCCTTTGGGCTGTGGCATCACAAAGGTTGAGAGCCACTGTGTAAGAGGTACACAGAGCTGCACTCTGGCACTGTGGTGCCAAGATGCACTTTTAATCGTTTTTTTTTTTTTTGAAGTTTTTGGCCGGCGCTGGGTTTGAACCCATCACCTCCAGCATATGGGGCCAGCGCCCTACTCCTTTGAGCCACAGGTGCCACCCCAAGATGCACCTTTGACATGTTTCACAGTTCTTTTCTGGCTTGTTTTTAGAATGCAACGTTCGTAAGTAGCAGTTCCACAATTGGAACCCTAGTTTCTAAAATGTTGTCATCTTGTAAGTCCACTAGGACTTAACTGTTTTCATAAACAAAATTTTCTTCATGTTTTAGAAAGTATTTTTTAAATGTCAGTTTATAGACCATAGCACACAGCAATAAAACTTTAAACACCATAGAAATACAACCAGGAGGTATTTGTAAATCCACTCAGAAAAATCCTGAACTACAGAAAATATACCCAATCCATGTTCAAACTGACATAAGTCATCTTCCTAAAACACATTTGCCTGCTCCCTTTCTCAAAAATCTATTGAGGTCCTTCCTGCACACAAATCAAACTCCAAACCTTTCCAGCCAGACATTCAGGGTCTTCTACAGTCTGGTCGTTTTTGACCTTTATCTCTCACAATTTCTCTCTGATGCTGAACACACACAAGAAAATCACACGAATTTTATTGTTTAATAGCTGTTCCCAGATATTCCCTGTCCTTTCCCTCCTCTGTACCTTCAACTTCCTCTGGTCTTGAATTTCTCTCCTGCTATATAACCTCCTGTTCCAAATTTAGCCCAGTTTCAGAACTTGGATCAAATCCCACTTGCTCTAAACAGCTACATTTGTCTAAAATCTTCTCCCAAGATAATATCTCCCTTTCCCACACCACCTTAGAACTCCATTCATCTCTGACAGAACGTAATACCATCTGCTTTATAGCATAATTATTTAAGCATGTTTTTTGCCACTGTTTTCTTCTTTGCATTCCCTCATCAGCTAATATAAAACCAATTAAATAATTGTTGAATTAAACTGAAAGGAGGTTAACATTTGTGCTTAGACTAATGTCCAACACAGCATCTAAGTATGGGAGGTATTCAACAAATGTTTGTCAAATAAATGAATGTCTCATTTCCCAATGCAATTATCCTGCACAGAAAAGAACATTTTTAAAAGACCAGTTGTAGCAAGAATTAAGAATCTAAAGTAATGGAATCTTACCAGAGTAAGTTTGAATCCTCTGGGAGAGGGCTGAAGTGTTAATTTTATGCATGCAGGAAGGAGACTCAAAAATGTAAAACAAAAGCTAAAAAATAATAATAATAAAATTATTTTCTTTGTAGAGATATAAATGTAGTAGAACCTCTGTAAGTTGACCACCTGAAGGACTGTGACAACCTGGTCAACATACGGAGATGTCAATATAAGAAAGTACTGTACTGTTCTGATCTGTACACGTGGTGCACGTCCAGAGATGGTCAACGTGAGGAAGTGGGCTTACTGTACCAATACGTACACAGGTGCATGTCCAGTCAGCTTAAGGAGGTGGCCAAATATGGAGGTTCTACTATATTAACTAAAACATTTTTTCAAATATAAGGATCACATTGTTTATTTAGTTTGATTTCAAATTAAAGTTTACTTTTATTTATTAAATTTAAATTAAGACTAAATAACATTTGTATAAAATCTATACACTGAAATACATATATACTTTAATAGGTGATTATATAACATAGAACAAAACATCATAATACTAAATATTGCTTCTGTTATTTTAGTATTTAACATCATGTATAGAAATATATGGTGTGCGGTTGAAGGTCAATCATCAAACACTTGTGTTAATGAGGTATGAGACAAAGTTATATTTGTAACATAAATATTCACGAACTTTACTCACAAAAGAGTCTAAGCCAGCCTTCATTTCACAAAAGCTGATTATCTGGTTTTTTGTTTTTGAGACAGAGTCACTCTGTCGTCTTAGCTAGCGTGCTGTGGCACCATCCTAGCTCACAGCAAACTCAAACTGTTGGGCTCAAGTGATCCTCTTGCCTCAGCCTCCCAGGTAGCTGAGATTACAGGCGTGAGCCACCGCACCTGGTTTAATGATCTGATTTTTAAATTCATGATGAATTAGAAAGTTGGAAAAGGAGCGGGAAGCTACTAGAGCTTCTCCTAAAGACAGCTGATAGGTAATGAGGGAAAAAAACTAGATAACACAGACAGGCCCAAGAGAGCTGTGGAGCCATATAGTACCACAGCAAACAGCCCCTGAAAGCCCTGAAAACAACCTAATACAGAACTGATTTTTCCACTCGTTTAGTCTTCTAGGCTGAACTAAAGTCCCAAGAATTCCTTCCCTTTCCATATGCTTCTGGTTAGTGTGGGCTACAAGGAATACATTCTCCCAAAAGGAAGACTAAGGCAGCACGGCCTCTCAGT
This sequence comes from Nycticebus coucang, assembly GCF_027406575.1. NCBI lineage: Eukaryota > Metazoa > Chordata > Mammalia > Primates > Lorisidae > Nycticebus > Nycticebus coucang. Next base: position 60,614,045 of record NC_069801.1, on the reverse strand, counting down.
TAGTTAACACTAAATGTGGATGCTGCAGTGAAGGATTTTGCAAATGTAAAGTCCCTATTTAGTTGATTTTAAGTTAATCAGAAGGTTCACTGTCAGGCTGGGGGCAGTGGCTCACGCCTGTAATCCCAGCAGTCTGGGAGGCCGAGGTGGGTGGATTGCCTGAGCAAGAGCGAGACTCATCTCTAAAAACAGCTGGACATTGTGGGGGGTGCCTATAGTCCCAACTACTAGGGAGGCTGAGACAAGAGGATCACTTGAGCCTAGAGTTCAAGGTTGCTGTGAGGTACGATGCCATGGCTCTCTACTAAGGGCGACAAAGTAAGACTCTTATCTCCTAAAAAAAAAAAAAAGGGTAGAATGTCTTGAGGGGCCCAATTTAATCAGTTGGAAGCCTTTTAAAAAGAGGGCTTAGGTCTTCCCTAAAGGCATCTGGGTCTGAATTACTCTTTCTTCACCTTAGATACCCCTTCCCATCAGTGCGGTAGATTTCCAGTTGGCCTGGCCAACTGGCCAATTGCATAAGCCAATTCCTTATAAATTCATATGCAGACGCGCACACACTACACAATGTCTACTTCTCTGATGGACCTGGACTGACGCTCCAATGAAAGTCATGACTCCAAGATAATGTTAACAGTGTTAAATTAGGAGTAGCGTACTCTCCGCTTAGGAAGAGAAAAACTTCCAGGTAAAACAATTCAAAGAAAAGAGTTTTATTGTACATCTGTTTAAGTTATGAGGAAAATGTACTAATAAAAATACTTCATTCCTGGGGTGGCGCCTGTGGCTCAAAGGAGTAGGGTGCCTGCCCCATATCTTGGAGGTGGTGGGTTCAAGCCCAGCCCCAGGCAAAAAAAAATACTTCATTCCCTGATTATGCAAGATAAATGAAATACTACCATTGTACTTGCAGAGAGTAGCTTATAAAATACAACATACAAACGTTGTGTCTCTTACCTGATTATTATCTGGACGTGATGTGGCAAAATATCCTTAATCTTCAGAAAGACACTGAGGCTACACCAAATATTGGCTACTTTATCCTTAAAAGAGATTTGTTACTTTTACATTCTAGTAAAAGAAATATAAAACCCACAAAGTATGGCCTATCATAATCTCTAATAAACCTTTGAGATATATAAAACTTTTATTTACAATTATAAAAAGTAGATTAAATCCTTCAAGAAATAAACATATACTCAAGCATTCTCTCAAGCATTTTTCCTTTTTTTTTTTGGCATGCAAGCTGATCTAAATCATTGCCCATAATCTAGACATTCCCAAGAAACACTTTATATCTTTCAAAGAGCAGTACATCATTCCTAAATAACTAACGTTGCTTATCTTTGGAAATTTTTCTAAGAAATCTTTTTTTCCCTAATTTATAAAATATATATTACATTAGATGCATTTTTATCACACACACCTGAGTTTAGAGCAATGACAAGAAGTAACTGCTAAGAAATCGAGACGTTTAAAGACATTAGCAGTTACGCCAGGGTCACTTCCAAAGTCAAACTGCAAGTGCAGTGCTCATGCTGGTCAAACTCGTCCTCTGCGTGGCTGCTTGGTGCACAGCTGTGCGGGCGGGCGTAGCAGCAGTGGAATGAGCTGCCACCGACCACTGCACCACCCTTTCCTCAGCTCAATCAAGGAGAATGCTATTCAGATTCTGAGGGCAACAAGCAAGTGGAAGAAACTGGAAATACCGCCGAGAGTGTCTGAGGCTGATGTTCAGCATCATGACAAATACCACTTCCAAAATGGAAGGTAGGGAGAGACAACCTAGCAGCTTCCATGGAGAATGAACTCTTTGGACTGGGGTTGGTTACAGGTTACAACTGTTTGGTGAAGAGGTCAGGAGCGCAGTTTCCAAAGTTCAAGTCACAGCATGTCGGGTACTAGTTATGTGACTCTCTGACCTCAGATTTCGTGTCTGTAAAGTGGGGACAGCAGCTACCTCAGAGCTACTGTAAGGATCCAATAAAATCATGTGGAAATGTCTGCCGTCTAATACGCAGTGGTGGTAACAGCGATTATTTGTTAGTAGCAGACACTCCCATTCCCTCACAACACCAACTCTTTTTTAGTCTTTGAAATGCTTGTTTCATCTTTTTTTTTTTTTTTGGTAGAGACAGGGTCTCACTTTATGGCCCTCGGTAGAGTGCCGTGGCCTCACACAGCTCACAGCAACCTCCAACTCCTGGGCTGAAGCGATTCTCTTGCCTCAGCCGCCAGAGTAGCTGGGACTACAGGCGCCCACCACAATGCCCGGCTATTTCTTGGTTGCAGTTTGGCCGGGGCCGGGTTTGAACCCGCCACCCTCGGTATATGGGGCCGGCGCCTTACCGACTGAGCCACAGGCACCGCCCTATTTCATCTTCTATAATCCACTCAAAGATAGTCTTTAAAAACTTACATAAAAATTAGAAAGATATGCATACTTTTCTAATTCTTTTTAAAAGAAATGTTATTCAAAAGCAAATTATCTATAAATATGTTGCCTCTAACTTTATTAAAGCCTTTTTGTTTCAGAAAAATGGTTTGTTTAATTTAATTACTAAATCTAAGTGATCAAATTATTCATGTAATTAAAGTTTAACAAGAATGATTAAACTGGCTTTAAATGAAAGATTCTCATTAAAAATTACTATGAGTGAAGGTTATATATCTCATAAGGAATTATGAGATCTTTCTGAAGCAAACATGATTATTAGTTGAACAAATAATTTCCTAAGACTTAAAAAGACCATATAAACCAAAAAATCACAGAGCTGTTAACACTGTAGCTGCAACTTCTCGTACTATGTTTCAGTATGGACCTTATTTCATCAGGAAAATGTATAACTGAATTATGGATCTGATGACAGCATAAGTATTACCTATTTGATGTCATGTACTAGAAAATGCCAGCTGAGCTAGGTGTTGTCCAGTAGATCAAACAAACAGCAAGGTGCCTGTGCCTGCCGTCCCAGCTACTCAGGAGGCTGAGGCAGGAGAATCACTTGAGCCCAGGAGTTCAAGGCTGTAGTGCAAGTACAACTTGCAACATGGCAAGACCCTGCCCTCTAAAATAAATAAATAGATAACAATTACAGGAGGAAAGTGGCCGAAGCTCATATTCCTTGTGTGCCTCCTTGAGACAGGGTCTCACTCTGTCATCCAGGCTGGATGCAGTGGCATCATCATAGCTCACTTGCAGCCCTTAATCCTGGGCTCAAATGATCCTCCCACCTCAGCCTCCTGAGTTTCGGAGACTGCAGGCATGCACCACCATACCTGACTGATTCTTTAATTTTTATTTTTAAAAACAGGGTCTCACTATTTTTCCCAGGCTGGTCTTGAACTCCTGGCCTCAAGCAACCCTCCCCCCTCAGCCTCCCAAAGCCCTGGGATTACAGGCCTGAGGCACCATGGCTGGCCTCTTGTGTGTGTCTTCTACAGGAAGGAATAGTCACGGAAAGGTTTAAACATGCCTCAAATAATCCACGATCAACTGGGAAAAGTCTTCTCAGAACCTGCAAGGTTTGTTCCCTTTCTGTAAAAAATGGCAGCCAGCAGAGAATGAAGGAAGCCACAACAGTACAAACCAGCTTAAATAGCAACACAGACCTAGAACAAAACAAGGCAGGTGGTAAGATAGGGAAAAGTTAATAGTTCAGAAAAACCAATCTGAGTCTTATTCTATATAATGAATGCAAACGTTTAAACTGGTAACCCCTAAATCTATGTTACCAGTATAGGTTTAAGACAGAGTTAAATTCACAACTGTTAAGATGTGTACTTCCTCAGAAAGACTGCTATCATCATCCCAATTAACATGTAGCTTAGACGCCATTCCTAAGGGAATAAGGGAATGTGGTCATGAAGAAAAATATCAAATGGGGGTATCTTTCTAACACGTATATGATGGACTAAGCCTGACAGTGACGAGGTCCTACAGCAGTGCTCCAACAACCCATCACCTCCTGTAAGTGAAAACTGATCAAAGCATTTCTCTAGTTAGGAAAATGGAAAATAAAAGAATACAGAATATGACTTAATCTTTCTCTTCCCACTCACCCATGGCCAACACATCTATAAGAAGTCACCAAAAGGCAAAGTGGAAGTTCACCTTCTTCCAAGTCAGTATGCCAAAAAGTTAGCTAAAGTAAATTTTTAAATTATGGTGATTAAAAGTCACTCACCCCTTTCCTTTGAGGTCTTTTTTAAAACACTTGCCAAGTAAAAAGCAAAAAAATGGCAAGGAGTGATAGAGTTCCATCTGTTTGTAATTTAAGGCTAAGCAAAATGCCAGTGAGCCTAGCAGGTCCCAGTCGCAAGACACTCCGAGAACACCCCACAGAGCAAGGCCAAGGCTCACGGAATTGTACCTGTTCCTGCGTCAAGGAAATTGTCTTGACAATTAAAAGACGAAGATCTTGCATTTTATATAGCATACTTTGTATGCGATTTTAAGATGATATAAACAATGAAAGTTATTTCCAAATAAAAATTGAAAGTACTGAAATGATAAACAAACATGAAATCTAACAACCTCTCATGTGTTAGAGCTGATTTGTTTGGGTTCAAAGGAATGCTAAATAGTTAGAACACAGCTTTGTTTCTGTTGAGTTACTTCACAGTGTTACTGCGACAGCAGGCCAAAATCTAAAGAAGAAAATAATACTACAACAGTTTTTTTAAAAACTCACTGAGATACTATACTTGTACGTCAATAACACAAATTTATACACTCTTGGTTTGCAACTAATAACTCTGTTAATGAAAACATCATAAGCACTCATGTTCACCTCCTCTCCTCCCCCATACCCCCTTAATACAGTGAGAAAAAGGAATTTCAGCAGTGTAAATTCATAGCCACAAAGACAGTGAGAGCATGGGTTTCTCATAAAGATCTCAACCTATTTCTAGAAGACACAAGTGATAACAAATAAGGCCCAGCATGGAAAAGGCATGGTGTGAACTCCGAGGACCCAAGCACCACCCTGCAAGACCCCACAGAACTGCAGAGACGCGGGGCAGGCGGGAGGGTGTCAGTACCATGTGACAAAAAGAGATTAACTTACAACCCCTAGACGGAGAAGTCAGATCTTACCCCTCTCCTGTGCAAAGAGTATCAGGCAGCCAAACATTTACCCCCAGACAACAAAGGAAGGCATACTGCAAAGAAAATATAAACTGTCCAGGCCAGCCAGTGCACAAGTCAGCGCTGTAAAACAATTCTCCTGCACATGAGCACAGACACACGCACATACTGGTCTTAATGTACCTAAAACACAAGGGTATCAAAAGGCAAAGCTATTAACTAAACCACCATGCTGCTTGCGTACGTCTCCCTCCCCTTAGCAGAGATGAGGACAAACAGTAACATTTGGTACATCAGAAGAAATATTGGATAAGACGTAAACAGATTTTTTAGTCAATTAATTCTCTAAAATTTGTTTGCTTGAACGTTTCAGGTATCAAAAAACATAAAAGCTATACAGGTTTTAATAATTCATTGTCAGTTTCCTGAAGCTTCCACTATCTGTTAAATATTTTGTTTTAAAACACAAAAAACTATAAAACAGTTTTTTTTTGTTTTTCCGTGTCAGGTAACATTTACAAAAGGCAAGAGACAAGTTACACATTTTTAGAATAAGGAGAACATAACCACACTTAGCACTTTCTCGGCTCCCCAGAAATAGCTAATCAGTTACCGACGTTTTGCTTCCAAGCTAAAGAGATGTGCACAAGCAATGGTACTTTTAATAAATCTGTACTTTATCCTTCAAAGTAAAACTTAAAGAGATTCTCTATACTACTCTTTTACACTACTTATATGCTTTTATACTACTTGTTTATATAAGTAAGCACTCTAGTAATTGAGACATTACTGAATGATGACATTATATAAATGGAGTCTAGATTTCCTAATAGGCAACTCATGTCATTTCTAAATAGTAAAGGATGGGCGGCGCCGGTTGCTCAAGGAGTAGGGCGCCGGTCCCATATGTTGGGGTGGTGGGTTCAAACCCAGTCCTAGCCAAAAACCACAAAAAAAAAAAAAAAAAAAATAGTAAAGGATACTGAAAATGTCCATAGTCAATAAGAATAAGGCCTGGATACAGCAATATGCACAATGCATTAGCAATCTATAAAGAAAAATATTGTGAAATAAGCAGTCTGTTACTCAAGCTCAACAGGGTAAAAGTGTATTTTCATTTAACACAGCAGCATATGATCCTCTTTTCCTGAAGTGCTATACCTTCTTTTTATTAAAATATTCCATTTTTATAAAACAACTCTTTATTTTTTTTTTTAATTGAGACAGAGTGTCACTTTGTCACTGTTGGCAGAGTGATGTGGCATCATAGCTCACAGCAACCTCAAACTCTTGGGCTTAAGCAATTCTCTGGCCTCAGCCTCTCTAGTAGCTGGGACTACAGGTGCCTGCCACAACGCCTGGCTAGTTTTTGTTGTTGTTTAGCAGGCCTGGGCCAGATTCGAACCCACCAGCCCCAGTGCAAGTGGCCAGCGCCCTGACCACTGAGCTACGGGTGCCCCCTATGAAATAATTCTTTAGACATTGAAGTTTTCATGTGACACTAAAATCACCAAAAGGTATCTGTCAGAAAAAGTACTTCTGGATACACAAGTCAATCTTATGATTAACCTATCTAAAATGACCAAAAACAATATCTGATAACCATGACTATGGAAATATACAGAAACTTTTTAAAATGGCTTGGGGCCCATAGCTCAGTAAGTAGGGTGCTGGCCACATATACTGAGGCTGGCAGGTTTGAGCCGGGCCCAGGCCTGCTAAACAACAATGACAACTGCAACACCCCCCCGCCCCCCAGAAATAGCCAGGTGTTGTGGCAGGTGCCCATAGTCCCAACTACTTGGGAGGCTGAGGCAAGAGAATCGCGTAGATCCAAGAGTTTGACGTTGCTGTGAGCTGAGATGCCACTGCACTCTACTGAGGGCAACAAAAAAAAAAAAAAAACAAAACTTTAAAAATACCTTTCAATAGCCGGGTGTTGTGGCGGGCGCCTGTAGTCCCAGCCACTCAAGAGGCTGAGGCAAGACAATCACTTAAGCCCAGGAGTTGGAGGTTGCTGTGAGCTGTGTGAGGCCACGGCACTCTACCGAGGGCCATAAAGTGAGACTCTGTCTCAACAACAACAACAACAACAACAAAAATGCCTTTCAATTTAGTAAATCTTACAAGCCAGCTCAAAATTCAAATTTACTAATTAAGCAATAAATCCAGTAAGGTGTGTAGGTCAGCAGTATATAACATATAATTCAGTATCTTATTAGTACAATAGTAGGGCATTAAAATAATTACTGGAAGATAAGTTGATCTTTTCTAAATGAAAATTAATTCAGAGAAGATAACAATGTTCCTTTTTCTATTGCCAAAAGCATTACTCCTTTTTTTCTTTTTTGAGACAGAGTCTTACTTTGTTGCCCTCAGTAGAGTGCTGTGGCATCACAGCTTACAACAACCTCAAACTCTTGGGGTTAAGCAATTCTCTTGCCTCTGCCTCCCAAGTAGCTGGGGCTACAGGCGCCTGCCACAATGCCAGCTATTTTTTTAGAGATGAGGTCTCACTCTGGCTCTGGCTCAGGCTGGTCTTGAGCTCAGGCAGTCCACCCGCCTCGGCCTCCTAGAGTGCTAGGAGTTAGGCTAATAAAGAAAATAGCTGTTTAAAACTTACCTTTATCTTAGTGGAGATTTCATTTAAACAATAACAGTACAAAACCACAGCAGGTATGTAAATCAGCAAATCAGCAATTAAAACTAGAAAAACAAGAAAATGATTTTTACCATGGGAGTCTATCAGTATCTATAACAGGCATCCTCAAACTGAGGCCCACGGGCCACATGAGGCGGCGTGAATTGTACTTGTTCCCGTTTTGTTTTTTACTTCAAAATAAGATATGTGCAGTGTGCATAGGAATTTGTTCATAGTTGTTTTTTTTTTTAAACTATAGTCCGGCCCTCCAACGGTCTGAGGGACAGTGAATTGGCCCCCTGTTTAAAAAGTTTGAGGACACAGCAACCCATAAACCGGTTGCCTTCTCCAACCTTGACTGAGAATTCTTTTTTTTTTTTTTTTTTTTGTAGAGACAGAGTCTCACTGTACCACCCTCAGTAGAGTGCCGTGGCGTCACACGGCTCACAGCAACCTCTAACTCTTGGGCTTACGCGATTCTCTTGCCTCAGCCTCCCGAGCAGCTGGGACTACAGGCACCCGCCACAATGCCCGGCTATTTTTTGGTTGCAGTTTGGCCGGGGCTGGGCTTGAACCCGCCACCCTCGGTATATGGGGCCGGCGCCCTGCTCACTGAGCCACAGGCGCCGCCCATTGACTGAGAATTCTATAAACACAGGTTCCCACCTTGGTATGCCAAGTCCTATGCACAATGAGTGCCTTTCATTCCCTTCACCTGTGCCTAGTTTCAATTAATGTGTTAGGGAAAATTAAGCGATTTTCCCTAACAAATTCACGCATTTAACTGATTAGAATCCAACATTCTCTTTTTGACTTGAGCTTCAAAGTTAAGAACATTCACTCTTACCTTCACTGGAAGTTGAAGATGGCATAATATATAATTCGGTCTATTATTGGTGGTAGAAATGGTACCATTCTAAAGAAAGGGTTTACATAACATGCTGCTTTGTGAGGGCGTGCATTACTAGAATTGATTCCCTCTGTGTGCCATCCATATGTATTTCATATATATTACCTATCTTTTATATGTACACATATATATAAAACTTGACAAATCATGGTTATTTTTTTGCCCTTTGTCTTTGAAACATGACAGAGTCCCTGAATAGTCCCCTCCAGAGCTAGGTAACTTAGAAGTTAAAGTGAAGTAATTTGCATGTACAATGTAGAAAGATGTTCTTTGGGTAAGACACAAGCTTCAAACCATTTGACTTATGCCCCAAAGTAACAGTAATTTAACGTTGGTAGTATAGCAAATTATGATGTATAGCTTTAACGTTATGTTTAAAAGTCTTGGGCGGTGCCTGTGGCTCAGTGAGTAGGGCGCCGGCCCCATATAACGAGGGTGGTGTGTTCAAACCCAGCCCTGGCCAAACTGCAACATAAAATAGCTGGGTGTTGTGGCGGACGCCTGTAGTCCCAGCTATTTGGGAGGGTGAGGCAAGAGAATTGCCTAAGCCCAGAAGCCGGAGGTTGCTGTGAGCTGTGTGACGCCATAGCACTCTAGTGAGGGCGATAAAGTGAGACTCTGTCTCAAAAAAAAAAAAAATAAAATAAAAATAAATAAATAAATAAATAAAATAAAAGTCTTATCACATGTTCACATACTTAAATATGGATATCAGAATTTAAACAATGCTTCAAATGTATGAATGTCTCCTTAATATAATGATTACAAGGCAAAAAGAAAAAAAAATAAAATATTCAAAACTGGCCAGGCATGCTGGCTCATGCCTATAATCCTAGCACTCTGGGAGGCCGAGACAGGCAGATTACTTGAGCTCACGAATTCGAGACCAGCCTGAGCCAGAGGAGAGGGAGACCTTGTCTCTAAAAATAGCTGGGTGTTGTGGTGGGCACCTATAGTCCCGGCTACTTGGGAGGCTGAGGCAAGAGAAGCACTTAACCCAAGCGTTTGAGGTTGCTGTGAGCTATGAAGCCATAGCACTCTAACGAGAGTGACAAAGTGAAACTATCTCAAAAAAAAAAAAAAAAAAAATTCAAAGCCAGGGAAGACTAATTTTTTTCCTCAAAATCTATATAGTCCAAACTTTCTGGTATGAAAAATAAATGCGCCTGTGGCTCAGTCGGTAAGGCGCCGGCCCCATATACCGAGGGTGGCGGGTTCAAACCCGGCCCCGGCCAAACTGCAACCAAAAAATAGCCGGGCGTTGTGGCGGGCGCCTGTAGTCCCAGCTACTTGGGAGGCTGAGGCAAGAGAATTGCTTAAGCCCAAGAGTTGGAGGTTGCTGTGAGCTGTGTGAGGCCACGGCACTCTACCGAGGGTGGTACAGTGAGACTCTGTCTCTACAAAAAAAAAAAGAAAAATAAATGAAATGTGACAACACAAAAATCTGTATACTCCAAATTTTCTGGTATGAAGAATAACTCAAGTTTGGCAATGTCTAGAACTTTTCCTAAACATTAATCTTTATAAAAAAATATAAACTTTTACTAATTAATGCACATAAAGAGTTTGAGAAGTGCAGGTGAGGAGAAGACTGAAAAAAAACTAAAAAAACTGCAATTCAGGCTTGGCATCCATAGCACAGTGGTTACGGTGCCAGCCACGTGCACTGAGGCTGGCAGGTTCAAACTGGCTTGGGCCAGCTAAACAACGACAACCGCATTAAAACCAACAACCAAAAGTAGCCGGGAGTTGTTGTCGGGGCCTGTAGTCCCAGCTACTTGGGAGGCTGAGACAAGAGAATCGCTTAAGCCCAGGAGTTGGAGGTTGCTATGAGCTGTGATGCCACAGCACTCTACCCAGGGCGACACAGTGGGACTCTGTCTCAAAACAAACAAACAAAAAAAAATAAAAATAAAAACTGCAACTCGTAACTGAAAATGCAGTTCTTTCAGAATAATAATAATAATAATAATAATAATAATAAACCTACCAGCCTGAGCAAGAGTGAGATCTCATTTCTACTTAGAAAAATAGAAAAATTGGGCAGTGCCTGTGGCTCAGTGGGTAAGGCACAGAACCCCATATACCGAGAGTAGCGGTTCAAACCCAGCCCCGGCCAAACTGCAACAAAAAATAGCCCAGCATTGTGGCGGGCGCCTGTAGTCCCAGCTACTCAGGAGGCTGAGGCAAAAGAATTGCCTAAGCCCAGGAGTTGGAGGTTGCTGTAAGCTGTGACACTACAGCACTCTATTGAGGATGATAAAGTGAGACTCTGTCTCTAAAAAAAGAAAGAAAAATAGAAAAATTAGCCTGGCATTGTGTCATGTGCGTGTAGTCCCAGCAAGAAGATTCTTGAGGTCCAGGAGTTTGAGGTTGCAGTGAGCTACAATGATGCCACTGCACTCTACCCAGGGCAACAGAACAAGACTGCCTCAAAAAAAAAATTAATAAATAAAGACCAGCTTGAATAACATAGCAAGACCCCATCTCCACAAAAACAAGCAAACAAGAAAACAAACGAAAAAACAAAAACAAAAACAAGGGGCCATGGCACACACCAGTAGCCCCAGCTACTGGAAGCTGAGCGAGGATCACCTGAGCCCTGCAGTTTTGGGTTGTAGTGGGCTGTCATGATACCACTGCCCTGCACTCACCATCTCAAGAAAAATAAATAAATATATTAAGTTCTTCAAATGTACAACATAGCTGTCCGAAGAACCCACTTTTTTTTTCTTTTATGGAGATAGAGCCTCAAGCTATTGCCCTCAGTAGAGTGCCATAGCATCACAGCTCACAGCAACCTCCAATTCTTGGGCTTAAGCAATTTCTCTTGCCTTAGCCTCCCGAGTAGCTGGGACTATAGGCACCTGCCACAATGCCTGGCTATTTTTTGGTTGTAGTTGTCACTGTTTGGTAGGCCTGGGCTGGATTTGAACCCGCCAGCTCTGGTGTATGTGGCTGGCACCTTAGCCACTTGCGCTACAGGCACTGAGCCCTTACCTTTTTTTCTTTCTTTTTTTTTTTGTTTTGTTTTTTGCAGTTTGGGCCGGGGCTGGATTTGAACCCACTACCCCCGGAATATGGGGCCAGCGCCCTACTCCTTGAACCACAGGTGCTGCCCGCCTTACTTTTTTTCTTACAGCTCACTAAATATAGTGTCTAGAAAACCAGCAGTGTTTGACGCACGCCATCTATCTTCTCTTAAGCCCCTGACACTACTTTTAAGATGACACTACCAAACTGGAACATACCCAAAGGAGTTCTGAGAGGCCTCAAAACCTCAGTCATCTAAGGAACAGCTAGGGTATCTAGAAATGTTTAAACCAGAGAAGAGGTGACTTCAAATGCCTGTAGGATATTAGGGAGAAGATTTGTTCTCTGTAACTCAAGAAAACAGACCCTGGAATGACTGACGAAAAGTTCAACCTAAGAAGGTAATATGTAATGAAGGGGCGCTCTGAAGATAGAATAGGCTGTCCCTAAAGGTTGTGAGTTCCCTGCAAACATAGGAATTAGTTCAGAAGCTGAAGAGTCACCAGCTGAGTGTGAAGTTCAGGAAGCACTGAAGGGGGACGAGAAGTGCGAGGAGAAGAGAAAGGAAAGACAGGAGAGGTAAACCATCTCATGGGCCTGGGCTTCCATGATGGATGAACAGCAAAGAGCAAACTCAGACTAAATTCAGATAATAGGACAGGGCCTGAGCTGCCGCGGTCTGGATGAAGCCCCAGACTGTGCATCCTGGTGAAGTGTCTCAGGAACACAAAGGAGAGCCCCACAGGTGCTCTCTAATGATCAGTGGACACCCCCACAGGCACAGAGAGAAGTCAAGGTCATGGAAATGAAGAAGGGGGCAGGAGGGGAGGGTCCTGCCTCCCTGTCAGGTGATGGGCAGACCCACAGCCCTGACTTAAGCATTGTGAAGAATGTCTGTGTAACAAAACATTTGTACACCCTAAAATAAAAAGAAGGCCTGAGCTAATATTAAAGCCTGAGTCATACAAAGCTTTTAAAGAAATCCAAGCTTACTACTCTCAAGCACCTAAAACAGCACACACGGATGGTCAGTGAACGTATATAGTGGGGACTGTCCGACTCAGCAGCAATGCACAATGCCTGTATGAGACACACCCGTAAAGTTCACTTTAAAAAAGCGGAAGGGGGTGGCACCTGTGGCTCAGCGGGTAGGGTGCCCGCCCCACATACCAAGGGTGGTGGGTTCAAATCCGGCCCCAGCCAAGCTGCAACAAAAAATAGCTGGGCATTGTGGCGGGCACCTGTAGTCCCAGCTACTCAGGAGGCTGAGGCAAGAGGATCGCTGGAGAGTGCTGTGAGCTGTGATGCCACAGCACTCTACCGAGGGCAACAAAATGGGACTCTGTCTCTATCTGCCTCACTTCACTGAACCTCAGCTTAAAATAAACACCAAAAAGATAAGGATTTATTGCATTTGGGAGTGAGATAAAAAATTGAAAGCACCTAGAATTATTCCTTACTACCCTTTGTTTTTTTAGCTTATACGCATATTTGTTCTTATATTAACATACATATGCATATGTGTAGTCATATAATTTTAAAGTCATAGTACCTTTTATCAATTTGTCCAAAAGAAAAATAAATTTTTTTGAGACACAGTCTCACTCTGTTGCCCTGAGTAGAGTGCTGTGGCGTCATAGCTCACAGAAACCTCAAACTCTTGGGCTCAAGTGATCCTTTTGCCTCAGCCTCCTGAGTAGCTGGGACTACAGGTGCCCACCACAATACCTGCCTCAGTTATTCTATTTTTTGTAGAAATGGGGTCTCACTCTTGCTGAGGCTGGTCCTAAACTCCTGAGCTCAAGCAATACACCCATCTCAGCCTCCCAGTGTGCTAGGATTACAGGGATGGACCACCGCACCTGGTGGCCCGAAATTTTTTAAAATTCAAATTTTACCCTCAACACCTATTGCTCTTTTACCTGTTGTACGCATGAAGAGCTTATGTGCTTGACTCTCATATCCGCGTGAGGTATGGAGAGCGATCCAGTCTGGATTTATAAATTTCGCTCTGCAAATCAAACAAATATGCATGCATGTTATTCCTTATCACCTTTAGCAATAAGGACATTTGAGAACATATTAATTTATTTTGAGAATTGGCCATTGCTCTTATAAAGCAATAATGTCAATGCTTAAATTTTGCTCTTTTTATTTAATCATGTGGAACTGACTTAAGCTATAAAATAGCATCTGCCTTGCTCACCTTCCAACAAAACCATGTCACGTGTAACCACAAGCCCTACCTTAACAGTTGTACCAGTGTAAAAACAATTTGGTGTGTCACATTTCATCTGTTAAACACATACTTCATAAAAAACAATATGCTAGCATTGGCCGGAAGATGATGTTTTACAATTTATTACATAATCTTTTTAGTTATCATAACAAGTGGCTACAATAAATAGATATTAATCATAAATCACTGTATAAAACTAAACACATTGTTAAAGATGAATGAAATTTTCAATCATATTTTATTACCCCGAACACTATAAAATATAACTGATTGTTATGATATTTGGGAGCTTATTTCAATCCATGAGATTATTTTTACAAAGTATGAAACATACTCATATGCTACATAACAATGTTTCAATCAACCTTGGGCTACACACACCAACTATCCCATGAGCCTATTAGGCTGTCTTTTGACTGTACCTTTTCTTTACTTCTGTATGTTCAAATAGACCAACACTTGCCATTGTGTTCCAGCTGCCTACGGTATTCAGCAGTGTCATGCTGTACAGCCCTGTCACTACTGAATGGGAGAAACAGGCTGTACCATAAGACTTAGGACCCCACGCAAGTCTGCCTACACGTGTGCTGTGATGTTCACGATGACAAAATCACCTAACGACCCACTTCTCAGAATGCATCCCCATCATGAAGTGACACGTGGTGGTAAAGTGGAGATAATTAAATCAGGAAGCCGAGCTCAGGAGACACTGTGAGAACTCTGCTGACGCACTTCCAGCCAGCCTGAGATGGGACACCAGCACAGCAGACGGGGTCTCCATGAAGAGGCAAGCTCCTTGCCGCTGAGCTGTTCATTTCTTTAGGGGAGGAGGAATTCTAATGCCAAACTATAATAATTCTACTTCCTAACTTGATAAGTTAGTAGAACACCATTTGGACCTGTTTTTTCTTCCTTTCAGAAAAAGACGTTCCTACACATAAGTAACCCATATTAAATACATTTTTCAGAAGTCCGTGCATAATTGGTAACAACTTTTTTTTTTTTTTTTTGTAGAGACAGAGTCTTACTCTATGGCCCTCGGTAGAGTGCCGTGGCCTCACACAGCTCACAGCAACCTCCAACTCCTGGGCTTAAGCGATTCTCTTGCCTCAGCCTCCCGAGTAGCTGGGACTACAGGCGCCCACCACAATGCCCGGCTATTTTTTGGTTGCAGTTTGGCCACGGCCGGGTTTGAACCTGCCACCTTCGGTATATGGGGCCGGCGCCCTACTGACTGAGCCACAGGCGCCGCCCCAATTGGTAACAACTTTATTTCAAAGCAAAGCAAGGTTTTTGCATTTCTTTCTAGATTGTTCCCACTCTGAGTTACCTTTTCTTGCAACCCATTTATAATGCACAATACAACAGCAGCTACGAGCGATCTCTTTTCTAGTCAAGAATGCCCAATCACACTGTTTCCTACTATCTGCTAAGGGCATAATATTTAGAGTAATGTTAAGGGGCTGGACAAGGTGGCTCACGCCTGTAATCCTGGCACTCTGGGAGGCCAAGGCAGGTGGATTGCTTGAGCTCAGGAGTTCAAGACAATCCTGAGCAAGAGCGAGACCCCTCTCTCTACTGAAAAAATAGAAAAACTAGCTGGGCATCATAGCAAGGGCCTGTAGTCCCAGGTACTCAAGAGGCTGAAGCAGGAGGATCACTTGAGCCCAAGAGTTTAAGGTTGCTGTGAGCTACAATGATGCCACGGCACTCTAACAGAGTAAGACTCTATATAAAAGAAAAAAAAAAATAGAGTTAAAGAAGTCAGACTTACACGTATGCACATAAGAGACTATGATAAGCTGTTAGAGGCGGGTAATCCAATCCCCAGTACTGTAAATTGTTATCACTGCTGTTAAAATACCTGGAAAAAAGAAAAAGGCACCATTCTCTCAACTAATATTCAAGAAGCAGACTTCTAATTGAATTTCTCATCTCATTTAATAATAATTAAGCTATGACAACAAACACAAACCAGGACTGTCCCAGGCAAACTGAAACTTATTGTCATTCTATTATTAGTAGATTTAACCAATGCTAATACTCATACAACAAAAGATATGCAACAAAAAAAAAATTGTATCTCTGCCGGGCATGGTGCTCCTGCCTGTAATCCCAGAACTTTGGAGGCGGAGACAGGTGGACTGCCTGAGCTCACAGGTTTGAGACCAGCCTGAGCAAGAGCAAGACCCCGTCTCTAAAAAATAGCTGGGCGTTGTGGTGAGCACCTTTAGTCCTACCTACTCAAGAGGCTGAAGCAAGAGAATCGCTTAAGCCCTAGAGTTTGAAGTTGCTGTGAGCTATGACACCACGGTACTCTACCCAGGGCAACAAAGTGAGACTCTATCTTAGAAGAAATAAAAATTACATTTACATAAACATTTTCTTTATCATATCCTTTACAACTGACAGCTTCTTCCATCCAATTTATTTTCTCAGTCATAAGAATACTTTATAACATTACAGTCCAAACTGTATAACCCACAAGTAGCCACTGTTGAGGTTTATGAACAGCAGCTACTTGTGGGTTATACTTGTGTAAGAGTCATAATCTCTTACTCTTGGGGGTAAAAGAAATTTTTTTAAGTTAGCATTCAACATGATCCCATTAAACCTATTATTCATCTTTGGAAGGTCTGTTCTTTGTAGTGTCAGTTACATAAAGTACAGATTTGTATGGAAGGGATGTAAATTAACAAAACGATCAAGCCATGCTGGTCAGCCAAGAGGTCTGGGCAGAGGGCGCTACGGTGTGGAGCCAGCTGTGCTCTTGTAGAAATGCCCACGTGAACAGTGCGGGGCTCTGTGTCTGGCTGGGACTCGAACCTAAGAAGCGGCGTGTCCAAGAACCTCTATGTCACTTGAAGCCCCTTTTGACAGGTTGAGTCTGGGAAACTGGACCAGACAGACAGTGGAACCAAAGGGTCCACTTCTCTAGAAAGAGGAGCCTAAAGACAGGTACTAACTGTGCTGATCCCAAATTTATGTTACTACAGGGCACATTAGCATAAAGCTTTATTGTCTCCGCCTCATGAAGTTCTGGAAGCGTTGAGTTAAACAAGTAAAGCTGTTAAATCAGCGCCTGACACAAAGTAAGTGCTCAAGAGAAGTTCTGAATGGCCTCTAGTCACAGAATTATTGGAATGGACACAGCAATAGAAAACCATCAAGTAATTTAAGAATCACATTTCCACCAATACGACTTGATTTGGTTTTCAGCTTCTTACAAGACAAAAGCTACTTTTCATTTGCTTTAACCTTGAGATCCAATAGAGCTAAATGACTGAGGTACTTACAGTGAGCTGTGAGCCTGCAAAGATACTAACAGTAAGATCAGCTGTGAGCCTGCAAAGATACACACTACAGTAAAGTCACCGGCTGGATTAGGAAGAATGGTCAGGCCAGCAACTCTGCTCCCCGCTCTTACTGACTCATAAATACAGAGGCATAGAAGATAGCATAAAAATGCTTCAAGTAAAGGTTCAAAAGCCAACAGTAGAAACAAAGCAACTATTTGATGCTCCTGCCTTAAATACTCTGCTTTAGATATGCCCAGAAGTTGTTTGAATGCTATTTATACATTGCGACGTGTCTTCCCATTGAATTCTCATGGTATCTCAATGGATGGTTTTCAGTCAAAAAAATGGCTGGCTGCCGCACAAATTATAAAATTACCTGTAAGAGTACTGTCATGAACTCCAAAATATAATTTTTTTCTAACATATAATCCAGGGAATCATTATGAATATTTTTGCTTTAAGAAAAAAATTTTGTATCTATGAAACACTTTCGAGGTTATGGAAAAGTTACAAAATAGTTTGAAGAACTTGTGTACAAGATGTAAAAAGTTTTATAAAACAGACAACATTCTGGGAGGCTGAGGCAGATGGGTCGCTTGAGCTCATGAGTTTAAGACCAGCCTGAGCAAGAACAAGACCCCCGTCTCTACTAATAGAAAAACTGAGGCAAGAGGATCGCTTGAGCCCAAGAGTTGGAGGTTGTTGTGAGCTATGACAGCACAGCACTCTACCCAGGGCAACAGCTTCAGACTCTGTCTCCAAAAAAAAAAATCCAATTAGCAACATTAAAAAATTCAAAGACAAGAACAAACCTGAAGATATTTATTTCCTACATCTACACACACACACACACAGGAGAAAAATCATCACAGTGTAGCCGACATGAGGGAGGTCAGCCCCCCGACACCCCCGTCTCATCCCCCTGAGATGTGCAGCCTCCCCCACCCCCTCGAATGTGGGCAAGACCATGACTTGCTTCTAACCAATACACTATGGCAAATGTGATAGGATGTCACTTTTGTTCTTATGTTTTATGTAAATTTTAAAATTCCGTCTTGTTGGCGTTTATGCTAGACAGTCTTCACTGACTGAAGAAACAGGCTGTCATGTTTTAGTTTGTGGACATGTTGAAGAAGCCACACGGCAGGAAAACCTGAGCTACTCTAGGAGCTGAGGGTGGTTCCAGTAAGAAACCCAAGTCCTCACTCTGCAGATGCCGGTATATTAACTCTGCCCCCAACCTGAGGGAGCCTGGAATGGATCCTTCATAGAGTAATAAATCTGCAGCCCGACCAACACCTGGATTACAGCCTTTTAAGACTCTTAGCAGAATACCTAGCCAAGCTGTGCTCAGACTTCTGATCTAAACAAACTGCAAAGCTGGCACAGTAGTTCATGCCTGTGATCCCAACACTTTGCAAGGGCGAGGCAGGAGGATTTCCTGAGCTCAGCAGTTCAAGACCAGCCTGAATAAGAGCAAGACCCCCATCTCTACTAAAAACTAGCCAGGTCTCATGGTGGGTGCCTGTAGTCCCCACAGGAGGCTGAGGCCCAAGGATCGCTTGAGCCCAAGAGTTTGAGGTTGCTGTAAGCTATGACAGTATGGCCCTCTACTGAGGACAAAGAGTGACATTCTGTCTCAAAAAAAATTTTTTTAAATAAAAATCATATAAATTATTACAAAAAAGATAATGCATTAGAAATATGAGGGAAAGAAATGAACAAGCAATTCCAAAAAGAAATATACTGGTTAATAAATATAAAAGATACTCAATATCACAAGTACTTAGGGAAATGCAAATTTTAAGATAAGAGTCTGGTATTAAGTAATGGTCACGGTAAGTAGAAAGAAATATTCTGGTGTTGGTCTCCATTAAAACTGTCTACTTTAGGGTGGCACCTGTGGCTCAGTGAGTAGGGCGCCGGCCCCATATGCTGAGGGTGGCGGGTTCAAACCCAGCCCCTGCCAAACTGCAACAAAAAAAATAGCTGGGCGTTGTGGCGGGCGCCTGTGGTCCCAGCTGCTCGGGAGGCTGAGGCAGGAGAGTCGCGTAGGCCCAGGAGTTAGAGGTTGCTGTGAGCCGTGTGACGCCACGGCACTCTACCCGGGCGGTACAGTGAGACTCTGTCTCAACAAAAAACAAAAAACAAACTGTCTACTTTAGAGCTTCCCCTTCTAGGAATCTACCCAAAAGAAACATGTGCAGGGGTGGCAGCTGTGGCTCAGTGGTTAGGGTGCCGGCCCCATATACCAAGGGTGGTGGGTTCGAATCCAGCCCCAGCCAAACTGCAACCAAAATATACCTGGGCATTCTAGCAGGTGCCTGTCATCCCAGTTACTCAGGAGGCTAAGGCAAGAGAATCACTTTACCCCAGGAGTTGGAGGTTGCCATGAGCTGTGACGCCACAGCACTCTACTGGGGGCAACAAAGTAAGACTCTCAGAAAAAACAAGAAGAAAAAGAAGTCCTATTATTTATAGTCTTACCCCCTTGGTCCCCTTTTCAGCTCCATGAATTTAGCCCTCTGCTAT
Source organism: Nycticebus coucang (assembly GCF_027406575.1). NCBI lineage: Eukaryota > Metazoa > Chordata > Mammalia > Primates > Lorisidae > Nycticebus > Nycticebus coucang. The sequence continues at coordinate 60,594,302 of NC_069801.1, read as the reverse complement.
TGCTAAGGCTCGCTTCCATTTTTATTTACATCTATAATCATAGTGATCTTTAGTGAGAAAAGCAGATGAGGGAATGGGAAAGAAACATTTTTAGCCCATAATGGTATTTCCATAGTTTATGCCCAGAAGAGTTTCTAGGACATATAGAGTTCTATCATCAAAGTCTAGTTCAGTGGCATACCCAGCTAACTCAGCACATGGGTAACTCTGAGAACTATGAGATTTCAGAGATGGGCCTACAACACACCAGGCAGAGTGGCATCAGTCTGTAGGCGATGAGGATGCTCCAGGTGAAGAAAACAGCGTGCTTTCCTTTTAAATATTTTCAGACAATATTATAACAACTATGATAAAAAATAAAATCGAGTTAAAATCATCCATACCATTGTTTGATTGGTAAATTAAAAGTAATTTCTTGCCAGTGTCTTTGAGCTTCATAATCACCAAACATTGGGGGTTTTCCAGCACCTAAGATGAAAGGTAAAAAGAGCAAAACAAGAACGTGCTTTAGCATATCAGTGAATTTTATTTCCTTATGAAATTTTTCTAAATTCTAGAGACAGTATAGCTTAGTGAAAGAACACAGAGTTACCAAAAAAGAGAAATGAGGTCTGAATCCCAGCACTGTGTGTGTGAATGTGTGATGCTGGGCAAATTCTTAATCTCCCTAAGCTTCAGCACATTACAAAAAAATCAGGCTTGGCGCCTGTAGCTCAGTGTGTAGGGTGCCGGCCATGTACACCGAGGCTGGCGTGTTTGAGCCCAGCCCAGCCTGCTAAATGATGACAACTGTAACCAAAAAAGAAAATAGCCAGGCATTGTGGTGGGCACCTGTAGTCCCAGCTACTGGGAAGCTGAGGCAAGAGAATCACTTAAGCCCAAGAGTTTGAGGTTGCTGTGATGCCACAGCACTCTACTGAGGGTGACATTATGCTCAAAAAAAAAAAAAAAAAGAAAAGAAAAGAAACAAGATCAATACAATCTTCCTATAGAGGCCTAGTCGAATAAATAAGACAATGGATATAAAATACCCAACAGTGCCTGGCTGGCGTGCAGTAAGCATTCAATCAACAGAAGCTACTGTTAATACTACAGTCACTCCTTAGTAGCCATGGAGGGTTGGTTCCAGGCCCACATCCCCACGGATACCAAACGCGTGGACACTCAAGTCTCACAGATTTGCGTACAATCTATGCACTTCCTCCTACGCATTTTAAACCACCTCTGGATTACTTATGATACCTAACAAATACGGTGTAAATTGTTGTCATATTGTATTGTTTAGGAAACTGTGACAAGGAAAAAAGTTTTACATGTTCAGTACAGATTCTACTATCCTTTTTTGTTTCCTCAATATTTTCGATCAGTGGTTTGTTGAATCCAGATGCAGAACCCACAGACACACACAGACAGCCACTCATACTTAGCTAAGAATAATATATGGCACCCAAGTTTATTTTCACTTTGTGGACAAGACTGTCAACTACACTGTCAGCTAAGTATTATAAAATAGTAATAACAATGAATACCTGCATTTTACAAAGGGCTCATTCAAACTAAATACAAATAACAACATCAAGTGTAGAATGAAAAACAGACTATATATATTAAAAAGACATTAATCAAGGGTGGCACCTGTGGCTCAGTGAGTAGGGCTCTAGCCCCATATACCGAGGGTGGTGGGTTCGAACCCCACCCCGGGCAAACTGCAACAACAACAAAAAAGACATTAATCAATTCAGACTATATGGTCAAATGAATTATGAAAAACTTTTGGTTTATAGTTTGATTTTAATTTCAAATTTCACCTATCAAGCTCACACTTGATAATAAGTACAATGTGCCAAATACAACAACCCTATGAAATGGGTTTGTTGTTACCCCCACTTCCCAGCTGGAGAAGTGGAGGCAGTGGTCACTCTGGTAGGAAGCAGCAGAATCTGGACGTGAACTCAGGCAGACTGGCTCCATAACCCACGCTCCCAGCTCATATGCTACATTGCACACAACCTGGTTAAAGTAGGTTATTATCCTTAAATCGTTTCACATGACATAAGGCATTTCCATTTACAGAAGAGTAAACACCCAGTTGACAACAGAATTGTGAGAAGGGCCACAGAGCTACAGTACAGTCACACTATAAAATGGCGTGTGAGGTAAACATCATGGATGGTGGCACACACTCCTCAACCCGCTGGAAAGGTGAGCCACGCTGAAGAATGACAGGTTACTGCTCACTGCAGGGTAACCTAGCTTTTCTCCAGTTTTGGAACACTACATTAAGTAGACTGCCTGCATGCAATGGTAGAATTATAATGTTCTTTAAATGCTAGAATCTCTATCCAAGGAGATGCTCCTACTACGAGATAATCATTGGAAAAGTAGATAAATTTCTCTGTAGCATACACACACCGAGTGACTGGCACAAGAAAGTAACTACAGTATATACACAGAAAGAATCATGTAATATTCATTCTCATATTCAGGATGTAATAGCACCTTCTAGATTCTCAGTGAATGGTGATATAGCAGGGAAGTTGATACAATCAGTCTGACTGACACACCCAGGATTTAAAGTTTCTAAGTTCCTAATTGTCCATTTACTAGATGTGCAACATTAATTTGTGATAAATCAATTAATTATGCCAGAGCTGTTTTAACAAGATGCCCACATCTTGGGTCTTCCCTAAAAACATCTTCTGACACTTTGAAACTCTGAGCCTCTGTTCACACTGGTGACTCCCTGGTCTACATATTTTTTTTTTTTTGTAGAGACAGAGTCTCACTGTGCCGCCCTCGGGTAGAGTGCCGTGGCGTCACACGGCTCACAGCAACCTCTAACTCTTGGGCTTAAGCGATTCTCTTGCCTCAGCCTCCCAAGCAGCTGGAAGTCTACATATTTTTTTGAGACAGAGTCTCATTTTGTCACTCTGGGTAGAGTGCTGTGGCATCATAGCTCATAGCAACCTCAAACTCTTGGGCTTATGCAATTCTCTTGTTTCATCCTCCTGAGTAGTTGGGATAACAGGTGCCTGCCACAACACCAGGCTATTTTTAGAGACAGGGTCTTGCTCTGGCTCAGGCTGGTCTCCAACCTGTGAACTCAGGCAATCCACCTGCCTCCGCCTCCCAGAGTGCTGGGATTACAGGCGTGAGCCACCACACCCGGCCTACATATTTCTTCTATCACCTGATACCCAGCCTTCAAGAATCATCTCAAGGTAACACTCCTTTTTTATAGAATGAGGTGTTGCCCAATTGAAAAAAAAAAAAAAGACATCTCAAATCCTAAAACCTCTATGAAACCTTCCTTTAGAAATTAAAAGCATATTGACCATTAATTGATTTCTCATAATACTTATGACTATATTATTTCCTATCACTACTCAAATGAGAATGATCTACAATAAAAATGTTTTTCAAAAGGAAAAGAATTCACCAATGAATTCCATTTTTTTTTTTTTTTTTTTTGTAGAGACAGAGTTTCACTTTATGGCCCTTGGTAGAGTGCCGTAGCATCATACAGCTCACAGCAACCTCCAGCAACCTCCAACTCCTGGGCTTAAGCGATTTTCTTGCCTTGGCCTCCCGAGTAGCTGGGACTACAGGCGCCTGCCACAACGCCCGGCTATTTTTTTTTTGGTTGCAGTTCAGCCGGGGCTGGGTTTGAACCCGCCACCCTCGGTATATGGGGCCGGCGCCTTACTGACTGAGCCACAAGCGCCGCCCATGAATTGCATTTTTGAATATGTACTTTATGGGGGTGTGTGTGTGTTTCTATTTTAAAGAATACAGTCATTGAATATGGCTTTTGGGCTTAGCGCCTATAGCTCAGTGGTTAGGGTGCCGGCCACATACACTGGGGGTGGCCAGTTCAAAGCTGGCCTGGGTCTGCTAAACAAAAATGACAACTGCAACAACAAAAAAAAAAAAAAAAAAAGAAAGAAAGAAAAAAAGAAAATAGCCAGGCGTTGTGGTGGGTGCCTGTAGTCCCAGCTACTCAGGAGGCAAGGAAATAGCTTATGCCCCACAGTTCAAGGTTGCTGTGAGCTATGATGATGCCACGGCACTCTACCCAGGGCGACAAAGTGAGACTCTGTTTCAAACAAAAAAAAAACAAGAAGAATATGGCTTTTCCTGGGGAGAAAATAGATTTTAATATTTTGTTTATTTTGTTTCTGTTTTTGATCTGCTGGAATAATAAAAGTCAGGGAGGATCTAAAGTAATTTCCTATACCTGAAAAAAAAATCCAACAATCTAGACTTTCTAAAATTGCTCTGGACTTGGGGTCAAGGTAGAAGAATTTATTACCATTCTCTAACAAATAGAAGAATGGATAATGACTCTCTTTAGGGTTGGGAAACAAGTTTCTATCCAAAGTCTGACCTACTTCAATAAATTCAGCTGACACTGGCTATGAAATTAGTACTTAAGTTTTTCAAACTGCTAAAGTGCCCTTAAAGCAACCCAGAAGGACAACCCAACTATACCTATGGGAGCTTCACTCGGGAAGGGCAAAAAGGATTCCTTCTAGTGATTAATTCCACAAATTCATTTACAGGAGACTCAGAATTACATAAAGAAAACACACTAATGTGTATTTATAGAGCTTCAATTTTCTCTCATTCTCAGGAAAAGGGGCTTAAGCACCACTTAAATGTTCATTTTATTAACTGCTAAACTATTAAAAATTGTGTTTGAATTTATTTAAAGAGCAAGTAGTTTCATTGTTAAAATTACATATGGTCTTGACTCAGCGCTGTAGCTCAGTGCTTACGGTGTTGGCCACATACCGAGGCTGGCGGGTACAAACCCAGCCCAGGCCAGATAAACAACGACAACCGCAACAATAACAACAAAAAACAGCCAGGCATTGTGGCAGGCGCCTGTAGTCCCAGCTATATTTGGGAAGCTGAGGCAAAAGAATCGCTTAAGCCCAAGAGTTGCAGGTTGCTGTGAGCTGTGATGCCACAGCACCCTACCGAGGATGACATAGTGAGACTCTGTCTCAAAAAAAAAAAAAAGTTAAAATGGATGCCTATAAACTAAACATAAAAGAAATCAACTCCAAGGAGATATGTACATAAATAGGGAAGCCAAACCTCAAAACTTTTATAAGAAATTTTTGAGAAAATATCTTTGTGATCAAGAAGTACAGAAGGATTCGATACAAGAAGCACAAAGTGTAAAGAAAAAATTGATAAATATCATTATTTTAAAATGTGTAACTTTTGCTCAGCAAAAGACATCTTAGAGAATATGAAAAGACAAGCCACAAACTGGGAAAAGGTATGGCAGTTTGGACAAAGGTTAGTTCCAGAATTCTTACCCCAACCTTTTTGTGACTTCTTTTGATGCTACTGCAATACTGAATATCTTGTTCTCTAGAATACCGTTTCCCCGAAAATAAGACCTACGTACAGAAAAGATAAGGCGTCCCCTGAAAATAAGACCTAGCGCGTCTTTGGGAGCAAACCTTAAAATAAGACACTGTCTTATTTTCGGGGAAACAGGGTACTTTTCCCATTTCACTTGCCTAGGAAATTCTGACTCATCCTTCAAACTTTAAATCCAAATGTTTTCTCTAAAGCCTTCTCGAATTCGTCCAGATCAGTCACTTCTCTGTTGTTACCTTTGCACCTCATATGTACTTTTAAGTACTGTATTTATCTATTGAGATGTGGGCCTCTTGAGTACTGGATACTCACTTTATGTTCCCAGCACCTGGCACAGTGCTTGGCACACAGCTAGTGCTAAACGGGTGAAATTCCCCATCCCCACAGCCCCAGGACCACACCCCACCAAGTCCCTCTCCTTATTCCCAGGCTCATTCCTCCACACTGACCCCCCCACTCCAGCAATGTGCCTTCTCCACCCTAAACGCCCTCCACGTCTCCCTTGAAGTGCCTGCTCACTTCTCTCTTCAGCTTCTAAATACACTCCATTCTTCCCAGGTGGAATACATTTTTGTTTTCTCATATCACAAAGCCCATACCTCTGTTAGCTCTTACACATATTCTTTTTATTAGAATTAGATGTTTAAATACATGTATGTTCCTGGGCATGCGAATAAAGCCTGAAATTCTTCTCTGTCTGGGTCGGAAAACTGTAAATTGTTACTAAAAGAAACAAACACCTAATCAAAGGAATATTTACCTTTTTTTTAACAGTAAAAATGATTTACCTGAATAAGAATTAAGAGAGACTGTCCACCGTACTGTCAATCCTATTAAGACCACTACTGTCATCAAGTACCATTTCTCCATAGTTCTCCAAATTTGGAAAAGTTAAAAAAAAAAAAAAAACTGGCCCACTGCCAGAATACTTCTAACACAAAGCCAGCCACTTCTTTTCTTGTTCAGAAAATGTTATCACTTCTTTGGAAGCAGAAGCTTGAGAGGATTTTGACACTTCAATTTCAAACAGCCAAAATTGATAGCATCCGTGTAGTAGTAGCCTAGAGGGGGGAAAAAGATACCAAGATTCAGCTAAGCACAGTACCTACACCAGTGAACCCCTTAAATCAAGTAGAAAGACAGAATTGGAGGCACGGTAACCTTGGGGAGGGATGTGCAGTCTGAACAGAGTACAAAGCGACTGCACTCTGAAGAGAGTAGTCTGAAGTTCCTTGTTCCCTAGACCTTTAGATGGGAAACAGACCTCAAAAAGTTAACTCTCTCGGTTAAATGGATTCGGTACGTCTAAAGATGCAGTGAAAATCTACTCACATTTTACAAAAAAAAAAAAAAAAAGAAAGAAAAGAAAATCTACTCACACTAGAGAGTATTTCTGAGAGAAAAAAATCAACAGAGATAGGTAGATGATGGAGCACAGTCAGTTCTACCTAGAACATGTTCACCTGCAGGTAGATATTAAATATACGCATAAGACCACAAAGGGAAACCAAGGGGTGATTTATCTTTGGTACAGAAATAGACAGAACTTTTTTTTTTTTGAGACAGAGTCTCACTTTGTCACCACCGGTAGAGTGCTGTGGCATCGTAACTCACAGCAACCTCAGACTCTCGGGCTCAAGCGATACTCTTGCCTCAGCCTCCCGAGTAGCTGGCGCCCACCACAACGCCTGGCTACTTTTAGAGATGAGGTCTCGCTCTGGCTCAGGCTGGTCTCCAACTCGTGAGTTCAGGCAATCCACCTGCCTCGGCCTTCCAACTGCTAGGATTACAGGTGTGAGCCACCATGCCCGGCCAACAAGAAAGAGGAATTCTGTCTTCCTATTTAGTTTGGAAAAGTCTCCCAACAAAGTTAATTTCTATAATTTGGTTTTTTACTTCATTTCTTTTAAAATATACTTGCACTAACTACACCATCTTTCCATCTTAGAGAAATGAACCTTGGCAAGAATCAGTAAAAATAACCCCAAATCTTAGAAGAAAATACAAATCACTAAAACCTAATTAACCACTTAATTTTATTTTTCACTTTTTTCCTTAGATTGGGGTTTAAAATTAAGAAGCAAGTTAACATTTTCTCTCTTCTCTTTGAAAAATGATGGACTTTTTCTATTTTCTCAACTAAGATCCACATTTCTTAAGTTTTAGGAATTCAAAAAGGTCAGGTCTTGGGCCAGGTGCGGTGGCTCACACCGATATCCTAGCAGTCTGGGAGGCCAAGGCAGGAAGCTCTTTTGAGCTCAGGAGTTCAAAACCAGCCTGAGCAAGAGTGAGACCCCCTCCTCATAGAACTGTGGCATCACAGCTCACAGCAACCTTAAACTCTTGGGCTCAAGTGATTCTCTTGCCTCAGCCTCCCAAGTAGGTGGGACTACAGGCGCCCACCACAACGCCTGGCTATTTTTTTGTTGCAGTTTGGCCGGCCGGGTTTGAACCTGCCACTATCAGTATATGGAGCCAGCACCCTACTCACTGAGCCACACGCAACCCACTATTTTGTTTGTTTAGCAGGTCGGGGCCAGGTTCAAACCCACCAGCCCCAGAGCATGTGGCTGGCACCCTAACCACTGAGCCACAGGCACCCAGCCAAAAGTAAAGTCACTTTCTAATGTTGATTCTGACTTGGACACAGGGCACAGGCCATTATAAACTAAGGCAAAAAGCCCCTTTTATCAACATGCTGCCCCATGCATTCCAGACTTACAATATTAAACACTATTTTCTGCTAACACCTCATGTTGAAAATGTATTATAAAAATGCTAATTTGGGGATTTTAAAATACAGCTTAAGCCCTGCGAGTGGTGGCTCACATCTATAACCCTAGCACTTCGGGAGGCTGAGGCAGATGGATTGTTTGAGCTCACAAGTTCCAGACCAGCCTGAGCAAGAGCAAGATCCTGACTCTAAAAATAGCCAGGCATTGTGGCGGGCGCCTGTATTCCCCGCAACTCAGGAGGCTGAGGCAAGAGAATCACCTAAGCCCAGGACTTGGAGGTTGCTGTGAGCTGTGACACCAAGGGCAACAAAATGAGACTCTGTCCCAAAAATTAAAAAAAAAAAATAAAGCTGAACACATACATTCATACACATGTTCCATAAAAGGTTCTTAAGTAGGAAGAACTAATCAAACAGTGCCAGAAATCAAGACAGAGGTTACCTTTGAGAAGGAAAGAAGGGCCGTGATTGGGAGGGAAGTCTTCTGAGATGCTGTGAATGTTTTGTTCCTTGGAGTGGTGCTTAAAGGATGTGTTTACCTTGTGATAAGGTGACGTGTTATGGTAACAAGTTAGGACTTGTGTACATTATTTTTCTGTAAGTGTGATATACTCCAAATAAAAAGCATAAAAAGGGCTTAGCGCCTGTGGCTCAAGCAGGTAAGGCACCAGCCACATACACCTCAGGTAGAGGGTTCGAATCCAGCCTGGATCCGCCAAACAACAATGACAGCTGCAACCAAAAAATAGCCTGGTGTTGTGGCGGGTGCCTGTGGTCCCAGCTACTTGGGAGGCGGAGGCAGGAGACTCGCTTGAGCCCAGGAGTTGGAGGTTGCTGAGAGCTGTGATGCCACTGCACTCTACCCAGGGTGACAGCTTGAGGCTGTCTCAAACAAACAAACAAAAAAGCATAAAAATAAACTGCATTTATGTGCCGACTAGAAGAAAAGTTCCATGAGGGCATGGATCTTCCCATCTGAGCCTCTGCTCCGTCCCCTGCTTGGGCGGGAAGCAAGTAGCCATGAATTTGCTGAATGCAGGTGTGAAGCGGGGTGTGTGTGTGTGATTAGAGGGGAGACACCTAACCTTCGTCCTGGTGGTTAACGATGTCATGTGAGACTTAACAGGTCGCGGTTCTTTAAACGGTAAAAAGGCCCCTTTATGACTTTTCCCGCCTGCAAACCACGACACGGTAACTTCCTAACCCATCTACGTGCGACCAAGCGGCCGTGCGGGAAGCAGAGGACCGTTCGCGCTACTTCGCCTCGAGCGCGCGTCTCGAAAACAGAAAAGCCCCTGCCCGTCCGCGGGGTCCTTCCCCACCGCGGCACGACACCGGGGAGCGCGGCCACCCCGCCGAGGTCCCTCCGGACGTTTCTCCCGTCTTCGTCCAGAGGGCCAGACCCTCGAACCGCAGGGAGGAGACAAGGACTGCGCAAACCAGGAGTTCCTCACCCGATCCCAAGCGACCCAGGCTGGGGAGGCGTCGCGTGCCTGAGAGAGGAACAGAGCCGGGATCCGGGCAGCCGGCCCCGCGCGCCTCACCCCGGCCAGCGGTCCAGAGCCCCGGGGCCCCAGGTCCTTACCCCGCCGCCCGCCGCCCGCCGAGATTCGCGCCCGCAGCGGTCCCGGAAAGGCGCCTGCGCGCTCGCCCCCGCGGCGCTGAGCACCTCCCTTCCGGCTCTGCGTGCTCGCGCACCCCCCGCGCGTCCGGGCGGGAGCGAGCACGGCGGGGGCGGGGCGGGCGCCGGCGCGGAGGCGGGACCCGGGAGGCGGCGGGCGGGTGAACCTCAGGGCAGGCGGAAAGCCCCGTACTCTTCTTCCCGGGATCGTGGCCAGACCTGAGCGGCTGCCTGGCCCACGGATTCCTGTCCGGGGTGAGTCCTGGGTGGACTCACGGAGTGGACAGCCCCGAGCCAGTCCCCACCGCCGGGCAGGAGGTCTGCTGGGCCTGCTTCGCTTTGTTCCAGCGACAGGCCGGCGAGGAAGGGTGTGGGAAGACCCGCGGGTCGCTGCGCGGGAGACGCGTACCGGGACCTCCATCTTCAGAGCCTGCGTGTTGTGCAGAATCACAGCCCTGCCGTCCAGCAGCCACGGCCCGTGCACCTGCGCAGAGTGAACACCGGTCCCCAAGTTTGCCAAAACCACGTTATCTATTGACTATGTTACCAAGACCTGTACGTGTTTCCTGTTGCATCGATTACTTCCTTTCCCGGTTCGCTATTTCCATCTCAGTCCAGGCCCTTGTCCCGTCGTGCACAGACCATTATGATTTCTGCCTGCGCTCTTTTGTTCAGAGAATGCCCTTATTCCCCTCTTCTGAATCCTGCCCTTCATATGTGCCTACTCCTCTAATGAAGTGTTAGAAAATATTTGACAACAGCTATACTTTTATAAATGGGTCCGAACAACACTCTGGGCCTGGTGTCTTCATACGAGACATGAGTCAGAAGGGCTAAGTGAACTTGCAGATCTGCGAGGTTAGTCTAAGACTGTCAGCACTGGAAATACGGAGACACGGGCCACGTCCTTGCTTGGAAAGGCTCTAATTCTCATTGGAAAAATACTTTCTTTTTTTTTTGTAGAGACAGTTCTCACTTTATGGCCCTCGGTAGAGTGCCGTGGCCTCACACAGCTCACAGCAACGTCCAACTCCTGGGCTTAAGCGATTCTCTTGCCTCAGCCTCCCGAGTAGCTGAGACTACAGGCGCCCGCCACAACGCCCGGCTATTTTTTGGTTGCAGTTTGGCCAGGGCCGGGTTTGAACCCGCCACCCTCTGTATATGGGGCCGGTGCCTTACCGACTGAGCCACAGGCTCCGCCCCGAAAGATACTTTCATGCATAAATGGATAGAAAGCGGAAGGGAGCACACGCTAGATGTCACATTGTTAGTGTGTACCCCGAGCACTGAAAGTTAGAAGATGGTCCACTACACACTAAACTATCAGGAAATGCCCTCCTGGAGGAATCAGCCCAGCTTTGGAGGAAAGCCTGAGTTTACATAAACCCAAAGAATGGGAAATAGGAATCTAGACAAAAGAAACGGTTCAAGCCAAAATTGTGGCAACTGAAAAGTGCAGAACATTTCCTCCAGTTTAGGTGGTGGCTGATGAAGCAATTGTGCAGAGCCTTGTACACCAGGTTGTGGTATTTGGAATTTGTTCAGTGATCAGGAGGAGACGATAAAATGACTTTTAGAAAGGAGCCAAGTGTACAATACCATATTAGAGAAAATTTAAAGTGGTGATAATTGGATGAATCAGAGAGAGAGGCAGATCTCTATAGTAAGGCTGGGAGGTTGTGTTCATGCCTGTTCCCTAAGTATTCCCGGAGGCTGAGGCAGGAGGATCCTTGATGTCAGAAGTTTGAGGTAGCAGTGAGCTATGATTTACCAGGAGAGACAGTAAGACAACGTCTCAATAAAAGAATGTAGTTCCAGCTGCTCCAGAGGCTGAGGCAAGAGAATTGCTTGAGACCAAGAGTTTGAGGTTGCTGTGAGCTGTGACGCCACACTCTACCGAGGGTGACATGGTGAGACTCTATCTCAAAATAAAGAAAAAGAAAAAAGTCACTATACCAACCCAGGTATGTTTAGAAATGGTAACAGTGCAAGTGTGAAGGAAGGGGACACAGTTCTAGAGAAGTGCACAGGTCTTGGTAATATACTAGACGTGTAGGAGTAAAACTAAGGAGAGGGAAGGATCAAGGATGGCTCCCAGGTCTGAATTATGAGACTTGATAGATTTGGGGAGCCTGGAGAAGAAACTGGTTAAGGAAAGTTCAAAGTGACAACAAAGTAGTGACACTCAAGTATCAATTATGAATTAGCCCTGGGGGAAAAAGTTGGGACTAAAGATAGCCTTTTATTTGCTGAGGAATAATGGAGGCGGTATAGAGGGAATATAGACAACCATATCTGAGGGTAACATATTTAAGGCCAAGAGGGAGAAGGTGAGCTGATGAAGGATATTACATGGTTACAAAGGCAGGGGGAACTTCAGTGCATTGCAGGATCATAGACACTAACCACAGTGTGAACAAGAGCCGTGTTAGGCAGACAAAGCAATCACATTTTATTGAATCTAAGCGTCCATTGATTGTAAAAAGGATTATTTAGCCTGTAGTTCCAGTTATTTGGCAGGTTGTGGTAGGAGGCTTGCTTGAGATCAGGGATTCAAGGCTGCAGTGAACTATGATCACACCTGTGAATAGCCGTTGCACTCCAGCCTGAGCAACAAAGTGAGGCCCCATCTCAAAAGCCAATTTTTTAAAAGCACCATTATTTGATGTACTACTAAGGAAGAAAAAGAAAAGCTACCTTTTAAACTGGTAATGATTGTAAAACACATATAATTTCAGAAATACTAATATGTGAAAAATATACATCTAAACATGATGAAAATCGGTATCAATTTCTCATTCCTGCCTCCCAACCCAATAGCTTCTGACCCAGTATTTAGCACAAAGTCACTGTTGAAAATGTTCATTCAATCGATAGTGGAAGAGATTTCAAAGCCTCTACCATAGCTGAACTGCCCCACCAACACCATCTACATAATTGATCCTGCTCATTCCCTCCAACAGGTTACATCTTTCACCTCTGGAAGTCCCGTGCATATACATAACACATGCTCAATAAATGCATTTTGAACGACACTATTTACTATAATCAAAAAGGATAATCCATAGTAAAACTGTAGGGCAGATCAAGTTGAAAGGCCTCCTACCAGAAAGTTAAGAAGTAGTTTCTGACTACAGAGACAAATAGGTTTAGATTTAAATTTTAGTTCCACTTTATAGCTGTGTGACACTGCTAATATCTCTTAATGTCTCTACAATTATTTCACCTCCCCAAAAGAATTGATGCCATCAGGGCAGTGCCTGAGGCTCAAAAGGGTAGGGTGTTGGCCCCATATGCCAGAGGTGGTGGGTTCAAACCCAGCCCTGGCCAAAAACTGCAAAACAAACACAAAAAAAGGATTGATGCCATTTTCTTTGAGTCGTAATGAGAGTAAAATGAAATTATGCATGTAAAATTATGAACATATTGCCTGGCATATTGTATGCAATCAATAAATAATAGATATTACAATTTGTGTGTTTTTCTTTTAAACAGTCTCACTCTGTTGCCTAGGCTGGGGCACCATGGTGTCATCCTAGCTCACAGCAACCTCAGACTCCTGGGTTTGAATGATCCTCCTGCCTCAGCCTCCCCGAGTGCTAGGATTAGAGCAGTGAGCCACCGTGCCCAGCCTACAATTTGTCTTTAATACATTCTTACTTTTTCGCAGCTTTTTCCTCTCTATAGCCCAAATATACATATACCCACATCCCAAACAAAAATCCTACGAGTTCACACCATCTTAAAATTTTCTCTGAAACAAAATCTACACTAACATATAATCCTCCTCAAGAGTTGTTGCATTTTTGGCCAGGTGCAGTGGACTGCTTGAGCTCAGGAGTTCGAGAGCAGCCTGAACAGGAGCAAGAATCCCATCTCTAAAAAAATTATCTGGGTGTTGTGGCGGGTGCCTGCAGTCCCAGTTACTGCAGTGGATGAGGCAAGAGGATCTCGTGAGCCTAACAGTAGTTGGAGGATAAAAATAAAGAAAGAAAAAAAAAAAAGTAGTTGGAGGTTGCTGTGAGCTATGACACCAGGGCATCCTACTCAGGACAACAGAGGACATTCTAGTCAGGACAATTTCTGCCTCAAACAAAACAAAAGTGTTGCATTTTAAAGGAACATGATGATCTGAAAGGAGCAGTATTAATCTCATAAAGCCAGTTTGGCCAATAGGTGATAATTCCAATTATCTACTGCTATGCAAGAAATTACTCCAAAATTTTGTGTCTTAAACAGCAATTATTTTATTTACTCATAATTCTGTGGATCAAGAATCCAGGCAGGGTTAAGCTGGGTGGCTCCTTTGTTCTGCTTGCACTGGTTGGGATCACTCCTGGGGCTACATTCAGCTGGGAGATCTGCTGAGGCTAAAATATCTATGATAGCTGTAGCTCTCCCTCCGCAAGGCTCCTCTCTCCAAAATTTAGCTAAACTTCTTTTTTTTTTTTTGGCCGGGGCTGGGTTTGAACCCGCCACCTCCGGCATATGGGACCGGCGCCCTACTCCTTCAGCCACAGGTGCCACCCTTAGCTAAACTTCTTACGTGGTAATCTTACTTCCCAGAGAAAGTATTGCAAGTGACAAAGGCAAAAGTTGCAGACTTCTTATTCTTCCTCTCTAGCTTTAGAAGTTACACAGCATCACACAAGCATGGTGGCTCACACTGTAATCCCAGCTACTTAGGAAGCTGAGGCAGGAGGATCCCTTGATGCCAGGTGTTTGAGACCAGCCTGGACAATATACATAGCGAGGCCCATAACTCCAAAAAAAAAAAAAAGTTTCACGGGCTGAGAGTGGCTCTTTCCTATAATCCTAGCACTCTGGGAGGCCAAGGCAGGAGGATGGCTTGAGCTCAATAGTTTCAGACCAGTCTAAAGAGCAAGATCCCATTCCTGATAAAAATAGAAACAGTAGCTGGACGCTGCGGTAGTGCCTGTAGTCCCACCTACTTGGGAGGCTGAGGCAAGAGGATCACTTAAACCCAAGAGTTTGAGGTTGCCGTGAGCTATGACATCACAGCACTCTACCCAGGGTGACCAACTGAGACTCTTGTCTCAATTAACAAAAAAAAAGTCAGGAGCCTACCTGAAGAAGCTCCAGCTAGCCACTGGACCCACTGAGCACAGTAACTGCAATGGATGGAAACACATCAAATATGAATTGTCTGTCTTATTTCTATGAGTTTGTAATGATACTTTTTGAAAAATGGTCAAGAATGGCTCAGCGCCTGTGGCTCAAGCGGCTAAGGCGCCAGCCACATACACCTGAGCTGGCAGGTTGGAATCAAGCCCAGGCCCACCAAACAACAATGACGGCTGCAACCAAAAAATAGCTGGGCGTTGTGGCAGGTGCCTGTAGTCCCAGGTACTTGGGGGGTGGAGGCAGGAGAATCACTTGAGCCCAGGAGTTGGGGGTTGCTGTGAGCTGTGATGCCACAGCACTCTACCCAGGGTGACAGCTTGAGGCTCTGTCTTTAAAAAAAAAAAAAAAGGCAAGAATGAAAGAAGCTAATAAAGCTACTCATTATATATCTTTTTTTGTTTTTTTTGTAGAGACAGAGTCTCACTTTATCACCCTCGGTAGAGTGCAGTGGCGTCTCAGCTCACAGAAACCTCCAGCTCTTGGGCTTAGGTGATTCTCTTGCCTCAGCTTCCTGAGTAGCTGGGACTACAGGCACCTGTCACAACACCTGGCTATTTTTTTGTTGCAGTTTGGCGGGGCCGGGTTTGAACCCGCTAACGTTGGTATATGGAGCCGGAGCCCTACTCACTGAGCCACAGGCGCCGCTCTATTTTGAAATCTTTTTAATAAAGAAAAAGAATAAAGCAGTTATTCTGACTTTCTTATATAAACTATTCCACCGGGTAGCTAAATGGTTAAGAAGGGAGTTTCTTTTTATACACTATTTCAGCTACCTTCCCCTCTCTCCACCTCCTCTTCCCACCCCCTTTCTTACACACACACACACACACACACACACACACACACAATCACCCCCTTGTTTCAAATCTTAGAACAGCCCTGCAGGTGAAAGGAATCTCTTTTGGGACTTCAGAAACTAACCACATATTTTCACAGAAGCAAAGAGGATCAATCTAAAAGTGAATTGTTGCATACTGTGAATAGCGTGATTTCAATGTCTTTATTGCTTAAATGAAGCTTATCAAGTTAACTTATAATTATTTATGGATTACTCATTTATTCAACAAATATTTATGGAATAAATAGCCTTCCTTTAGGAGCTTACAGCAGTATTATAGACAATATATATACACAGTATTACATACAGTCTAAAAGAATAATAATTTTGTTTATTTTTATTTATTTATTTTTTTGAGATAAGAGTTTCACTTTGTTGCCCTCCATAGAATGCCATGGCATCATAGCTTGGCCTCAAGTGATACCTCAAACTCTTGGCCTCAAGTGATCCTCTTGCCTCAGCTTCCTGAGTAGCTGGGACGACAGGCGCCCACCATAGTGCCCAGCTATTTTTAGAGATGGGGCCTCACTCTTGCTCAGGCTGGTCTGGAACCTATGAACTCAGGCAACCCACTCACCTCAGCCTCCTAGGATTACAGACATGGGTCACCATGCCCAGGTAATAATTGTTATTTTTACTGTTAATTTCAGATACTAGCTAGAATTATTCTCATCTATACACAGATTTTCAAACAGATATATGTACATCATCATACATACATATAAGAATGATTTTGTTTATATGGACCATGGAAGGCATGATACACGTTCTATCTTTACAGAGAAGAAGAGTTATTTAATGTGGTAATATAATGTATTCATTGGTTCATGGACCCCAAACCTCCAAGGAATGCCACAAATCTACATCTCTCTCAGCCCAGGATTTTGAATTTAAATTTAAATATACGACATGTGAGGTAACTTAGGCCAACATATTCTTAGGGAATTACAAACATCTCTAACCCCAATAATGAGTAACGCGGTTGGATCAGTGTTTAAACAGATGTGTAGTGCCAATGTGATGACATAAATACTGCTTTATTACTTTATCTTCAGCGTCTTTCACAACCGACTGGATTGTCACAGTCTATTATGTGGCACACAGATCCCCTGGCTGAGCACTGTCATGACGCTTGTCTACAATAGCCTTTGAAAATGAGAATTTGGGCTAATCATGAAGGAGGCAGCCTGCCAGTAAGAACTCTTCGACCAAAAAGTCTTCCTGAGGGAAATGGCAAGAACTCCATCTTAAAATCATATCAATCAAAAGGATAGGAAGTTCCAACCTGTACAATGTACAGTAAATACATGAGGATTTAAAATCAGATTTTAAAATAAATTTGTATTTACACTAAGGAATCAAAGTCCACATCAGTGAAACAAGGTAAGACACTAAATAAAGCCCTTGCTTCTTGATTTTTTTGCTTCAGTTCACCTTTTTTTTTTTTTTTTGTAGAGACAGAGTCTCACTTTGTCACCCTCCATAGAGTGCTGTAGCATCACAGCTCATAGCAACCTCCAGCTCCTGGGCTTAGGTGATTCTCTTGCCTCAGCCTCCTGGGTAGTTGGGACTACAGGCACCCCCCACAACACCTGGCTATTTTTTTTTTGTTGTTGCAGTTTGGCCGGAGCTGGGTTTGAATCCTCACCCTCAGTATATGGGGCCAGTGCCCTACTCACTGAGCCACAGGTGCTGTCCCAGTTCACCATTTTTTTTTTTTTTTTGTAGAGACAGAGTCTCACTTTATAGCCCTCGGTAGAGTGCCATGGCATCACACAGCTCACAGCAACCTCCATCTCCTGGGCTTAAGCGATTCTCTTGCCTCAGCCTCCCAAGCAGCTGGGACTACAGGCGCCCGCCACAACGCCCGGCTATTTTTTTGGTTGCAGTTCAGCCGGGGCCGGGTTTGAACCCCCCACACTCGGTATATGGGGCTGGCGCCCTACTCACTGAGCCACAGGCACCGCCCCCAGTTCACCATTTTTTAAAAGACCACCAGACCCAGAAGGATTGCTGAGGAGGGGGCAGGACACAGAATGTGTGGGGTCTGATGTTTCTATCGCCATGCTGTTTGATAATAGGTTTGGGGGTTGGAGTTTGGGTTGAAAGAGAAAGAAGATGGTGAACAGTGTCGCAGCACTCTGCCTCTAGGAACATGGATTTAAAAATCTAAATGAGATACCACACGTGTCCAATAATAGCAGCTACTACCTATCACCTGAATGATTCTCATAAAAGGAAGGCAAGAACTTAGGTGCTCTGACAATGTAAAGGAAAATAATCCTTCCCGGATATGTAGTGAAGATAGATTTAGAAAAACTCTATCTATAAAAAGTTATTTTCTATAATTGATGGAGTTAGTTTTCTGGAATAAGAGCTGAACTGAACGGAATGGAACTGTTATTGAATCCACAGTAGTCAGTTAAGCAGGAGAAATAACCCCTAGGTGCCCTTTCTCTGCCGCGATTTCTTCCAGCATCCAGAGAAGAGGGCTAGGAAGGGAAAAAAGTATCTTCTCTCTTCAATTTCAGGACCCAAGCCTGCAGTTCAAGGAAGTATATGATGAGAAGAAACAAAAAAACAAACAAAAAAAAATTATGTCAAGATCCACCTACCGACAGCTGTTGTGGGATAGGGCTGTGTGGCTTCCTTTTGAAATATTGGAGGTGGGCTCGGTGCCCGTAGCACAGTGGTTATGGCGTCAGGTACATACACTGAGGCTGGCAGCTTGGAACCCAGCTAAATAACAATGAAAACTGCAACAAAAAGTAGCCAGGTGTTGTGGCGGGCAGTAGCCAGGCGTGGTGGCGGGCGCCTGTAATCCCAGCTACTTGGGAGGCTGAGGCAAGAGATCACTTAAGCCCAAGAGTTTGAGGTTGCTGAACTCTTGGGCTTAAGAGTTTGAGGTTGCTGTAAGCTATGATGCCATGGCGTTCTATGGCATTCTATGGAGGTTGCAGTGAGCTAAGTCAACATAGCGAGACTCTGTCTTAAAAAATTAAAAAAAAAAAGAAAAGAAAGAAAGAAATATTGGAGGTGCTTGTTCTATATAATTGTTTGGGGGAAAGATGGCACTACTGTATTACCCTAGATAAACATTTGCGCTGATTAGAAGGGTGGGGGCCAAGAGCACTAAATTCTATTCAAATAAATGAGAAGGGCTGGAAAAGAACAGTGTGAACTTTCTCCAAAGTGAAGTGTAATTTATGATTCATCAGATACCCTGAATTTTCCTCTCCAAAGAATGCTACAGAACATTGTGGTTTGAATGAAACGCACCAGAGCTGGTATCCAGTCGGAGGAACCCTGGTGTGACTCCCTGGTCTGCTCTCTGCTGGAAGCTTTCTGACTGTGGTTCTGTCTTCTTGAAGGAACCTTCCCTAGAGACATCAGAGAAGCAGAAACCATTCCCCTGGGGACTCCTCTTCTAATTTTTGCCTCTCATCTTTTGTAAAACACTCAATTCCTTTGAGCCATTTCACAGTGTGAGATTTAATTACATTCAGGCTGCCTTTTTCTGGTCCTTCCTCACTGTTACTAATGTGATCGGAAACCCCCGAGAAGAGATTTTTATAGCGTCCTGAGATCTAAGACATCCAGATTAAATTTTGGAAAACCTTGAGTTCTTAGTAAAGTTCTCTACTTCCTCAGCATGCGTATCTTACCCCAAATTAATAAAATTTTGGTAGTTGTTTAAATAGATTAAATGTCACACTTTAAATAGAAAGAGAAGGCTCTACCTAACTGACCTATTTTTCATCTGTGATTTAGAAAAAGGCAAGATTAGCATGGAGATTGCATTTTCAAGGACCTCACCACTATTAAATAGACTGTTAAGTGCATTTTATGGCTGAAGAGTCTGTTCCCAGCTCAGCCGACAGGACCTGCTAAGTTCATTTCTACCTGCTACATTGAACATTCACTGACTAAAATTCTTTCTGTGGATGTAATACCTATGCACTGTATCTTTTAAGTACATAACTCTAAATATTTTAGGACTAGTAAAATGTAACTCAATAAATGTCCCAAGAATATGTGTTGTCCCTCAAGAAATATAGACTGTTCATATGTATCCAATAATAGACATCCTTTGCTCCATTAGCCCCCGTATACCGTAAGGTGACCAGATGTTGAAAAATAACACAGGCACTCATAAAACGAGGTCACAAATCACAAGTCTTATTTAAACCGAGAAAGAAACAATAGCTGGTTAAAACTTCACCCTCACATCAACTCACCTTCTTCTCTGGGTTTCAAAGCTATGAAAGTGTTAGTTTATGGGCTTTAGTCTAAATTCAACAGAAACCAGGCACGGTAGCTCACACCTGTAATCCCAGAACTCTGAGAGGCTAAGGTGGAAGGACTGCTTGAGGGCAGGAATTTGAGACCACCCTTTCCCTACAAAAATAAAAATAAGTAGCTGGTGTGATAGATAGGGCACATCTATGTCTTAGCTACTCAGGAGGTTGAGGTAGAAGCATTGTTTGAGCTCAGGAGTTTAAGGTTGCAGTGAGCTGTGAGGAGGTCACTACACGTTAGCCTGAGTGACAGGACTGGACCCTGCATCAAAAAATAAATAAGTAAAAGTAAAAATGAAATAAACAGAATACGTTTCATTCTCATTGGAATGTGGGCCAATTTCAATATTTTTTCTTTTTAAAGGTACGTCAGCCCAGGCAGTTTACCTTTTTATTTTGGTGATTTTGAACACAAAAGAAAAGGCTGGCAAATATACATGATTCCAGAGGAACACAGTTAATACTTCCAGCACATTCTATCAGTCAAAAGAGTCCAGATTCAAGGAGTGGGGAAGTAGGATGCCACAGACGGCTCAGGTGCCAGCCAGCATCTATAGCTAGACATTCACACCAGGCCATCTTTTTTTTCTTTGTTGAGACTGAGTCTCACTTCATTGCCCAGGCTAGAGTGGCATCATAGCTCACAGCAACGTTAAACTCTTGGGCTTGAGTAATCCTCCTGCCTCAGCCTCCCGGTAGCTGGGACCACAGATGCCTGCCACAATGCCTGGCTATTTTTTTGTTGCAGCTGTCATTGTTGTTTTAGCTGGCCCGGGCCAGGTTAGAACCCTCCAGCATCAGGCCACCCACCCAGACTTTTTTTTTTTTGCAGTTTTCAGCCAGGGCTGAGTTTGAACCCGCCACCTCCAGCATATGGGGCCGGTGCCCTACTCCTTTGAGCCACAGGCGCCGCCCAGGTTTTTTTGTTGTTGTTAAGCAAGCACAGGCCTGGTTCCAACACATCACTCCAGGGCTGGTGCTCTCACTACTGAGGTACAGGCACCCTAATGGGCTTGAGTAATCCTCCTACCTCAGCCTCCCGGTAGCTGGGACTACAGAAAGAAGAAACCCAAGTTTCTTACTGATGTGGTAGAATCAGGTACCAACTCTGGACTACCTCCCTGTAAGTAATTAAATATCTTCATTGCTTAGGTCACTATAATCAGGTTTTCAGTTACTTGCAGCTGAACACATTCTAACTGGTACATTGTTTTCCTTTTGGAAAACAGTGGCTCATGCCTGTAATGAGTAAGCCATTGCAAGTGTAAGCACTCTGGGAGGTTGAAGCAGGTGGATTGCTTGAGCTCAGAGGTTCAAGACCAGCCTGAACAAGAGCGAAACCCCATCTCTAAAAATAGCCTGGCCTTGTGGCAGGCACCTGTAGTCCCAGCTACTCAGGAGGCTGAGGCAGGAGGATCATGTAAGCCCAAGAGTTTGAGGTTGCTGTAAGCTAAGATGCCACAGCACTCTGTTGAGGGCAACAAAGTGAGACTCTGTCTCGAAAAATAAATAAATAGAGTTTTGAATGCAATGAGATCATGTTTGGAAAAATGCTATGCATGCTTTGGTCATATTGAATTCCCTGAAAGCACGGTGCTATTTTGCCTTCGAGCTGTTGTTTTTTCTTTCTATACTCTCTCTCGTATGCCAGCCCCTCACCACCCCCATTTCTGGCTAACTCACAGTTCTCATTTTGTCTCTTTCTAGATGTCTCCTCCTGCCTGCACAAAAGCTGACCTCTGCTCACCAAAGTGTTTCTTTCACACCCTGTCTTGGTGTTTCCATGGCAGCCTGACCCTCCCTGTTCTCACTGCCATTATCCATCACCATCCTTACCTATCTGTAAGCTCCTTGTCACACTTCTGGCTGCATCAGAAGCAACAAGAAGTCATCAGGAATCAGTTTCCTTCTAGTCCTTAAGTCTTTCTTCCTCTCAGCTTACTCCTGGGCAGATTTCACCCACATGGAACAAGATGACCACTGGTAGCTTTCACCAACTTGGCAACCTTGATTATAAGAGAATGCTCTTTCCCTGCAGCCACCAAGAAGCACATATCCAGGCTCAGCGCCCGTAGCCAGTGGCTAGGGCACCAGCCACATATACCAGGGCTGGCGGGTTCAAACCCGGCCCAGGCCTGCTAAACAACAACGACAACTACAACAAAAAAATAGCTGGGCATTGTGGCAGGCGCCTGCAGTCCCAGTTACTTGGGAGCCTGAGGCAAGAGAATTGCTTCATCCCAAGTGTTTGAGGTTGCTGTAAGTTGTGATGCCACAGCACCCTACCAAGGGCAACATAGTGAGACTGTGTCTCAAAAACAAACAAACAAAAAAGAAGCACAGAGGCAGGTCGGGCACTGGAGCACAGTGGCTCGTGCCGGTAATTCTAGCACTCTAGGAGGCCAAGGCGGGTGGATTGCTTGAGCTCATGAGTTCCAGATAAGCCTGAGCAAGAGCGAGACCCTATCTCTACTAAAAATAGAAAAACCGAGGCAAGAGAATCGCTTGAGCCCAAGAGCTGGAGGTTGCTGTGAGATCTGACACCACAGCCCTCTACCCAGGGCAACAGCTTGAGACTCTGTCTCAAAAACAAAAGAAGCACAGAAGCAAGGCTTGGGTGTGTTCAAGATTCAGCTTCACCCCATATCCACCACCAGGGCCCAGGACGGTGGAAGGCCTTGCTGCTGCAGGTGCAGCGGCTGTTAACAGCGCTCGGCAAGAGAAGCTGAAAGGCCGCCCTCAGCCCCAGCAGCCTTGCTTGGGGAGTTCTCAAAGCTGCCAAAGCCTGTGTCAGTCAGGTGTCAGTCAAATCACCCTAATTAAGGTTGATGACAACAAGAAATGAGGGGACTAGGTAGCCTTTGCAAAGCTGACGAAGGGGTAACCCAGTAAAGTGGCGGGCTGCAGCTATGTAGTAGCTGAGGATTATGAGAATCTCAGGCCAAGATGTCATGGAAGAGGATTTCAAATGCAAGAAATGGACAGATACAACTTTGGCTCTTGTGCTTTAAAAAAAAAAGAGAGTGAGTCTCTAAACAAATAAATAAATATGTAAATAAGTAAATAGAAGAGAAGTTCTCTCACATGAGGTCCAGAAAAAGATTTGGCCTAAACTGGTCCAGTCGTGGGCCATATATCACCTTCCACTGCAAAGATACAGGGTCAGCCCCACCAGAATCACAAGAACTGAGGATGAGGAAGGAGACATTCTGCAAAGGAAAATGGATGCTTTGCAACTAGAAAACAGACAAATAGAAGCTGGGCAGGTTGCTTGACCTCAGGAGTTTGAGACCAGCCTAAGCAAGAGCAAGACCCCATCTCTAAAAAGTAGCCGAGCGTTGTGGGAGGCTGAGGCAAGAGGATCTCTGGACCCTAAGAGTTTGAGGTTGCTGTGAGCTATGATGCCACAGCACTCTAGCCAGGGTGAAGGAGTGAAATTCTATCTCAAAAAAAGTAAAAAATAAAAAGGACTTTTGAGACAGCTCAGCTGGCGAGGGGCAGGTGTTCCTGCCATGTCCCCCTATTCTGCCAGTCATCAGGTACCTCTGCCTAGTGCGGGGAAGGGTAAGAAAACTTCAGGGACTGAGCCATTCCTTGGTATACAAATAAAACTCAGCTTTCCTCAGGCCTTTACTGCTTAGTAACAGCCTGTTTTAGTTTGCTCAGGATGCCATAAAAAAATGCCATGTGAATGGCTTACAGAAATTAATGTGCTCCCAGTGCTGGTTCTCAGGGAGAGGTCTCCCAGCTGGCAGAGGGCTGCCTCCCTCCTGCGTCCTCAGGTGGTTGTTCCATGGCACCTGCACCTAGAGAGAAACAAAGAGGGGCTGGAGAGCTTTCTCTCGTATAAGGCCACCAGTCCTATCAGATCAGGGCCCCACTCTTAGGACCTCATTTAATTTTAATTATCTCCAAAAGATCCTACCTCCAAATACAGTCACATAGGCCTTCAACATATGAATTTTGAGGAGGACACATTTCTGTCCCTTGGACAGTCCTATAAAGTCAGGGAAACCGCACACCAGTTTGAATCGGGTCTGTTCCAGGTGCTGCCACTGCAGTGTCACCTGAAGAAGCTGAGCTCTGCCCGAACAGAAGATGCATGAGCAAAATTAATGTTATTGTTTTGATCCACTAAAAGAAAAAAAAGAAAAGAAAGAAAGTTAGGGAGACATTCTCACTTGTCTTCCCAACTCTTAGCAAGACTTAATTATGAAAATAATGAACTGTGAATGCACTGTTAAATTTTTTTTCTTTTTGAGATAGAGTCTCACTGTGTTGCCCTTGGTAGAGGGTCGTGGCATCGCAGCTCACAGCAACTTCAAACCCTTTGGCTCAAGCAATTCTCTTGTGGCAGCCTCCCAGTACCTGGGACTACCGGCGCCTGCCACAACGCCCGGCTACTTTTTTGTCGTTGTACTTGTCTTTGTTGAGCAGGCCCCGGGCGGGTTGGAAGCTGCCAGCCCCAGTGTATGTGGCCGGTGCACTACCCACTGAGCTATGGGCGCCAAGCTTGAATTGTTAAATTTCACCAAGCGTAGTGGCTCACGCCTGTAATCCTAGCAATCTAGAAGGTTGAGGCAGAAAGATAATTTGAAGCCAGGAGTTCAAAACCATCCTGAGCAAGAGCGAGACCCTAACGCTAACAAAAAAACAGAAAAATTAGCCGTCTGTGGAGACATATGCCTATAGCCTGGAGTCCCGGCTTCTCAGAAGGCCAAGGCAGGAGGATCACTGGAGCCCGGAGTTTGAGGTTGCAGTGAGCTAAGATGATGCTCCTGAAGTGTACCCTGAGTGACAGAGCGAGACACTGTCTCAAAAAAAACTAATTTAAAAGGGCGGCACCTGTGGAGTAGGGCGCTGGCCCCATATGCTGGAGGTGGCCGGTTCAAACCCAGCCCTGGCCAAAAACTGCAAAAATAAATAAATAAAATTAATTAATTAATTAATTTTAAAAAGCTGCTGTATTTCATTAGTAAGGCAAAAGAACTTGCAAATCATCACGCAGTTCTTGAGTGGCTACCATATGCCAGGCACCATTATAAGCACCTTACATATATTAACTAATTTCATCTTCACAACCATCTTACCAGGTAGATAGTACTTTAATTCCAATTTTACAGATCAAAAAGTAGAACTAGTTTAATATCACAGTTCAAACCCCAATATTCTGGCGCCTGAGCCCGTACTGTTAACTACTCTAAATTGCTAATACTTAGTATAGGCATTTCCAATTTCCTTTGGCAAACATAGTTATACAAAACTCTAGGCACGGGCGGTGCCTATGGCTCAAAGGGGTAGGGTGCTGGCTCCATACAGAGGTGGCAGGTTCAAGCCCAGCCCCGGCCAAAAACTGCAAAAAAACAAAAACAAAAACTATAGCACCCGCCACAGCTCCTGGCTATTTTTGGTTGCAGTTGTCATTGTTGTTTAGCAGGCCGGGGTTGGGCTTGAACCCGCCCGCTTCGGACCCGCCAGCTTCGGTATGTGTGGCTGGCGCCCTACTCGCTGAGCTATGGGCACCGAGCTTCATGTAAAGTCCTTAGAACAATAATTTTAAATTAAAAAGCAAAAATAGGAACAATTGATCCATACTGCCCAAAGCAATATATAATTTTAATGCAATTCCTATTAAAGCTCCATTGTCATACTTTAAAGATCTTGAAAAAATAATACTTCATTTTATATGGAATCAGAAAAAAACTCGAATAGCCAAAACATTACTGAGCAATAAAAACAAAGCAGGAGGAATCACGCTACCAGACCTGAGACTGTACTATAAATCCATACTGATCAAAACAGCATGGTACTGGCACAAAAGCAGAGAAGTAGATGTCTGGAACAGAATAGAGAACCAAGAGATGGATCCAGCTACTTACCATTATTTGATCTTTGACAAGCCAATTAAAAACATTCAGTGGGGAAAAGATTCCCTATTTAACAAATGGTGCTGGGTAAACTGGCTGGCAACCTGTAGAAGATTGAAACTGGACCCACACCTTTCACCATTAACTAAGATAGACTCTCACTAGATAAAAGATTTAAACTTAAGACATGAAACTATAAAAATACTTGAAGAAAGTGCAGGGAAAACTCTTGAAAGAATCGGCCTGGGTGAATATTTTATGAGGAGGCCTCCCCAGGCAATTGAAGCAGTATCAAAAATACACTACTGGGACCTGATCAAACTAAAAAGCTTCTGCACAGCCAAGAACATAGTGAGTAAAGCAAACAGACAGCCCTCAGAATGAGAGAAAATATTTGCAGGTTATACCTCCAATAAAGGTCTAATAACCAGAATCCACAGAGAACTCAAACGTATTAACAAGAAAAGAACACGTGACCCTATCTCAGGGTGGGCAAGGGACTTGAAGAGAAACTTCTCTAAAGAAGACCGGTGCAAAATCTACAAACACATGAAAAAAAGCTCATCATCCTTAATCATCAGAGAAATGCAAATCAAAACTACTCTGAGATATCACCTAACCCCGGTAAGAGTAGCCCACATAACAAAATCCCAAAACCAGAGATGTTGGCGTGGATGTGGAGAAAAGGGCACACTTCTACACCGCTGGTGGGAATGCACACTAATACGTTCCTTCTGGAAGAATGTTTGGAGAATACTTAGAAACCTAAAAATAGACCTGCCATTCGATCCTATAATTCCTTTACTAGGTTTATACCCAGAAGACCAAAAGTCACAATATAACAAAGACATCTGTACCAGAATGTTTATTGCAGCCCAATTCATAATTGCTAAGTCATGGAAGAAGCCCAAGTGCCCATCGACCCACGAATGGACTAGCAAATTGTGGTACACGTATACAATGGAATATTATGCAGCCTTAAAGAAAGATGGAGACTTTACCTCTTTCATGTTTACATGGATGGAGCTGGAACATACTCTTCTTAGCAAAGTATCTCAGGAATGGAAGAAAAAGTATCCAATGTACTCAGCCCTACTATGAAGCTAAATTATAGCTTTCACATGAACACTATAACCCAACTATAGCACAAGACTATGGGGAAAGGGCCAAGGAAGGGGAAGGGAGGGGGGAGGTTTTGGTGGAGGGAAGGTATTGGGTGGGGCCACATCTATGGTGCATCTTAGAATGGGTACAGGCAATTGCACTAATGTACATGGCTATGATTTAATAATAAAAAAAAATAGGAACAATTGAAAATTACAGTCAAGTCAGCAATTACAGCAACTCCTCCTAAAAGTTTTGGGAGTTCCGGCTATTTATGTTGTATATAGTGGGGATGATCAGAAATTGCCAAGCCTTGCATTTACTGGTAGAAGACTTAATTCTCAATACAGCCTAACATTACTAAATTTATTTTGTAAATATCCAAGTATAATTGGAAACAGAAGTAGGGTGACCAAATGTCCTAAATTTGCCTGAGACTGTCAGTCTTCTGTTCCAGAGAATTTTAATTTCTGTCTGTTCTGGAACTAGAATCAACTAAACTCTTCCAAACATGGGGCTTGGGGGTGGTGGTGGTGATGCCTGACCAGAGTGCAGCAGTATCATCTTAGTTCACTGCAACTCCAAACTCCTGGGCTCAATTGATCCTCCTGCCTCAGCCCCCTAAGTAGTTGAGACCACAGGTGCACAACAGCACACCCAGCTAATGTTTCTATTTTTTGTAGACATAGGATCTTACTATGTTGCTCAGACTGGCATCAAATTCCTGGCCCGAAGTGATCCTCTCACCTCAGACTCACCATGAGCCACCATGCCTAGCCTCTTTGCCATAAACTTCAAAATGTCTGTTTTTCTGCTGGGCGCAGTGGCTTACACCTGTAATCTTAGCACTCTGGGAGGCCGAGGCAGGTGAATTCCTGAGTTCAGAAGTTCAAGACCAGCCTGAGCAAGAACAAGACCCTGTCTCTAAAAATTAGCTGGGTGTTGTGGTGGGGCATCTATAGTCCCAGCTACTTGGGAGGCTGAGGCAAGAGGATCTCTTGTGGGGAGAGGAGAGGGTATTTGGTGGGCTCTCTTGCCTAATGTGCACAATGTAAGGGTACATTTCTAAACAACTAAGAGTATAAATGTCATACCACAAAAATGAGTAAGTGAGGTGATGGTTATGTTAGTTTGACTTAAGCAGTTCACAGTGTATACCAAATCATCACATATGTATCCCATAAAGGTATACAGTTATGATTTAATAAAAATTAAGTTAAAAAAATTAAGTTTAAAAAAAAAGAAAAAGAGGATTGCTTGAGCCCAGGAGTTTGAGGTTGCTGTGAACTATGACCCATGGCACTTTACCAAGGGCGACAAAGTGAGACTCTGTCTCAACAAAAAAACAAAATTAAAAAATTGGCTGTGCCTGTAGTCCCAGCTGCTCGGGAGGCTGAGGCAAGAGAATCGTGTAAGCCCAAGAGTTAGAGGTTGCTGTGAGCCGTGTGACGCCACGGCACTCTACCGAGGGCGGTACAGTGAGACTCTGTCTCTACAAAAAAAAAAAAAAAAAATTGGCTGTGCCTGTAGCTCAGTGAGTAGGGCACTGGCCACATACACTGAGGCTGACGGGTTCGAACCTGGCCTGGGCCAGCTAAAAAACAACAATGACAGGGGCGGCGCCTATGGCTCAAAGGGGTAGGGCGCCGGCCCCATATACCAGCGGTGGTGGGTTCAAACCCGGCCCTGGCCGAAAACTGCAAAAAAAACCCCAAACCAAACAAACAAACAACCCCCCCAAATAACAACAACAATGACAACTGCAACAACAACAACAAAAAATAGCTGGGTGCTGTGGCCCATGCCTGTAGTCCCAGCTACTTGGGAGACAAGAGAATCACTCAAGCCCAAGAGTTTGAGGTCGCTGTGAGTTGGGACACCACGGCACTCTGCCCAAGGTGACAGCTTGAGACTCTGTCTCAAAAAAAACAAAAAAAAAAAGAGAAATGTCTGTTTTAAAATTCAAAAACTAAGCAGACTCTTTTCTTTGTGAATTTCTGCTATAACAAATGATAATAGTTTATACTCATTATATTTTACAATAACGGGATTACCCCATGGGGTTGTGGGTGATCAAATGAGTTAATACATACGTGTATAAAATGCCTGCAGCAAATAGACTTCCCAAGTGTCTGTGGGCCAAGCATTATTACAAGCGCTTTTACATGTACCACCTCATTTAGTTTCACAACAACTTCCTGAGGCAGATACTTTTATCCTCTTGTCACAGCTGAGGACTCCAAGTCACAGTAATGTTGTAGGCGTCACATGGCTAGGAGGTGGCAGGGCTGGATTTCAAGCCCAGCAGTCGGGGTCCAGATCCTGTCCACGATGCCAAACCTCCTTTGCTTCTGAAAAGAAAATAGAAGGATCACAGGAAATTCAAAGGAAGGAATCAAATGTTAGCGTTTCAGAATTTTACTGTGACACTCTACTTTGACATGCATCAGAAAAGTGATGGGCTGATGGATGGATCAAAGGATAAATGGATGGGTCAATTGTTTAATAAAGTGGATTAAAGTCCTAATAGTAGGGTGGTGAGTATGTACGTACTTGTAACAAGTTCCATTCATCTTTTCTGTATCTGAGATTTTCCTTAATAAAATGTTGAACACTCATCCCAAATATTACTGCAACATATTTGCCTCTTTTTTTATTTTTTGAGACAGAGTCTCAAGCTGTTGCTCTGGTTAGAGTGCTGTAGGGTCACAGCTCACAGAAACCTCAAACTCCTGGGCTTAAGCGACACTCTTGCCTCAGCCTCCCAATTAGCTGGGACTGTAGCTGCCCACCACAGTGCTGGGCTATTTTTAAGCTTTTTTTTTTTTTTTTTTTATAGAGACAGAGTCTCACTTTATCACCCTCGGTAGAGGGCCATGGCATCACACAGCTCACAGCAACCTCCAACTCCTGGGTTCAAGCGATTCTCCTGCCTCAGCCTCCCGAGTAGCTGGGACTACAGGCGCCCGCCACAACGCCCGGCTATTTTTTGTTGCAGTTCATTCAGCCGGGGCCGGGTTTGAATCCGCCACCCTCGGTATATGGGGCCCGCGCCCTACCGACTGAGCCACAGGCGCCGCCCAGTGCTGGGCTATTTTTAGAGACAAGGTTTTGCTCTGGCTCAGGCTGGTCTCGAACCTGTGAGCTCTGGCAATCCACCCTCCTTGGCCTCCCAGAGTGCTAAGATTACAGGTGTAGCCACTGTGCCCTGCATTGCCTCTCTTTTTAAAAATGTCTACACATGGGCAACGCCTGTAGCTCAGTGGGTAGGGCGCTGGCCCCATATACCCAGGGTGGCGGGTTCAAACCTGGCCCCAGCCAAACTACAACAAAAAAATAGCCAGGTGTTGTGGCAGATGCCTGTAATCCCAGCTACTTAGGAGGCTGAGGCAAGAGAATCACCTAAGCTCAGGAGTTGGAGGTTACTGTGAGCTGTGACACCATGGCACTCTACCGAGGGTGACAAAGTAAGACTCGTCTCTACAAAAAAAAAAAAAAAAAAAAGTTTACACTGGGCTCGGCACCTGTTGCTCAGTGGTTAGGGTGCTAGCCACATACACAGAGGCAGCAGGTTTGAACCTGGCCCAGGACCTGCTAAACAACAATGGCAACAACAACAACAAGCAAGTCACCAGGTCTTGTGGCGGGCACCTGTATTCCCAGCTACTTGGGAGGCTGAGGCAAGAGAATCGCTTAAGTTCAAGAATTTGAGATTGCTGTGAGCTGTGACACCATAGCACTCTATCAAGGCAACATAGTGAGACTCTGTCTCAAAAAAAAAAAGTCTAACTATCCAGCATCCAGCGACATAGGACAGCATACATACATTTAACTACTGCATTGCTATGAGATTCTGACATAAGGGTGATCACAGTAGACTGGCCTAAAAAGAGTCCTAAAGCATTATCACGGTCAGTCTCATTTCTGCTGGTCGTGGCAAGATGGGAGAAAAAAGACTAACCTACTGTATTTGGCAGAGGTAGACTGTGCTAATAATCCATGAGTCAACATGTCTAAAGGGGGTGACTTGGTCTGTTGGGGCTGCTATGAGACAACGCCATAGACTGGGTGGTTTACAAAGGACAGAAATTCACTTGTTACAGCTCTGGATGCTGGGAGACAAGGCACCGCAGACTGGGTGTGGGTGAGGACCCACTTCCTCACAGAGGGACGTCTTCTCATGGTCACTTCCCAAGGTGGCAGGGGCAAGAGATTTCTCTGGGGTGTTTTTCTAGTTTTGTTTGTTTGATTTTTTTGCACGATTTCCTTTACTATTATTTTCTTTTGTGACCCATTATTTTATTTTCATTATATATACTAAATGTGTATGGTATGTTTTGATATATATAATGAAATGGTTGCTACAGTCAAGCAAATTAAGGATGTTTGGAGAATACTTAGAGACCTAAAAATAGACCTGCCATTCGATCCTATAATTCCTTTACTCGGTTTATACCCAGAAGACCAAAAATCACAATATAACAAAGACATCTGTACCAGAATGTTTATTGCAGCCCAATTCATAATTGCTAAGTCATGGAAGAAGCCCAAGTGCCCATTGACCCACGAATGGACTAGCAAATTGTGGTACATGTATACCATGGAATATTATGCAGCCTTAAAGAAAGATGGAGACTTTACCTCTTTCATGTTTACATGGATAGAGAGAGCTGGAACATATTCTTCTTAGCAAAGTATCTTAGGAATGGAAGAAAAAGTATCCAATGTACTCAGCTCTACTAGGAAGCTAAATTATAGCTTTCGCATGAAGGCTATAACCCAACTATAGCACAAGACTATGAGGAAAGGGCCAAGGAAGGGGAAGGGAGGGGGGAGGTTAGGGTGGAGGGAGGGTAATGGGTGGGGCCACACCTACAGTGCATCTTAGAATGGGTACAGGCAAAACTTACTAAAGGCAGAATACAAATGTCTACATACAATAACCAAGAAAATACCATGAAGGCTACGTTGAACAGTTTGATGAGAATATTTCAGATTGTATATGAAACCAGCACATTGTACCCCTTGATTGCACTAATGTACACAGCTATGATTTAACAATAAAAAAAAACAGTCTGCCTGTATTAATTAACTTACTCCTGTAACAACCTCTTACCAATATTGTCCCTGTTTTAAAGATAAGGTAACTCATCTTGGTGTCTGTAGCTCAGTAGTTAAGGCACCAGCCATATACACTAAAGCTGGTGGGTTCGAACCCAGCCTAGGCCTGCTAAACAACAATGACAATCACAACAAAAAAAATAGCCGGGCGTTGTGGTGGGTGCCTGTAGTCCCAGCTACTCTGGAGGCTGAAGCAAGAGAATCGTGTAAGCCCACGAGTTTGAGGTTGCTGTGAGCTGTGATGCCTTGGCACTCTGTCTCAAAAATAAAGAAAGAAAGAAAGATAAGGAAACTAAGGCACAGAAAGGTTAAGCATCTTACACAAGGCAACACAGCTAAGTGATAGAACCAGGACTGAAATCAGGCGGTCTCATTTCCATGCCAGGGCTCTTAATCACTTCCTTATACTGCCTCTTGTTATAGTTAATTCCTAGCCCTTCTATTTACTGTCTAAATTCAAAACCAATTGAGAAGTAGACACAGCAGTTAGCAATTAAAAAGTGTTAGCTTTATTTCTGGTGAAAGCTAAGTTGTAGGACATACAGCCAAGTTGATTTCCTAATAGTCTCTGGACTAGACTTACGCGCCCCACCACAGGTAACACTCAACAGGTACAGACCTCATTCACACACAAATACAAAGCATGTCGGCTAAGGTCACAGAATGGTGGAAAGTGAAGTCAGAATACATCCCGTCTGCAAGCAGGCAAGTCTCAAATGCACAGGGGTAGCAAGCCCACAAATGCCTAACTCCTTCTTCCAAACTCATCCGCCAGACAAGTCACCCTCCTTCCCTCAGTTAAGGAGGGACTAAAAGGAAGAAGCTCACACATTTTTCTAATGAAAATCCCTCCCCACGGGCTCAGCACCCGTAGCTCAGTGGTTATGGCGCTGGCCACACACACCAGGGCTGGCAGGTTCAAACTCGGCCCGGCCTGCTAAACAAGGACAACGACGACAACAAAAATAGCTGGGCGTTGTGGCAGGCAGCTCCCAGCTACTTGGGAGGCTGAGGCAAGAGAATCGCTTCAGCCCTAGAAGTTGGAGGCTGCTGTGAGCTGTGACAACACAGCACTCTACCGGGGGCAACAAAGTGAGACTATGTCTCAAAAAAAAAAATAAAATTCCTCCCCATGGAAACATGTTAAGTAGGAAATAAGTATTTCCTTACCTCGCACTCAGTAGTTCAACTCTATACGAATAAGAAAATAGGACTCAGCGGCACCTGTGGCTCAAGGAGTAAGGACGCTGGCTGGCCCCATATGCCAGGGGTGGCAGGTTCAAACCCAGCCCCAGCCACAAAACAAAAACAAAAACAAAAACACTGCAACAAGAATGAGAAAATAGTAGTCACACACACACACACACACAGAACTGTGATTTGGAGGCTTTCCAGAAAGCATATATAATATTTAAAATTGAAGTACCTCCAAAAGGGCCTGGAGGACAGAAAATCTAAAAGAAAAACTCTTCACAAAGCAGTATATAACTGAGATAATCCATTTAGAGCACTGAGCACATTTCCCGGAGTGTGCTAAGTGGTCAATTAATCTCCTCAGCTCCCATCATCATCATCATGGTTGTTTTTCTGTATTTAGCTACAATTCACTTTCTGTATGCAAACACAAAACAAATAAATAAAACCATTTAAGTGGATTCCTGACCAAGTCCTCTGCAGAGGACAGAAACGTTTTACATTTCAAAGTGCTCTGAATTTTGCACAGCAATTAAACATGTATCATTTGATCCCCAAAACAACCCTGCAAAGGCAGATATTACAATGAAAATTGCATCTTGTGCCGGAGTTAAATTCTAAAGTAACGTGTAAGGCAAAAAAAATCAGATGTAATAAAATTAGCTACAAAAGCCCTTAAACTTGCCCTTATAGTATAGTATACAAGCATACCATCTCTCTATTAATCTACTAGCCAGGTTTTTGTTTGGTTGAGCCCTAAATGTAATAGCTGACTTGCATTTAGAGCTATGTTTACAAAATATAAGGGCAGTGTATCTAAATACCATTTTTAAGGCCAGGCACAGTCTGTAATCTTAGCACTCTGGATGGCAAAGGTGGGTGGATTGCTTGGGCTCAAGAGTTCAAGACCTGCCTGAGCAAGAGCAAGACCCTGCTCTACTAAAAATAGAAAAAACTAGCCGTGGGTAGCACCTGTGGCTCAGTGAGTAGGGCGCCAGCCCCACATGTGGAGGGTGGAGGGTTCAAAGCCAGCGCTGGCCAAACTGCAACAAAAAATAGCCGAGCGTTGTGGCAGGCACCTGTGTTCCCAGCTACTTGGGAGGCTGAGGCAAGAGAATCACCTAAGCCCAAGAGCTGGAGCTTGCTGTGAGCTGTGATGCCACCGCACTCTACCAAGAGCGACAAAGTAAGACAGAGTCTCTAAAAAAAAAAAAAAGAAGAAAGAACTAGCTAGGTGTTTTGACAGGCGCCTATAGTCCCAGCTACTTGGGAGGCTGAGGCAGGAGGATTGCTTGAGCCCAAAAGTTTCAGAGCTTTCTGTGAGCTATGATGCCACTGCACTTTATCCAGGGTGACAGAATGAGACTCTGTCCCCCCCCAAAATAAAGAAAAAAACATCACCAGGGGCCCGGTATGGTGGCTGATGCCTGTAATCACAGCACTCTGAGAGGCTGAGGTGGGTGAATTGCCTGAGCTCACAGGTTTGAGACCAGCCTGAACAAGAGCGAGATCCTGTCTCTAAAAATAGCTGGGCATTGTGATGGGAACCTATAGTCCCAGCTACTTGGGAGGCTGAGGCAAGAGAGAATTGCTTGAGTACAAGAGTTTGAGGTTGCTGTGAGCTATGATGCAATGGCACTCTACCCAGGGTGACAAAGTAAGATTCTGTCTCAAAACAAACCCCCCCCCCACTTTTTGGCAGTGAGCTACCCACACTATGAAAGGCACAAGGGAACTGACATTAACTATGAAAACGGACAACTTCTGCATAGCTTCATATTTAAATGGTTTTTCATTCTCTCTCCCTCTCTCCTCATTATCTTTTAAATGATGTTGGTTTAATTGGAGTAAGTTAAACAGATATATAAGTCTCCACTAGATTATAATAATCTAAGTCAATAGCTAGCAAACCCAAATCATCTGACTTCTATACCATCTTTCTTTAAGGATACATCACCTCCTCCCGTTAACCAGATCATGTCACTGAGGTGGTTTTATGAGCTCAAAATTAGGCATTTACCTAATCAGATCCAATCTAAGCAGACAGTGACTTCTAGTGAAATCTTAGTGTCAACCTAGAAAAACCTTAAAATTAGTCCACCTAAACCAGAGCTCGGCAAAGAGACATAAGGCATATGTCCTTGTTCTTGTGAAAATGCTATCATATCTTTAATGACCATTGTCAAGACCTCTCATCCACAAGACTGAAAAATACCCTGAAAGTGAAAACGTGATTTACCAAGCTGCACTACCCAGTAAATTGTTTCACATTTGTTAGGTTGTGGGAACACAAAAGTAATACCTAGCTCAAACAGATAGAAGGGACTGTGGTCTCAGCAACTTCATTTTAAAATATGAAGTGTGACAACTATTTGGTCTATATCAGAGAAAAAAATAAAGGTTGCCTCGTGAAAATTTGACCACCATGAAGCAGAGTGACTGTGCAGTAACAGCTGCCCTGTCTGAGCGCTCTGAATGCGTCGTGGTGAATCTCCATGTTACGACCCCCACTGTGCAGGTAAGAAAACTGGGCTCAGAGAGGCTGAGTAACTTTGTTCAAGGTCACACAGTTAGGAAATTGCAAAGCCAGGATTCGACCCTAGGATTATCAAACCCAAAGCCTGTGCTTTTTCCAGAATATCATTCTGTGTCTTTTAATAAGAAACCCTCCCTACCAAGGGAATACATTTGGAAAACACAATGTAGACATCTCTCAAGTTACAAGTGTTCCCTCTTTCAACTAATACTGTGCTTCTCAAACTTCATCTCACTCAATGTAAGGATAGTTTAAAGCAACAGAAAGAAACATAATATTTTACATATGTATATTGACTACATTGCACTAGAATAAGGACTCCCACAGTTGAAGGTGGATTTGCTCACAATCTCCTGTGGGACTTCTCCAAGTGATCCCCTGGGCCTCACGGGTGATATAGAAAGCAATGATTTGGTTCCCTACTCTGGACTACAGTACATAGTATCCATATCAGAGTAAAGGAGAATTCAGACTGCTGGAGGTTTGAATGACAAATATGTCAGAAGGACAGATGTTTTAAATCAAGACAAAAGTAAAATCAAGGTTTATGAAAACTCTGAATTCTTTAATAGTTATTCAAAATGATAAAATTTTGAAGTGATAGTTATTATGCTATAACTCCTTTCTTTTTCTCAGCTAACTTTTCTTTTTTTTTTTTGTTTTGAGACAGAGCCTCAAGCTGTCACCCCAGGTAGAGTGCTGTGGCATCACAGCTCACAGCAACCTCCAACTCTTGGGCTTAAGCGATTCTCCTGCCTTTGCCTCCCAAGTAGCTGGGACTATAGGCATCTATTAAAACACCAGCTATTTTTTGGTTGCAGCTGTCATTGTTGTTTGACGGGCCCGGGCTAGATTCGAACCCGCTGGCTCAGGTGTATGTGGCTGGCACCTTAGCTGCTTGAGCCCCAGGCGCCAAGCCTCAGCTAACTTTTCAACAGTGGTCTTTACATGGGCTTCCAAGTTCAATGTCAGGACTAGGAATTAGTCTCACCTTTTCCTCCAATCTATTAATGATTGTTCTCAATTCCCTCCAGCAATAAGAACAACTTTATCATCAATTCATAATTCCTTTGCCTGCGCAAAGGCGATGCTGTTGAAGTACCATCAATAAAGCAGATGTTTCACAGTGGTTGTGATTGATTTGTGCTGATCTTGATACCACCTTGCTCTTATATAACCAATATTTATTTTCAAGTTGATAGAATTTGAGAGATGGTTGCCAGTACATAGTATAATCTGTAATAGCAAAGAAAGAAGCTAAAGAGTAAATCAATGAGAAACACACAAGTGGTAATAAATTTGCAAAAATTGTATTAAATGTATAATACAAAAGACAATGGGATTCTCCTTTCTGTTTATCTATAGTAAATACTAGAATTTACACGACTCTTTCAGAGAAGACATCTAACTTCCTAGTTTTATGTGGTGAGTGGTTTAGATGACTGATAGGTAAGAGATAACTTTTATGTTACAGAACACAGCAGTGGAAGAGAAAAATAATTTCACTTTTTAAAAATGGGTTTTATCTGGTTAAAAAGCAAGAACACTAAATTCTAACAACCATTCCACAAGACTGTTATCACCCTTGCAGTCTGAACCCAACCCTCAGTGAGGTCTCAAAGCAAGGGCCAGGCCATCTCAGAACGTGTGTGCTGAACACAGAATCCTGATGCTTTCTCAAAGCGTTAGCTTTTCCTCATGTTTCCCCATAAACAGTAGTTTTAAAGTGGAAGCCAAATTGCAGTGGATCCCTTGGGTCTCTAAGTAGAAACACAACACATCTTTAATATGAAAATCTGAGCAAATGACTCTCAAATTCACTTTTTTGTTTGTTTTGAGACAGAGTCTTGCTCTGTTGCTGTTGGTAGAGTGCGTGGCATCACAGCTCACAGCAACCTCAAACTCTTGGGCTTGAGTGATCCTCTTGCCTCAGCCTCCGCAGTAGCTGGAACTGCAGGCACCCACCACATCCAGCTATATTCGATATTCTTTACTAAGTAGTAAAGAAGTAAATGAAAAGGTTCTATAATAGAAAATTATAGAATATAATAGAATAATTATAGAATATGTTATATTCTATAAATTATAGAATAACAGAAAATTATAGATAATAGAATATATAGAAAATTATAGAATATTATTCTAATTATTCTAATATTATAATTATAGAATTAAATACTATTCTATAATTATAGAATATAAAAATACCCCTAAGAGTAATGGATTGTTTGTGAGGTGGTGGTTCCTCTAACATTGGAAAAACTGAACAAGCAGCTGGCTATTTCAGGCTGGGAGAAATTTTCACTAATTTCACAAAGGTAAAAAAAAAAAAAAAAGCCAGAAAATTGAATTATAGTACAACAGTTGAAGAGTCCTCTACTTTTTAGACCTCTAATAAATGCTTTTTAAATTCATTCATTTAAAACATTAACAGAGTGTTTATAAAAGCATTTGTTACAAAAAAAGGGAAATGAAGAAAAGGAATGGGAAGAAAACAGACCCCAAAGCTCTGGAGAAAGTCTGGATTTGATCCATTAACGGCCTTCAAGTGCAAAGTTCAAAGTCCTTCAAAGCCCCCCAGCCCCGCCCTCATGGTCGAGGCTGCCGTGGGTCGCCTGCTTTGTGGTCAGCAGCGCGGGGCAGGAAGGACCCCCCAGGAGCTCGGAGGGCATTGATGGTAACAATGGCTCATGCGAGGAGCCGCTGACCCAGCTTGGGGTTCCCGGAGGGCTTCCCGGAGGGGGTGTTACCTCCCAAGTGGAGCCTGAGAGCAAAGAGAAAATTTGGGGTTTAAGGTTGCTCTAGCGCTGACCGCAGATCTCCCCAGAAACCCCGGCACGCGCGCGCTCGCAGGAAAGGTGACAAGGGCTCTTGGGGAGAGAACCGGGTCCCGCTTACCGTCCGTTGAGTGGGAGGGGAGAAGGGAGAAGAACCGAGGCTCCCCTCTTCATTAAGAGGCGCACGGCAGCCAGACACCGGGAAGGAGAATTCCAAAGGCCGAGTCCCCATGAGCAGGAGCGACTGCGGCCCCGCGGGCAGAGAGGACACGTCTCCAGGGGTGCGCGGGGCCCTGAGGTCCATCCCCCAGCCTGGCCGCGTTTGCCCCTAGGGGTCCCAGGCTGGGGCCGCCCAAGTTCACTCCCCGGGAATCTATTTTTTGTCCCGAGCCTCCGGACAGCCGTGGGACCGGCTGGGCGGGCAGTCCACTTCCTAGCGCCGTAGCGCGCACCCCTCCGCGGCGAAGCCCTGGCAGGCCCAGGTCCTCCCCAATTAACGCGCATCCGCGTCTCCCGCCCGCCCCTCCAGGCACCGGGAGCTGAGTCCCGCCGGCCGGGCTGGGGAGAGGAACGCCTCTGGGGACCCGCCGACTACACGGCTGGGCGCGGGGAGTTTCGCGCCTGCAGCTCTTCTCTCCCTCCCAAACCACGAAGCGAGGAGGACGCGGGGCCGTCGATCCCCGCAAACCCGCCGGCGCCGAGCTGGCCGCCTAGGCCGCGGGAGGCCCCAGGATCCAGGGCAGCCTCTGCTCGGAACCGCGTCCCCGGGGCCAGCGCCTGGTGTCTTTTCCCTTCTCTCCGCTCTTCCCAACATTCCTGTTTTCCTTTCCTCAATGGACGCGTTCCTCTTGGGTAAAGGGCACCTTTTCCTCCTCTGACTGTCTTCCTGGTGGCTTTGGGTAAGTCACGGGACCTTCTGGGGGAGCCTACGTAAAAGAGGGGAGGTGGCTCCCCAAGGCTCCTTCTAACGCCGAAATTCTCGCCGACCCCCGGGGAAGCGTCCGGAATTCAGCGCCCCAGGACTTCAGCCAGGGAAAGACGGTGACCCCTCCTCCCCCACCGCGCCGCGGAGCTGTGCGCATCAGCGCCGAGTCCTCTGGAAAAGAACTTTAGGTACGAGTTTTATGTTAACATGGGGGAGAGGACTAATTTAATTCTTCATTTAGGAAAATGCTAATGTAAGACACCTCCTGGGTGAAATAAAAATGAGATGATTATGCTTTCTTAAGACATCCTGGCTGTTTTTACATTTCTTTTCGATTTTTGTTCTGCGCACCCCAGGGAGCAAAGAATGGCTTGTACATTCCTAAGAGAGAAAGGGGGGAGGGAGCGGCTCCCGGGGTACCTCGCCCACCGTGGTCTTCCTCTCGGGTTTGGAATCTGCGGCTCCTTCATCCGCCTGTGCGGCCACGTTTTGCCCTAGTGGGCGTCTGTCAGCCGAGGGCTCAGGTCTCTCCACTTGCCCGGATAATGGAAACGGAGGGGAAAACCGCAACGTCAAAAGCTCAGCCAGAAAGACAAACGCCGGCCTGGGAGCTGGAGACCGGCTGGCAGTGTGGGTGGACACCGCAGCCTTCTCCGCCTGGTCGAAGAACTCTAGACTCGGAGAAGGCTCTGTTTTTTTTTTTTTGTTTTTTTCTTCTTTTTTTTTATTGTTGGGGATTTATTGAGGGTACAAGAAAACAGGTTACACTGATTGCATTTGTTAGGTAAAGTCCTTCTTACAATCGTGTCTTGCCCCCCAAAGGTGTGGCACACAGCAAGGCGGTCCTCCCCTCCCTCCTTCCCTCTCTCTGCTCTTCCTTTGAGGAGGCTCTATTTTTTGAAAAACCCCTGACCAGCTTCGCTTTGACTCCATCTTTCCAGCCAGCCAAGGGCGATTCTACTACCCTCCTTGGGAAGACTCATTTTCACACCCCCAAATCAGGCGGTTCTAAACCAAGTCAAACAGTGCTGGTGCTTGGAACAGAGCTGTTTCTCTGTCCAGAGGTATTTTTTTAACCCAACTCTTCACATGTCCTCAGGTCTTTATAGCTTATAAAATACTTTTCACTGATGCTCACCCAATTCTGCAAGCCCAGGCATCAGTCAGACGCAATTATCATGGTAGAGTCAAGGAAATGGGAAGATTCCAAAAGAAATGTAACAATTTGTCCAAAGTTCACTTAAGAAATGCTTGAATCCAACACCTTCCCCAAGGCCCTGCTCACCCCACTTCTTCCTGTCCTGAAACACCCCCCACTGGGCCCTTCCGAACCCCTCCCTTCACTGCCCACCTGCAGCGCGCTGGACACCTGGGCCTGGGACCAGCTTTCTTCCAGTTCACACAGTCTTCAGGATAGTTTCTCCTGAAGCAGTTAACCTCCCCCCCCACACACAGACGCTTCCTATAAACCATTTAAAATAAATAACCTCAAATATGATTCTTAATTGCTTCCAGGTCAATGTTTCCTTATCACTAAACTTTATTGCCTCCCAATCTTTAGGATCCGTGCCTTCCAGTAGACAGGCTGAGAAAAGCAAATTCTCCGAGGTTCTAGAGGCGACCCCAGTGTCCCGGGCCCTGATGAGCGAGGGTGACAGCAGGCTCAGACCTGGGAGGGAAGGCTGGGCCGCCCAGGGCGAGAGCTGGACCCGAGGCCAACCCCAAGTTTCCGTCTGTTTGTCGCCCCCTGCAGGCCGCGTCTGCCATCGCAGCGCGAGCTCCGCTGGGCGTTGCTCTCCTGGCTCGAATTTCCCTGCACAGCCACATCCGCTCTGGGTTCCCGAGCGCCTGGGTGCCAGGTGCCCACAGAGGAACTCCATCCTGAGAACGCCTGAGAGGCCACGGGCCTCGAGCCTGGACTAATTTCCTAGAAATGAGTGTCAGAGAAAGTGGAAAATGTCTAAATTTGTGTGCAGCAAAAAAGCTAACATCTTCCCTATAAAAATCAACCTGCTTCCCTGTTGTAAATAAATCTGACCCCTTTCTTTTAGTTCTTTAATTGCAATACAAAGTATTGCAAATACCAATCCTGTTGCCTTTAAATCTGGAGGTGAGAGCAGCCCTAGGGCCCTGGGTGGCAGGTGCCCACGTTCCTGGACATCAAACGCAGGAATCCAGCGCCCCCTCTCCACCCGCCCACCGCTAAGTGGTTGCGATCATTATCTACGATATTTACATTTCCCCTTCTGCTCCAAACCTTCGTAGCTGAAAAAACTTAAAACAGAAAGAGCTTTTGAGGGTGCTACGAACAGGCCAGAGGTCTGCTAGGACTTTAAACAGCCCCTGGGCGGTTGGGGGTCTGGGTCTGCCCGTCTCCTGCCCTCCAAGACAAAGGATGGGGCCATGTCCAGGCTGTGGTTCAAGGGTAAGAAGCGGCTGAAAGGAAAGTTGTCCTCTGCACTCCGCCGCCTAATGAATCGCTGGAAAAAGCCCTGAGAATCCTCTGGCTGAGTGTCCGGCTGCGGGCGCAGGCTCGGCCGGTATTGCTGCTATGCGCGGAAATATGAGCGAGTAATTTTATAAGTAACAAAGGATCAGAGATGGAATGAGGCCCCTGTTATCCAGTGTCATTTAGAAGCCTTGGATCAGCAGCTTCTTGAAGCTAAAAGTGAATTCAAGAAGCCCAGCCTTTCCCTTTTCCCAGGGGGGTGTCGGCTAAATTTAGAAATAACCTCTATGTGTTTGCACAAACCATGTACCATTTGCTGTTTGTGTAAAAACCGATTAGCCAGACACAACTGTGAAACAACTTGTTACTTTTATAGCTGCAACACACAAACAGATTTAGATCCGTTTCGTTTTTCTTGTAAAAGAAGATTAGAAGGGCCCGCCCGGAGACCGTGTGGTGCGTAATATATTCTCGGGGAAGGTTACGGCTGCGCGCTCGGCAGTGGTTGATCAAGTTAAACAATCTCACCCCAGGCAGCTTATTGTATTTTAGGATCCTGATCCCCAAGGAAAGTTTACTCAGGACACAATAATGTTTACTGGGAAAAGATTCAGTATTTGCAAGGAAGTCTCTTTTCAAGACACCCCCTACCCACGGTGGCTGCCGAGACAGCAGCTCGGATGCGCGGTGGAGAGGCGACTCCACCACCAGCTAGGCAGGTGGACGCCAACGCCGGTTTCACATACAGGACGCTCTCAGGGCCGAGCTGACAGCACCGCTGCTACCCGCTCCAGCTTTAAAAAGCGATCTCACACAAGTCATTCTAACAGCTAAATTAATTACAAAATAATTAGAATTGATGCCGTTTGAGGATCTGCTGATGGTGGCGGGAACCGGCCTCCTGCGTCAAGATGTTTCATTTCTACTTTAATATTTTTTTAAAGACTGAAACAGCTGAAATGCACATTAAAAATAATCTGTGAGGACCTTCCCCATTCCCGCCCTACAATCTCGCATTTCACACCACCCTAGCCCAAGGTAAAGAGAAATGGAAAGAGGTGATGTGCCCCTGTTTTTAAAAGGATATTAAGGCCACCACCATTCCTTGGCTCCCAGAAAGGCTTTGGGTTGGAGGGAGGCGAAGCACCTACAGAAATCTTTGGAAACCCCAATTATGTTGTGGATTGATTATTGCCATACAAAAGTAGTCTCTTATTTGAAAATATTAAGAAAATAAATCAGGCTGATATTGATAATGCGATCCCATTGCAAAATTTAAAATGTCACCATAACATAAAATTTTAAAAATCACAACTGGATTTGGTTCTTTCATTGAAGGGATTAAAAGAAATAATTTCAAAAATCTAAGATTCAAATGGTGAAAAGATGATGGAAATTTACTTACTTTTGAAAGGATAATTGAAATGGAGCAGGGGCTTTCTTATCTGGGAAGTTTTCTTTGTGGAAGCTAGTAGTTTGGTCTCTTTAAATAAACTCAAAAGACTGCTGTTGTTTAGGTGTTTTAAAAAAACGACAGCTTACTTAATCTACAGAAATGTCTGGTGATTTAAATGTAATTGGTTGATATGAATTACGTTAGATTATCGCCCATGTCCTGATTTTTTGGTGAAAACTAAAAGAAAAACATTAATAGTTTATATTAGAAATATTTTTTCTGTTCTCCAATTAAAATTTTTTTACACTTAAAATTATAAATTAGAAACGTGTAAAAAGGTCTTTACTTGAAATTCCTTGATTGGGGGGGAAATAAAATGCAAATACCATTTAAAAATCTTGCCATTTACTTCAGACACCTAATTAAAACACTAAGCTGAGCATTTTAAAAATTTATTTACAAAGCTGTGTACAACACGATGGAATAACATTTAGAATACCATATATATCCATTCATATATAAACAGACTTTTATAATAGAATGACATTTTTCGTCTTTTGAAAATTCTTTTATATTTAAAATCTGCCCACGTCTCTATACATTCTTCTCTCAGATAAAACTGCGGAGAGTGAACCTTCAAAAAAAATGAAAGTTCAGAACTCTAAATCTACTGAATTTTTTTTTCTTAAAAAAATAAAAACCCCAAAAGGAAAGTCAATAATTTTTATACAAATATGTACAAAGGATTTTCCTCCCATCCTCACTGTACTGAAAGCAGGCGCCGTCGGGGTGCATTTCTGGAAAATTCGGTTTTACCTGTACGGAAAGCTATTCCTGGCGGGCGCGCGATGAGTTTGCTGGGCCACCTCAGGTGCGCGAGAGAGGGGGAGGCCGCGGAAGGAGGTGTTGGGGGTCTAGAGAGGGGACACGGGAGAGAGGCAGAGTCCGGACTGGGGGGGGACCGGGACCCGGGCGGGGCGCGCAGCCTGCAAGTGCAGCCGCCGCTCCCCAGGCCACCGCC
Organism: Nycticebus coucang; assembly: GCF_027406575.1. NCBI lineage: Eukaryota > Metazoa > Chordata > Mammalia > Primates > Lorisidae > Nycticebus > Nycticebus coucang. Next base: position 60,549,879 of record NC_069801.1, on the reverse strand, counting down.
GGGTTCAGGGTCCCCGCCACCCGCGCGTCCCTATTGCGCGGGCCACTTGGCTTGCACGGCGGCGGCGGCGGCGGCGGCGGCCGCGGGCTGCAGGAACTGTCCCGAGAGCGGCACGCTCAGGATGGGCGCGATGGTGGCGGTCGTCCGGCTCAGCGACAGCGGCTGGTGCGTGGCCATGAGCGCCGCCGACTGCACGGTCCCAGGCGGCCGCAGGAAGGACTGCGCGGTGCCCCCGCCCCCGCCCCCTCCGGCGCCCCCCGCCGCGCCCCCGGGAGCCGCGGGGCCCCCGCCGATGATGTTCTCGATGCTGAACGACGGCCGCGCGCTCGGCTCCGACTTGATGAGCGACGCGGCGGCGCTGCTGCCCGAGGCCCCCGCCGTGCCCGCCGCGGCCGCGGCGGCGCCCAGGCTGTTGAGCTGCAGCTGCAGGCCGGGGCCGAGCTGCGAGCCGAAGGCGGCCCCCTTGCGGCCCAGCTCGCCCGAGGGCAGCAGCGGCACGGCGGGCGGCAGCACCGGGGGCGGCAGCGCGTACGGGTACTGGAGCGCGGCGGCGGCGGCGGCGGCGGCGGCGGCGGCGGCGGCCGCCGGGTGCGAGTAGGCGCCGGCCGCGGCCGCGGGGTGCAGGCCGTAGGGGCGGCCGTAGGGCCCGGCCGCCGCCGCCAGGCTGTAGGCGCCGAAGCTCTGCATCATGAGCGCCGTCTGCTCGCGCAGGTGCTCCTGCTGGTGGCGCTTGAAGCGCTTCCGGCGCCGCAGGAAGCTGCCGTTGTCGAACATGTCCTCGGACTGCGGGTCCAGCGTCCAGTAGTTGCCCTTGCCCGGGTTGCCCGGCTCGCGGGGGATCTTGACGAAGCAGTCGTTGAGCGAGAGGTTGTGGCGGATGCTGTTCTGCCAGGCCGGGAACTTCTCGCGGTAGTAGGGGAAGCGGTTGCTGATGAACTCGCAGATGCCGCTCAGCGTCAGCTTCTTCTGCGGGCTCTGCAGGATGGCCATGGTGATGAGCGCGATGTACGAGTAGGGCGGCTTCACCAGGCTGTTCTTGGGCTTGCTGGGGGCCAGGCCGCCCGCCGCCCCGCCGCCCGCGCCCGGCCCGCCGGCCTCCTCGCCGCCGACGCCGCCCTTGCAGCCGTCGGCCTCCGGAGCGCCCGCCTCGGCCCCCGGCCCGGCCCCGGCCGCCTCCTTGGGCAGCGCCAGGGGCTGCTGGTGGGGCGGCTGGGGTTGCCCGGGACGGGGCGCCGCCGGCGGGGCCACCTCGTCCGCCTCGTCCAGGCGCAGCTCCGGCGGCCCCGCGGGGCTCTCGCCGCCCGCGTCGCTGTCCTTCTCCTCCAGCCCGTCGTCGCCCTCACCCACCACATCGATGTCCACGTCCTCGGCCGTCAGCACCGTCTGGCCGGACATATCGCTGGCGCTGCCGCCGCCGGACAGGGTCATCCCTCCTCGGGGTCGGTGGCGGCGACAGGGAGGGGGCAGCGGGAGATGGGGCGGTCGGGGCTGCCGCGGAGCCGGGGGAAGCGGATCTGGGCACCCCCGAGAGTTGGGGGGGCAGGGACGGGACAGGGGGCCGCAGGTGGCTCGGGGCGCGCCCGGCTCGGCTCACACCCGGCGGCCCCGCATCTTGCGGCGAGGGCGCCGCCGTCCGCCCCCCGCGGCCGCGCTCCGCGAACTCCTGCCGTCGCTGGCGCTCTGTCCTGGGCGCTGGTGGCCGCTCCTGGCCCCGGCGGCCTCTCCGCGCCGCACCCCGTCACTTTGCCCGCCTGCTCGGCCTCCAGCCCGGGCGCGTGGCGCAGGAGCGGTCCTGGCGGGCGCGGGACGCTGCGCGCCGAGCAGCTCGGGAGGGCGCGGGGGCGGGGGGTGTCAGGGACGCCGAGGCCCCGGTAGCCCAAAGTCCCGTTTGAAGCCCTGGCCTGATAGATTACTTTCTACTTAAAGATCCAGTGGGGGGCGGGGCCACGTGACCGCGCGTGACGTCAGGCCGCGGTGGAACCGGCCAAACTCAAGTTGGTTCAGGGAATTGTCAACAAAGGGACGAGGGACGCGCAACTCAGCACCGCACCGCGCTCCAGCATCCCGCAGGCCCCGAGGGCTGTCCGGCCGGTCCCGAGGCTCCCGCCCAGGCTGCAGCGGGGCTCAGGGGTCCAGGGAGTGAGTGGGTGGGAATGTGGATGGGTGGGCAGCCGCGTGGGCGCGAACGAGCGCTGGGGCCTGGGAGCGCCGCCGGACCGGACCCTGCCTCCCCTGCCCCCCTGCCCCCTCTCTTCCCCTTTGCCAACATTCCTTAGACAGCGACTGGGCAACACAGAACAGAGTCCCATCCCGTATTTTAAAAAAGAAAAACTTAGTGGTCGCTGTTCATTTTTTGTTTGTTTTACCTTTAAAGAGTAAGAGCGGCGCTCCGAGCTCCCACTTGCTAATTAGACCTCAGACCCTTCTCCGTCTTCAGTCTTCATTCCAGGGAAGACACCTGCTGAGGCGTCTCCCTCCTTTCCCCAAACCAAACCACTCGGGTCCTGCCTTCGTTTTCCCGGCTAGACGCCGGTGTCTTTTTCTGGATATATATTTTTTCGCGGGGCCGCAACAAGCATCCGCTGGGGTTCCCCAAGGTCAGAAAATGGCTATTGATTAATCTATTAGAATAGTTGCCGAGCAAATAAAAACGACGTAAAATAACAGGAAACCTATAAATAAAGAAGCCATAACAGGCAGCTTTGAGTTGTTAAACGACTTAGCATATGAAAAAGTCGGAAATGAGGCTTTGGCGAAGGAGCTGGGATTGGCGGCGGCCTGGGTAAGTCTAGGGCAGCCACGGACAGGCCTGAGGCCTCTGGGTCAGACGCCGCGTCTGTGCGGGGACGGCTGGAGAACCGCGCGGGGAGTGAAGGAGGCGCGGTGGGTACGGCCTCTGGGGAACCCGGGACTGGCCGGCCTGGCTCTGCGTTCCTGCTAACTAACGCGAATTTTCTCCTTTTAAGACGTAGACAGACTCCCCGAGATACAACTTCCGCAGAAACCAGAGGCAGAGCGAGTGCTGGAGGCGGCGAGATGTGTGGTCGGGCACAGGAGTTTACTTGGCCAGGGAAGTCGCTGATGGTAGGAAAGACTGGGAATTTCAGTGGGACGGGGGGATAGAGCCCAGGTGCATGGCTGGGGCGCCTGGACCTCACATCTTCAATGTGTTCCTGTCCGGGTGAATCCCAGACGAGCTGCCTGGGAATTTAGGCCGTGTAGCTGCAGATCTCAAACGCCTGCCGGTGTGGCGGGCACGCCAAGCCCAGTCTGTACGCTGAGACCTGGGGAGGGGAGCGCTGGCTTCACCGGGGACAAGGTCCGAGAGGAGATAATCGGTGAAATATTTATAGAAGTCTATGGGAGGCTGATTTAGTTCCCGCTGGACACTGGTGCTTCTGATTTCTCCAGTCTGGGTCTCCTCACCACCAATCCTCTTTCCCTGGCTTAGACACACCCCCAAAATTAACTCAATAAACAAATCTGTAATCTGGCTTCATTAGAGGCATTGTGACACGGATCGACGTTAACCTCCGGTATAACACTAGCCGGTCAGCCACTGACTCCTCGGGGTGCTCCTGGTTGGGGCTGGGGGCAGTGAGACGCCGGGTAATCTCCAAGGTTTTCCTGTATCTAAATGAGCCCTGGTTGCACCTGGCCCTAAAACGCATCTCAGAGTTCATTTGCGCAGCGGCACAGCCTTGGGTCTCCCAGGCTCCAGACGTGTAAAAACGCCGTCTAGACAGCCTTTCAAGAAACCGAACTGTGAGCTGGCTGCCCACCGCTCTGGGCTGCAGAGGCCGCGGCTACAACTGCCTGAGCGATCCAAAGGAAGGTCAGAAGCGGGAAGGGGAGGCTGTTTACACAATTAGAAACTCCTTTTGCTCTGCTTGCGTTGCCCAGCCCGAAAGGCCTGCGCGCGGCACGGTATCTGCCGGCCCCACTGCGCGGCCTTGGTGGCCCAGCCCGCGAGGGCCAGTCCGTGTGTGCGCGCGCGGGATGGCAGGGGCTCCAGGGCTGCCCTCGCGGGCCGTCTTGAAGTAGCCTCCAAATGAGCCTAATTTCGATTGTGCCGCCTGGCTCTCTGGACTCCCTGCACACTGCTGGTCGCTGCCTCTCACCCTCCCTCTGCTACGGCCCGGCCTGATCCATCGGTTCCCTTCCCTACTGTCTCCTTGGAGCCTCCCTAGGGAATGGGGGTGGGGGGAGGAGTGAACAACTCTCAGCTGCCGGTTCCATTTGTTGCGCTTTTTTCCTTCCATACAATAAAAGTCAAATTAATTGATTCATACCATTAATTACGGCGCTTAGCGTGAAAAGCAACGCTTCCTCTCGGTTAGAGATCTATTGTGCTAATCTCTTGTTCAATCAGTGTTACCATCTGATGCCGGGTGCGGCCCTTACAGAAACTTTTCGACTCGATTAGCTACATGATGAGACGCGCAGGACCTCCTGGCTGCGGCCCCGACGTGCGGTGCAGGCGCCGGCCTAACGGCTTAGTACCGATTTCCAGCAGAGGCAGCGGATTTTTCGACGGCCACACTAGGCTGGGAAACCCGCCGCTGGTTTCCTCCTCCCGGGCTGACACTAGCGCCGGCACAGCCTCCCCCGGGGCGGGGAGGGGAGTAGCGGCTGCTGGCCTCGACGGGGGAGTCTGAGCCTGACGCAGGGTAGGGTCCTGCCCAAAGCCGCCTGGGTCCGGGCTGAGTCAGTTCTGTTCGCCGCATAATTGCAATTTGTAGCTAAAAGCCCTCAGGTTGACAGTTACTGCCAAACTTTAGAGTAGAGATGGAAGGAGTGAGATAAAGACCCGAGAATGAAACTCATCGGTAGGAGGGAGGGCGGGGGTGGGGAGGAGAATGCGATAGAGGGAACGGAAATGGGAGTCTGGATAAACAGGTTTGGAGTCTGGAAGGGTTATTGCGGAATATAGGAGAACCGGCACACGCGCGTGCACACACACACAATTTTGAGAGAGAGTGACTATTTGAGTCTCAGCAAGCAACTTCCCAGGAGAGATTTAAAAGCGGGAGCTGGCGGCCAGCTGTCTCACCTGTGGAGAGCAGGTGTGGACAGCAGGATGGAACTCCGCGGTTCCCCCTGGGGTGGGCAGGGTACCTGGTACCCAGCCGACAAAGCCACCCGGGTATGTTGAGGAGGGCGGATGTACCTTCTAGCAACAGGAGGCAAGAAAAGTTGAGTCCGGCTGGATAGGAAGGGAATTGAGACGTCTCCAGGGGAGGGAGAGTTACTGTGTGTGTGTGGGGGGGAGTTGGGGGCGGGGAGAAGTGAATGGAAAAATTTATGACGGAGAAGAGGAAATTAATTACAGCTCAATTTGAGTTTTTAAGTGGTGGACCCCGAAGGAGGGGCACGACCAGAGTGTAGAAGGCCGGACAGCCCACCTACCACTGGCCAGGCCCAAGCTAACCCAGATGCCCTTTCTCCTCCCTTAATTCAGAGACCCTGTCCAACGGCTAGAGTACATGGTTGGTGTGATGTGAAATAGAAGCGTCACACCCCAGCTCAGGTGCCATTTTCTTACAATCCGGGGAGTTGGGACCAGGTTCTGCAGAGTGAAGGGCGGGTCCCCACAGGGAGAGCAGCTACTCTCTAAGAGAGAAAACAGAACGTGGATGGAGCCGTTTGGAAATGGAAAATGGCCCCTCCTATCTTTTCTACCTACACCACCTCACCAAAGTCGGCTCCTTCTAGACAATTTTCATAGATTGGTTGAACTCTCCCCAGCCTCTTTGGATGACCATCACCAAGGGAGGTGGGGAGGGCAGAAGGTGATTGTGGAGCCCCCAACCCACCCAGATCATCTCTATTTCTCGGTGGGTGGGATTTTTCATTTACTTCCACCACCACTACCCTGTACACCTCCACATTTCTTCGGGGTGAAAAAAAAAAAGGCTAACAATGTTCTTATTTGGTTTTGCATCTCAAAACTTCATTTATTTTTAAGGTGTCTGCCACTCAGGGTCCAGCCAAGGTGTGCCTGTAAACGGCTAGAGCAAAAGAAAAGGAGAGAGAGGGAGAGGATGGTTTTGAATTTATTTATATTGGAAATGTATAAACATCCATTCTGTAAAAGGCAACACGTTTAATTAACGATGAGAGAGCAGTTAGGGGCAGAAAGCTAGTAAAATTGTGAGATAAATTTATGGCATTGTTAGCGTGCTTTTAATTATGGCTATTATGTTAATTATTTCACATTAGCATGGAGTTATCAGCGGCATGTCAGATTTAATCAAAACGAGCCTTTCTCTCGAAAATGGTTCTTTTCATCCGCGAGGAGAAAGGTCCTGGGCAGACTCGGGGCTTCAAAATGACTTGGCATCAAAAGCCGAGTCTTTGCTACACGGTTTAGAGCGAGGTGGCCCGGCCGGCTGTCCGCGGGGCCCCTTCAGGCGATCTGCAGCCCGCGGAGGAGCCGAGGGCCGGGTTTTTAGGAATTCACCATTTTCGCCACCTTCGGAGCCGACACTTCATCATGTGAGATCATTCTGTCAAACAATATGGTGCTGCTCGTTTTTATCTGTCCCGCTTTACAAAATCCCCATTCAGCCGGCCCAGGAGCAACAAAAGGTTGTGAGCAGCTCGGCGGCCGCCGGCGGCCACTGTCTCCCCGGAGCGCAGGACAGAAAGGCGATCCGGCCGGGAACAGCGGCCCCAGCCCCCGAGGGAACGCGGCCCGCGCGCCCAGGTGCGGGTCCCCGGGTGGGGCCCGGGCGGACACGCCTCTCCCGCCCGCGCCCAAGCGCCCATCCCTCCCGGCGAGCGACTCGCCCAGCCAGGCCACATCGATTTCTTAATCACGCCGATCGATTTATTGGGAGCAAATAAATAGCCCGTTTTGGAAATGTTTCAATTGTTGGCTTGATGGTCGGGGCGCGGACGCGGGAGGGCGCGCAGGCTGCGGGGCGCGCGCGGGAAGGGCCGCGGCAGGCGGGGAGCGCAGGGCCGAGCGCGGGCCGCCCTGGCCAGTCCCGGCGTGGTGACGCCCGGGCCCGCTCCGGGCTCCGCTGCTCCGGAGCGGGCAGGGTCTCGACGGCCAGCCCCTCCACCTTGTCACGTCCAAGCGAGTTCACCGGCTTTCCGATTCCTTTGGAAAATCCGTCTTTAGGTCACCAACAGACCCTGGACCCTTGCAGGGACAGTCCTCCCAGGCTTGGGCAGTCGGGCCCGGGCTGCGGACGCCACAGGCCCCCAGCCCCTGGGACGCGAGCGGCCTTGCTGCAATGGACCGCTCGGGCCCCCGCCCTCCCGGGACAGGGCTGCGCACAGGCCAGCTGTTGCCTTATTTTTAGTGCCATTCCATTCGCGCAGTTATATTTAACTAGACCCACTCCTCGGAGGAGGTCGCTTGGACTAGGAATTCTCCGCATGGCAGCTTGGGCCAGCCCGCTGTGCCTCGGGGGCAGTTCCTCAAGGGGCAGGTTGGAAAACCCCTGCTTAGGAATCCGAGACATCTCCCGAGCTGGGCGGGGACGGGACAGAGGGAGGTCTGGTTCTGAGAGCAGTGGCCACCACGCCTGCCCGTGCGCTGCCCGGGGAGGGAGTGGGGCGGGGGAGGGGTGGGCGGAAGGTTCGGTCCTCTTCCCAGGACTGCGCTGGGAGCACTGGGTCCCTGAGCGTCCAGGGGACCTGCAAGACCTCTTAACAAAAAGTCTACAATTTTGTGTCCGTACAGGAATCCCTTCTCCCTACTCTCCAGCACACCCAACAGGAAACTTAATTTCGAATAGTCTGTTGCTCCTCAATTCCGGCAAAATCCCGGAAAGCCCGAGCCTCTGGCTCACTCACATCCTGGGGAAAAGACCCACTTGGATGACACTCAGCAACACCGTGGTGACGCAGACTTTGCTGCCAGAGACGGACAGACGGATTTGCAAGCAGGGTAAAAGCCGTGTATGTATTAAAGGTTCAGATGTGCCATGCTTGGGGACATTGAAAAAACGCACCTTTAAGATTTAAATTCTTGTAGCGTTTTAAAATTCAACTTTCTTTTCCTTGGGTGGAAATGTGGGTATGTTGGGCTGCCTCTTTTTGTATAATAGATCTCCTTTCAATGTAGAAGGGTAGAAACTTCTTGGATTGAAGTCATAGTGGCAGCTGAATTCAGACGAAGAGGATGTCAGAGTGAGTGAGGATACCTTATATGTACATATTTACTCATTTATTCTTTTTTTTTTTTTTGCAGGTTTTGGCCGGTGCTGGATTTGAACCCACCACCTCTGGCATATGGGGCTGGCACCCTACTGCTTTGAGCCACAGGCACCGCCCCTCACTTATCCTTTTATTAATAATTCATTAAGCTGTTGGTAGACTCTGGAAAGTGCTAGGGATGAAAAGAAGGATTAAACCTGAGGCTCCTGGGGAAGAGGCAGGGGAGGGAATTGGTGTTTGCAGTTCAGGTTATGGTCCCAGGGCAGAGAGAAACATTACCAAGCAGGGCCTTTCTCTTTTTTTTTTTTTTGTGGTTTTTGGCTGGGGCTGGGTTTGAACCCTCCACCTTCAGCATATGGGACCTGTGCCCTACTCCTTGAGCCACAGGCGCTGCCCAGCAGGGCCTTTCTCACTGGGTGGGGTATGAGGAAGTGTGAAGCCTCCCAACTCGGAAGACAATACGACCAGCTAGCTCTGAAGCAGGTAGTCAGGGAAGATTAGGGGGAAGTAGCTTAGAACCTGGGATACTTTGGTAAAGGAAAGTAATATCTGGGCTAACATTACTTCTGGACAGCCAGAAGTGCTCAAGGGAAATGGGCAATAGAAGTGCAACCAGGAAACAGAGGGATGGAAGAAAGAAGGGAGGTGTGAAAACTGAGCTTCGCTTAGGAGTCCAGAACATTTAGATTACACAGGAGTACTTTGACTATTGGCATGGGAGAAAATTTAAAAGACAACATCAGTGAAAGGAGAAGATCTGAGGAAAGATAATGATAGAGAGAGAATATCAAAAAGGCTGATTTCCGGGCGGCGCCTGTGGCTCAGTGAGCAGGGCACCGGCCCCATATGCCGAGGGTGGCAGGTTCAAACCCAGCCCCGGCCAAACTGCAACAAAAAATAGCCGGGTGTTGTGGCGGGTGCCTGTAGTCCCAGCTGCTCGGGAGGCTGAGGCAAGAGAATCGGGTAAGCCCAAGAGCTGGAGGTTGCTGTGAACCGTGTGACGCCATGGCACTCTACCCAGGGTGGTAAAGTGAGACTCTGTCTCTACAAAAAAAAAGGCTGATTTCCAGGTAATTTTCTTTCTTTCTTTTTTTTTTTTTTTTTTGGAGATAGAGCCTCAAGCTGTCACCCTGGGTAGAGTGCTATGGCATCACAGCTTACAGCAGCCTCCAACTTCTGGGCTCCAGAGATTCTCCTGCCTCCACCTCCCAAGTAGCTGGGATTATAGGTGCCTACCACAAGGCTTGGCTATTTTTTCTTTTTGGTTGCAGCCATCATTGTTGTTTGGCAGGCCCAGGCTGCATTTGAACCCGCCAGCTCGGGTGTATGTGGCTGGCACCCTAGCAGCTTGAGCCACAGGCGCCAAGCCGCCAGCTAATTTTCTAACTTTATCATGTTCATCAAAAGCCAGACACTGGAATTACAAGGGTGAATAAGAAAGTGGGCTTGGGTGTGGTGGCACATGCCTGTAGTCCCAGCTGCTGGGGAGGCTCGAGCCTAGCAGTTCAAGGGAACAGCTGGCTGTGATCACACCATTGCGCTCCAGACTTGGGTGGCAGAGCAAGACCCTGTCCCTAAAAACAAAACAAGACAAAATAGAGGTAGACTCCATCTTCAGAGTTAACTCTACACGAAAGGCAGGAATTTTTATTTGTTCTGTTGTATCTCTAGCCTCCAATTAGCTAAGCTCTGGAAGCGTGGGGGTGGAGGGTAGAGCTCAGGAAATACTGGCTGGATGATCAGATGAGTAAGACACAGCCCTTCTCTTATTGGAGACCTCATCAAGAAAGTCTGTAGTTAAAACATAGTGTGATGAAGTTATAGATACAGTAGAACCTCCATAGTCGGCCACCTCCCTGCATTGACCACCTCCTTAAGTTGACCAAGTTTTCACCAACCCATATGCCACAGGTATGTATCCATACAGTATGCTAGTTCCTTCTGTTGACCACCTCCCTATGTGACCAGTCTGTCACAGTCCCTCAGGTGGTCAACTCACAGAGGCTCTTTAGCTAGCACGTGGAAGGAGTACAGAGCAGATGTAGCCAAGCCTGGACGAGAGGGGTGTAGAAAGGCTTTCCAAAGAAAATAATGCTCCAGCTGTCTTGAACGTTGAGTAGCAGTTAGGTGGATGAAGGGAGGAGCCCAGTTCTACGCGAGAACAAGGATGAGCTGACACAGGGATGTGCAAGACAGGGTAGCCTGTGACTTGTCTAGCTGGAAAGAGATGAGCAGCAGCTGCAGTTGATACTGGAGAGAGTGGACGAGGGTGAACTAATGGAGATTCCTGAATATCAGGCCTCGAGTTGATAAGTAGTCACTAAAGGGCTTTTTTTTTTTTCTTTTGAGACAAGAGTCTCACTTTGTCACCTTGGTAGAGGGCTGTGGTGTTACAGCTCACAGCAACCTCCAACTCTTGGGCTTAAGTGATTTTGTTGCCTCAGCCTCCCAAGTAGCTGGGACTACAGGTGCCCGCCACAACTCCCTGCTACTTTTTTGGGAGGGCCGGGGCTGGGTTCAAACCCACCACATCCGGTATATGGGGCCTGCACCCTACTCCTTTGAGCCACTGGCACCGCCCAACTCCCTGCTATTTTTTGTTGTAGTTGTCATTGTTGTTTACCTGGCCCAGGCAGGGTTAGAACCCGCCATCCTCAGTGTATGTGGCTGGCATGGTCACCACTGTGCTATGGATGCCGAGCCACTAAAGGGCTTTAACGTTTTGATTGGCATGATTAGAATAACATTTTGCAAACATCCTTTCGGGGAATGTGAAGGATAAACTGGAGGGGTTAAAAGTAAAGAGGCTATTACAGTTATTTTAGTAAGAGGTGATGAAGGTGTGGTTTAAATTATGGATAGTTGTGGCCGGGCACTGTGGCTCACACCTGTAATCCTAGTGCTCTGGGAGGCCAAGGTGTGTGGATTGCCTGAGCTCATGGGTTCAAGACCAGCCTGAGCAAAAGCGAGACCTCATCTGTAAAAATAGCCGGGTGCTGTGGTGGGCGTCTGTAGTTCCGGCTCGTTGGGAGGCTAAGGCAAAAGAATGGCTTGAGCCCAAGAGTTTGGGGTTGCTGTAAAGCCCAAGAGTTTGAGGTTGCTGTGAGCTATGATGCCATGCACTCTACTGGGGGTGACAAAAATGAGATTCTGTCTCAAAAAAAACAAAACAAAAAAAAAATTTTATGGGTAGTGGGACTGGAGAAGAGAGGATGATTTGGAGAGGATTTAGCAGGTGCAATTAATAGAACTAAGTGTCTAATTAATAAGAGAAAGAGTTTAGGGCAGGTGTCCTCAAACTTTTTCAACAGGGGGCCAATTCACTGTCCCTCAGACTATTGGAGGGCCAGACTATAGTTTAAAAAAAAAAAAACTATGAACAAATTCCTATGCACACTGCACATATCTTATTTTGAAGTAAAAAACAAAATGGGAACAAATACAATTCACACAGCTTCATGTGGCCTGCGGGCTGCAGTTTGAGGATGCCTGGTTTAAGGCATCTCCAAGTATGAAGTTTGGGTATCTGGAAGAAATGGTATCATTAATTGAGAGGGAGAATATGGATGGAGGACACTCTCTAGTCTGTTGTTCCTCAGTCCTCCACATTCCTCCCCAAATTACCTCCTTCAATATCATTTGGACCATGCCAGCCACTCCCTGCTCAAAAACCTTTGATACCACTTCACTGTAGAAAACAACCCAGACTCTTTTTTTTTTTTTTTTTAATTAAATCATAGCTGTGTGGGGTACAATGCAATCGTGGGGTACAAGGTGCTGGTTTTATATACAATTTGAAATATTTTCATCAAACAGGTTAACATAGCCTTCACAGCATTTTCTTAGTTATTGTGTTAAGACATTTGTATTCTACATTTAGTAAGTTTCACATGTACCCTTGTAAGATGCACCGTAGGTGTGGTCTCACCAATCACCCTCCCTCCCCCATCCTCCTCTCTCCTCTCCCCTCCCCTCCCTATCCCTTTTCCCCATATTCTTGGGCTATAATTGGGTTATAGCTTTCATATGAAAGCTATAAATTAGTTTCATAGTAGGGCTGAGTACTTTGGTACCTGTTCTTCCATTCTTGAGATACTTTGCTAAGAAGAATATGTTCCAGCTCCATCCATGTAAACATGAAAGCGGTAAAGTCTCCATCTTTCTTTAAGGCTGCATAATATTGCATGGTGTACATATACCACAGTTTATTAATCCATTCATGGGGACAACCCAGACTCTTTAGGAAGATATTCCAGGTGTGGCGTGGTCTGGCTCCAGTCCTGTGACATTCCCAGGACACACTGTGGTGACTCCATCCTTTATCCCTTGGGTGACTTTGAGCAAGATCCTTAGACTCTGTGCTTCATTTCTTCATCCATAAAGTGGATGTTTTATTCTTGGAAGTATCCTAGTTTGGATAATAAAATATTTGGTTACCCCGTACATAGTAGTACTTTCAACGCTTGGAGTAGTAACTTTCAACACCTAGAGCTGTTCTGTGAAGCTGTCCAGCAAGCCCTCTACTAATGGGTAGAGCGGTGCTTAGAACAAAGATAGGTGCACTTAGATTTTTAATTACCTCCCAGTTACGTCAGGGATTCTCTTTTTATTCTCCTGAATTTTCTGAAGGGAAATTAAACCAGGAAGACCTACCAAATAAGACTGTGGCTAAGTCTTCTTTGTCACACCAAATACAGTCTATACATTCCCACCTCATCTATACCATAAATGATGAAAGTGATTTATTATGCATTTCCTTTGTGTTAAATGCGCTCTCATGCAATTTACATGTATGTATTTACTCCTTACAGCAATCTTATGAGGGAGGAGTTATAATTATTCCTCTTATAGAAATGAGGGAAGTGGGCGGCAACCTGTGGCTCAGTAAGTAGGGCGCCGGGTCCCATATACCGAGGTGGTGGGTTTGAACCCAGCCCTACCACACTGCAACAAAGAAATGGCCGGGCGTTGTGGTGGGTGCCTGTCATTTCAGCTACTCGGGAGGATGAGGCAAGAGAATCACCTAAGCCCAAGAGCTGGAGGTTGCTGTGAGCTGTGATGCCACGGCACTCTACTGAGGGCAACGAAGTCAGACTCTGTCTCTAAAAAAAAAAAACACAACAGATTAGAAATGAGGGAAGTCCGCCAGATGGGATTGAATGCAGTCTGGTTGAAGAGCCCGTCCTGGGGTGTCATGCCACTTTCTGTTTGCCCCTCCCTTGTTCCCGTCGTTTTCTCTCTGGTACCCACAACCAAATTAAAACTTTCAGTGGTGCACGTTGATCAAATGTTTGTATAATTTTTATATTCATTATTTGAAGATCTTCAGTGTCTAGTCATCACTGTAGAGAGTATGATATTTTGCCTTTTTGTAGCATGAAGGTATATGTCAACCATTTGGGTGTGCTTTTTTTTTTTAATAAGGCCCATAGTACTTTTTGGATAACTTGGCAAGGTGAACAAAACCATCATATCTGTTTTGGATGTGAGAACCTCTCAAGTACAGACAGTCTTTAGGGAAAAAATGAATGTAGAATTTTTATTAGCAACCTCTAATTATCATCTATTACTGCATTACCCCAAAGTTTATCAGCTTAAATAAAGACGTATTTATTTTCTTACAGTATCTGTGGATTGGGAATTCAGAAGGGGCATATCTTGCAGCTCTTGTCCCAGGACCTCTCATGAGGTTGCAGATAAGCCTTGACAGGGGCTGCAGCCTTTGGAAGACTTGATGGGCTCCCTTACGGCTGGAGGAAGCCTTGGTTCCTTGTGGTGGTTCTCCATAGGATTGCTTAAGTGTCCATGTGACCTGGCAGCTCGCCTGCTAGAGCAAATGGTAGAAGAGAGAAACCAAGGAAGAAGCTACGAAGTCTTTTATGACCCAGCCTCACCATATTCTCATGCTTCTGCTGAGTCTGTTGGTCACACAGGCCGATCCTGATGCAATCAGTGTAGAAATGCACTATACAAGAAGTTGAATAGCTGGCTCGGTACCCATACCTCTGTGAGTAGGGCACCAGCCACATACACCCAGGCTGGCAGGTTCGAGCCCAGGCCAGGCCTGCTAAACAACGACAACTGCAACCAAAAAATAGCTGGGCATTGTGGCAGGTGCCTATAATCCCACCTACTTGAGAGGCTGAGACAAGAGAATCACTTAAGCCCAAGAGCTTGAGGTTGCTATGAGCTGTGACGCCAGGGCACTCTACCGAGGGTGACATAGTGAGACTCTGTCTCCAAAAAAACAGGTAAGTACCAGAAGGTGAGCATCGCTGGGGCTGTCTTGGAAGCTAGTTGCCACCAGCTACCCTTTATTCATGTCACTCCTACATGCAAAGCATCCTCACGTCCTTCCAAGGTTCCCCAAAGTCTCATTTCATTACAGCATCACCTCAAAGTTCAGAATCTCATCATATAAATAAAATTCAGGTGCAAAATAATTCTTCTTGGGTATAGTTTCAAAAGTACATCTCCCTGAGTACAGTTCTTCTTAATCTGAGGACCTGTCAACTCAAGAGATGAGTTATCTTTCTTCATACATGCTCCAATGTAAAATGGAAGGATGGGCATAGGGTAACTGCTGTTCTATTTAGACAGTCCTATTCAGAAAGGGGGAGTAGGGCAGTCATAGCGGAGTAACTGCTGTTCTGTTTAGACAGTCCTATTCAGAAAGGGGGAGTAGGGCAGTCGTACCAGAATAACTGCTGTTCTATTTAGATAGTCCTATTCAGAAAGGGGGAGTAGGGCAGTCATAGCAGAGTAACTGGCCCACAGCAGTTCTGAAATACCGTCGGGCACAAGCGGATGTTTCCTTAATTAGGGCTCACTGCCTGAGAATAATTCTCTACCTTCTTGGCTCTTGTCCCACCCTGAGTCCTCCTTTCTTTCCATAGCGTGTGTTTGCAGCTAAGTAGTTTTTGGCCTTCTTCTGCTTATAGAAGTTTTTCTAGTGGGGGCAGGGGGTGGTGGTGGCCCAGAAATCTCTTAGTATCTTTTAGTTTAAGCTGGTGGTGGTTCTGCCAATGTGATTCTCTTCCGCTAATACAATTACCCAGATATCTCCTCTCTCTCACATCCATGAATATGGATGGAAATGAACTCCATTCCAGTTCCAGAGGGTGGAACTTGCTTGATTTAATCTGGATATGACGGTTTTGTTCACCTTGCCAAAGACTGATGAAGACAGAGTCAAGGGACGCCATCTGACCAGTGAGACTGAGGGGGAAGTTTGTTCAGGGGTTTCTGTGGAAGGTTTTCTTTGCCGATAAAAAGATTTCCAGGCAAGAAATAGTCCCTCTTCCTCTAGACATTTTTTTGGTTTGCTTGTTTTGATTTTTGCTTTTTTTTTTTGAGACAGAGTCTCACTCATTTACCCCAGGGTAGAGTACCTGGCATCATCATATTTCACAGCAACCTCAGTCTCTTGGCCTCAAGTGATCCTCTTGCCTCAGCCTCCTGAGTAGCTGGGACTATAGGCGCTGGTCACCAACCTGGCTGTCTTCCTATTTTTAGTAGAGACAGGGTCTTGCTCTTGCTCGGGGTGGTCTCCTGAGCTCAGGTAATCCACTTGCCTTGGCCTCCCAGAGTGCTAGGATTACAGGCAGGAGCCACTACACCTGACCTGCCCCCTGAGAGTCTCACCCTGTTGCCCCAGGGTGGAGTGCCTTGGCATCAGCTTAGCTCACAGCAACTTCAGACTCTTGGGCTCAAGCAACCCTCCTGCCTCAGCCTCCCAGTGGGCTACGATTACAGGCGTGAGCCACTGCACGCAGCCTCCTTCACTTTTCTTACCCTGTTTTCCCTGCCCTTTCCTCCTCCTCCTCTGCCTCTTCCTATAAAGCTGTTTGATTCTCATTCATTTGCTACCATTCATTTGCATGCAGTGTTTTATTCAATCCTGTAACAACCTGTCTAGTAGCTACTAATAATTTTCTCATTTTTTAGGGCAGAGGTTTGATTAAACAACTTGTTCATGATCATACAGCTGAAAAGTGACCTATTGATCACTTCCATCCCAAGCCTCTGATTACAAAGTCTGTGCTTTGGGTGGCACCTGTGGCTCAGTGGGTAGGGTGCCCCCATATACCTAGGGTGGCGGGTTCAAACCCAGCCCCTGCTGAACTGCAACAAAAAATAGCTGGGCATTGTGTCAGGTGCCTGTAGTCCCAGCTACTCGGGAGGCTGAGGTAAGAGAATCGCCTAAGCCCAGGAACTGGAGGTTGCTGTGAGCTGTGACACCACAGTGCTCTACTGAGGGTGTGAGCTGTGACACCACAGCACTCTACTCAGGGTGATAAAGTGAGACTCTGTCTCTACAAAAAAAAAAAGCAGGGCGGCGCCTGTGGCTCAGTGAGTAGGGCGCCGGCCCCATATGCCGAGGGTGGCGGGTTCAAACCCAGCCCCGGCCAAACTGCAACAACAACAACAAAAAAATAGCCGGGCATTGTGGCGGGCGCCTGTAGTCCCTGCTGCTCAGGAGGCTGAGGCAAGAGAATCGCGTAAGCCCAAGAGTTAGAGGTTGCTGTGAGCCGTGTGATGCCACGGCACTCTACCCAAGGGTGGTACAGTGAGACTCTGTCTCTACAAAAAAAAAAAACGAAGTCTGTGCTTTATCCACTATACAGGAGTGAAAAGGGCTCAAGGGATCCCGAGTAGCTGGGACTACAGGCACCTGCCACAGTGCCTGGCTAGTTTTTCTGCTTTTTGTAGAGGCGGGGTCTTGCTTTTGCTCAGGTTGATCTTGAACTCCTGAGCACAAAGGATCCACCTGCTTCAGCCTCCCAGAGTGCTGGGATTACAGGTGTGAGCCACTGTACCTGGCCAAACTTTTATTTTATTAAATGTCCAGGTTCGTTGTCCTGTGGACTATCCCATATTCTGGACTTTTCTAATTGTTCATGTCATGATTTAACTCCCCCCCACCCCCCAAACAGCATATAAATTGGAAGTTAACTCTAGGGGTTTAATTGGATTCAGGGTAAACATTCTCAGTAAGAATATTCCTTAAGTGGCTCGGCGCCTGTAGCTCAAGTGGCTTAGGCACCAGCCACATTCACTAGAGCTGGCGGGTTCAAATCAAGCCTGGGCCTGCCAAACAACAATGACAACGGCAACCAAAAAATAGCTGGGCGTTGTGGCGGGGGCCTGTGGTCCCAGCTGCTTGGGAGGCTGAGGCAGGAGAAGCGCTTAAGCCCAGGAGTTGGAGGTTGCTGTGAGCTGTAATGCAACAGCACTCTACCCAAGGTGACAGCTTGAGGCTCTGTCTCAAAAAAAAAAAAGAATATTCCTTAAGTCATAACATGTACTTCATATTTCATTCCATCAGGAGGACATGATGTTAGGTTTTCACTATTAGGGATACTAACTTTGATCTCTTAGTTAAAATAATGACAGATTATCTCTTAGTTAAAATAATGCCAAAGTCTTCCACTATAGAATACTTTTTCTCTTTTGTTATTAAGTAAAAAACAAATTATGGAGTAATATTTTAGTGTTGTGCAAATATCTCAGTTTTTAAGAAAAAGGTTTTTTTTTTTTGAGACAGAGTCTCACTTTGTCACCCTCAGTAAAGTGCTATGGCATTATAGCTCACAGCAACTTCAAACTCTTGGGCTCAAGTGATTCTCTAGCCTCAGCCTCCCTTTTGAGTAGCTGGGACTACAGGTGCCCACCCCAACGCCCGGCTATTTTTTTTTTTTTTTAAGCAACCAGGTCTCACTCTGGCTCAGGGCAGTCTCAAACTCATGAGCTCAGGGAATCCACCCACCTTGGCCTCCCAGAATGCTAGGATTACAGGCATGAGCCACTCTGTGCCAGACGCAAGAAAAAGTTTTTGTTTTTATTGTTTTTCAAGATAAAAGTAAGTGTCGTGTTTAGTTTCTGATGGGAAGAATCTAGCAAAGGAAAAGGTGATGATATAGGAGAGAGAAGAGACAGTTGCTGGAGCATTGCTTGTGAACAGATGAGGGAGGAGCAGTCCAGTGCTCAGTCGGAGGGACCGACCTGATGGAATCAGAGACACCCTCTACAGTGACGGGTGAAAGTGAATTATACGGATATGAATGCAAGGAGAAAGTTACATATGGGCGGTGCCTGTGGCTCAAGGAGTAGGGCGCCGGTCCCATATGCTAGAGGAGGTAGGTTCAAACCTAGCCCCAGCCAAAAAAAACACACACACACAAAAAAATAAATAAAAGCATAGTTGCTGAAAATAAAAATAAAAAAATATATATAATAAAAATTAAAAAAAAAGAAAGTTACATGTAATAGGAGAGCTTTTTTGCTGTTGTTGCAGTTTGGCCAGGGCTGGGTTTGAACTCGCCACCCTTGGCATATGGGGCCAGCGCCCTACTCACTGAGCCATAGGCACCGCCCCCTGAACGTACTTTTTTCTTTGAGACAGAGTCTCACTCTTGGTCTGGGTAGAGTGTCATGACATTGTCATTGCTCATGGCAACCTCAAGCCCCCAAAGTGCCAGGATTACAGGTGAGAGCCAACACACCTGGTAAGGCCTATAAGTCTTGCAGAGGCCAATACCGTAGCTTTAAAAAAATAAAAGTTTCAGTGCTTATTTTCCTTTAAAACCAAGGATATGAAAACCACAAAGTTAAAAACAAGACGGAGATTCTAATTTCTCTAACCAGTTCTTCACCTGTTAAATCAGCTGGTTGTATAGAGACCAGATTATTTTGCTACAGTTTAGGTAGCTAGACCAGCATAAAATTTCAGCCCCAGTAACTCTCATCCACCCCCACCCATAATGAGCTGCTAAACGGGTGGCAACTGCCTCTTTTATTTATCTTTTTTTTTTTTCTAGGATATTTCATACCAAGCCATGGCCAAGAGACCTGAGGGAATCTTTGTTTATTACCTTGGCTGACTTCGTTCTTAGCGTCCTGATGATGCATTTGTTTAAAGCAGTGGTTCTCAACCTTCTGAATGCTGCAATCCTTTAATATAGTTCCTCATGTTGTGGTGACCCCTAACCATAAAATTATTTTCGTTGCTACTTCATAACTGTAACTTTGCTACTGTTATGAATCATAATGTAAATATCTGATATGCAGGAGACCCCCAAAGCGGTTGCGACCCACAGGTTGAGAACTGTTGGTTTAAAGGGAGTCATATTTAGTTTTTTGACACCTGTGTTTTCTTTTAAGGAATAGGAAATTGGTCTCAAAAATGCTCTTGGAATCTTCTGTCTCTGGTGGTCTTTTTTTTTTTTTTTTTGTCTCTGGTGGTCTTATCAGTCTGTAACTCATTGGGACTCTTTAGGAATTCAAATTTTTTGAATAGAGTGTCTTAAAGAGGTGTTTTCTTTGTGATCTGATTTGGGTGTTTACAGAAAGTAAAGTTTAGTTTGAAGGCAGGCAGTACTCTTGTCCCAAGATATTTACAATTTTTGAATATTCACTTCTACTAATTTAAAAGACTTAGAGGAAAACAGCTATACCTACTCTTTATTATGTTAATTCATTTACATACCAACCGGAATTGTTTATACAGGAGATTTTGACTGTGCTATTGTTTGCCTAAGGAAAAAAACATTGTAACAATCTTGTCATGCTATATTTACAGTCTGCAAGCAATATATATTTAGGGAATCTTGCTAAAATACTGCATGACAGGAAATTTTAACAAGCATGTTTAAATGAATTCTCAGAAACCAGACAGAAAGGAAATATGTCTTTCTGGTTCTGAAACATTTATCTCCCTGGGTAGAAAAGGGTAGGGGTAAGCGTTTGAATGATAGATAGTTCAGGGGGAAAATACACATTAATCTGTGGTATAATGCATTCTCTAAATGTCTTAATTGCTTTTAAAGCCATGTAAATAAATAACATTCAAAGGATGTGAATTAATATCCTAAGAAAATTACTTTCCTATTCAAGGGCTCCTATTTCAAATAATATTTATAAGACACTGCAAATAATATTCAGGCGAGAATTAAGAAACCTGCAGTTGGGAAACCCTAGTTTACCAACTGTTAAGTAGAAATGTTTTTGTTAATTTTGTTTTTCTAGATGGCTTATCCTTGCTCTAGGTATTTACATGTTATTTTACAAAGGAAGGCGGGATCTGCTCTTCTGGGGTGGGGGAGAGACAGAGAGGGAGAGGGAGAGGCTATAGGAGGATCCCAGGGGATCCTAGATGGCTAAATCTTTTTTTTTTTTAGAGACAAAGTCTCACTTGTCACCCTTGGTAGAGTGCTCTAGCATCACAGCTCACAGCAACCTCCAGCTCTTGGGCTCAGGTGATTCTCTTGCCTCAGCCTCCCGAGCAGCTGGAACTACAGGTGCCCGCCACAACGCCTATTTTTTGTTGCAGTTTGACCTGCAACTGGGTTTGAACTCGCCACCCTCAGTATATGGGGCTGGCGCCCTACTCACTGAGCCACAGGGGCCACCCAGATTGCTAAATCTTATTGGCAATTATAGTAGTTTAAAGCTGGGAATTGAACCTGAAAATAAATTCAGCATGCCCTAGTTTTATTTCTGAACAGAATGGTTTATGTCTTATAGAGAGAGGTTGGAAAAAAAGTTTGTTTTAAAAGAACACAAGTTTTCTGGGTTAAATGTGTCTGGTCATAACATTCCTCACTCTCTTCAAATAGTTAAAACAGTAATCTATAAGCTATTTATAGATCAGCTCATTTTGGAGGAGTTTTAATTGACTATTTTTTTGTTTTGAGGCACAGTCTCACTGTGTCGCCCTCGGTGGAGTGCTGTGACGTCACAGCTCACAGCAACCTCAAACTCTTGGGCTCAAGCTATTCTCTTGCCTCCGCCTCCCAAGTAGCTGTGACTGCAGGCGACTGCCACAATGTCTGGCTATTTTTTAGTTGTAGTCAACCCGGGCAGAATTTGAACCCACCAGCGCCAGTGTATGTGGCTGGCACTCTGGCCACCGAGCTATAGGTGCTGAGCCTGAATTGACTATCTTATTCTCCCAATCTTGCCCCTGGGGGTGATCCCCTTTTTACTCCTCCCCAACATATGAAGCTTCTGTGGTTTTTATTTATTTATTTGTTTGTTTTTGAGACAAGGTCTGAAGCTGTTGCCCTGGGTAGAGTGCTGTGGCATCATCATAGCTCACAGCAACCTCCAACTCTTGGGCTCCAGTGATCTACTTGCTTCAGTTTTTCTGTTTTTAGTAGAGATGGGGTTTCCATCTTACTCAGGTTGGGTCTCCAACTACTGAGCTAAAGCAATCCACCTGCCTTGGCCTCCAGGTGTGCTAGGATTACAGGCGTGAGCCACCCTGCCAGGCCAGTTCTGTGATATAGTTAAATTTGACCATGATTCATGATGAGAAATATTTTTGAAATCATGATTTGGTATATAAAATGCAGGTAATTACATACATACATACATACATGAACCATGAGCTTCATAGAACAAGATTCACACTATGTGTGTAGTGCTATAATTTTTTTTTCTTTTTTGAGTCAAAATGTCACTTGCTTACCCTTGCTAGAGTGCCATGGCATTGTAGTTCACAGCAACCTCAAACTCTTGGGCTCAAGCGATCCTGATGCCTCCTTACAGGTATCTGCCACAATGCCCAGATATTTTTTTTAGGGACACGGTCTTGCTCTGGCTCAGGCTGGTCTTAAACTCCTGAGCTCAGGTGATCTTCTGCCCTCAGCCTACCAGAGTGCTAGCATTAGGGATGTGAGCCCTGTGTGCTGGGCCCCAGACCTGATATTTTACTGGTTGAAGGATAGAAAGGCAATTTAAAAGACAAAGGACTATTTTTTTTTAATTTTTAATTTTGCAGGTTTTTTTTTTTTTTTTGGCCAGGGCTGGGTTTGAACCCGCCACCTCTGGCATATGGGGCCGGCACCCTACTCTGTTGAGCCACAGGCACTGCTCCAAAGGACTATATTTTTTAGAGCAGTTTTCGGTTCACGGGGACATTGAGAGGAAGGTACAGAGATTTTCCATAACCCTGGGCCCCCACAGCCTTCTGCCTTGTCAACATGCTTGTCAGAGGGGGACGTTTGCTACAGCTGATGAACCTATGTTAGTTCCCTGTTACCCGCAGTTTCAGTTATCTGAGGTCAATTGTTTAAAAATATTACATGGAAAATTCCAAAAATAAACAATTCGTAAAAACTGTGTGCTGTTCTGAGTATGGTGGTGAAATCTTTTCTGCCCTGACCTGGAGGTCAATCCTTCACTGGTCCAGTGTGTGTGTGCTGTGTACATTCCCCACCTGTCAGTCACTTAGCAGACTTGGTTATTAGATTGACTGAGTACCACTGTGCTTGTACTCAACGAACACTCACTTTACTTCATAATGGCTCCAAAGTACAGGAATGGTGATGCTGGCAATTTAGATATGCCTGGGAGATTCTGTAAGTGCTTCCTTTAAGTGAAAAGGTGAAAGTTCTCAGCTTAATAAAGAAAGAAAAAAATCATATGCTGACCTGGCTAAGATCTGGGTTAAGAATGAATCTTTTATCTTTGAAATTATGAAGGAGAAGGAAATTCCTGGATACTACACAGGGTCCAGCATTTTGCACGACTTTAGGCACCCACGGGGGGGGGGGGCTTGGAATGTACATTCTATTGATTTGGACAGCTGTGTAATGACATCTGCCGTTATAGTGTAATGACTTATTGCCTTACGAATCCTTTACGTCCTGTCTGTTTATCCTCCCTACCCCAAACTTGGTAACCACGGATCTTTTTACTGTCTCCATAGTTTTGCTTGGTAAGGCCGTTTTTTGCAACTGCTAGCTTCAGGAGAGGAGGAAATTGCAGACAGGAAAATGTCTCATAGAATAAATAACCTATTAATTAATGAAACAATGCAACTTGAGTAGGACTATCAGATTCTTGCTGGATACATGTTCAATCTATTGCTGAAGCGACTTTTATTGCAGATGTTCTCACTTTATGTGATGGCTGAGTCTTTAGAAGGCTCATCTAAATTCATTAATGATAATCCCAGCACTGTGGGAGGCTGAGGCAGGTGGATTGCCTTAGCTCATGGAGTTCAAGACCAAGCCCCTGTCTGAAAAATAGTTGGGCATTGTGGGGGGCTCCTGTATTCCCAGCTACTTGGGAGAGTGAGGCAAGAGGATCACTCGAGCCCAAGAATTTGAGGTTGCTGTGAGCTGTGATCCCATAGCACTCTACCCAGGACAACACAGTGAGACTCTGTCTCAAAAATAAATTAATGAGAATATATTTATTAAATGTTAGAATGCATTTAACATGTGTAGATGGTCTTGCTTTTAAAGTACAGTTTATGGTTATTAAAAATTTTTCTTTTTAAAAAAATCGCAAACTTCCTAAAATCACCAATCCTTTTGCATTACAGCAAACAATACTAGAATATCTACTCTCTAGACAGAGATTTTTGTCTATTTCTTTAAGCTTTTTTTTTCTTTCCTCTTTCTTTCATCTTTCATTGTCACTGGGCTCTAGTGTTATTATGGCTCATCACAGCTCACAGCAACGTCAAACTCCTGGGCTCAAGCAGTTCCTCCTACCTCAGCTTCCCGAGTAGCTGGGGCTACAGGTAGGCACCATTATACCTGGGTAATTTTTTTACAGTATTTATTTATTTATTTATTTATTTATTTATTTTTAGTAGAAATGGAGTGTCACTCTTGCTCAGACTGTCCTGGAACTCCTGAGCTCAAGATATTCTCCTCCCTCACCTTCCAGATTGCTAGGATTGCTGTCGTGAGCCACCCCACATTTCTTTTTGTTGATTTCATTCACTGATGTATATATATACATATATATATATTTTTTTGAGATAATCTTACTTTGTCACCTTCAGTAGAGTGCTGTAGCATCACAGCTCACAGCAACCTCCAACTCTTGGGCTTAAGCAATTCTCTTGCCTCAGCCTCCCGAGTACCTGGGACTGCAGGCACCTGCCACAATGCCTGGCTATTTTTTGTTGTTGCAGTTGTCACTGTTGTTTTAGCTGGCCCGGGCCGGGTTCCAACCTGCCAGCCTTGGTGTATGTGGCCAGCGCCCTACCCACTGAGCTACAGGCACTGCCTCATTCACTGATAATAATATATCCCTGGTCCCGCCCATAGAACCCTACCTGGCACATAACTGTAGCCCATTAAATACTTGTTCAATGGGGGCTGTGCCAGTGGCTCAAAGGAGTAGAGCGCCGGCCCCATATGCCGGAGGTGGTGGGTTCAAACCCAGCCCCAGCCAAAAACTACAGAAAAAAAAAGATTTGTTCAATGAATCTCCACATAGTGTTTTCCAAGTGTTTCTCAAACTGGGACACCCCTATATTCATACAGTATGGAAGGATATACACAGTGTTGCTGGTCAACATTCCTAATCAATTTATCTGGAAGATTTTTTTTTTTTAATTGAGACAGAGTCTATGATATCCTCGGTAGAGTGCTGTGGCACCATAGCTCACAGCAACCTCAAACTCTTGGGCTCAAGCAATTCTCTTGCCTCAGCCTCCCAAGTAGCTGGGACTACATACGTCCGCCACAATGCCCGGCTATTTTTTTGCTGTAGTTGTCATTGTTGTTTAGCAGGCCCAGGCCGGGTTCGAACCTGCCAGCCTCGTGCATGTAGCTGGTGCCCTAACCACTGAGCTACAAGCACCAAGCCATCTTGATGAGTCTTTATCTTTATAAAATGCCCTTCTTTGTCCCTGGTAATAATCTTTGCTATTACACTTATTTTGATTGTTATTAGCATGGTATAACTTTTTCAATTTTTCTTTTCTTTTCTTTTTTTTTTTTTTTTTTGCAGTTATTTTTTTTGGCCGGGGCTGGGTTTGAACCTGCCACCTCCAGCATATGGGGTCGGTGCCCTACTCCTTTGAGCCACAGGCGCCACCCAACTTTTTCAATTTTTCTTTTTTTTTTGGAGACAGAGTCTCACTATATTGCCCTCGGTAGAGTCCTGTGGCATCATAGCTCACAGCAACCTCAAACTCTTGGGCTCAAGCAATTCTCTTGCCTCGGCCTCCCAAGTAGCTGGGACTACAGGTGCCTGCCATAATGCCTGGCTAATTTTTTTACTTTTAGCCAAGACAGGATCTCCCTTTTGTTCAGGCTGGTCTCAAAACCCTGGCCTCAAGGGATTTTAGGCATGAGCCACCATGCCTGGCTTTTGGTTGTTATTTTAGCATTCGCTTTAGAATTTACAGTATACTTCATAGATTTTTAATTTATCACAGTTTACATTCAAGAGATTTTTGTTCTCCTTCATATAACACCTTGTAATAGTATATTTCCATTTCTCCCTTCTGTATTTCTAACTGATACTGTTTTCCTTCTGCCAGAAGGATATTCTTTAACATTTTTCTTACGTTGCAGGTCTGCTGGTGATGAATAACTCTTTCAGATTTTGTATGTCTGAAGAAATCTTGATGCCACCTTCATTTTTAAAATACAGATTTATTGAGCGATGTATTTTACACATTTAAATTCTGTAACTCAGTGGTTTTTGGTATGTGCACGGATATGTGCAACCATCACCATAGTCAATTTTAGGACACTTTTTATCATTTCGAGAAGAAACTCCAGATCCTTTAGCTGTCGCCCTCTGTTTCTTCCTCTACCCTATTCTCTGAGCAATCATTAGACCCGCTCTGTCCTTGTAGATTTCCCTGTTTCAGACTTTTTATAAGAATGGAATCATATAATATCATGTTATAATGATACCTTTCACTTAGCGTAATGCTTTCAAGATCCATTCCTATGTTAACAGGTATCAGTGCTTTATTCCTTTTTATGGGTAAGTAGTATTCCATCGTCTGATTACACCAGGTTTTATATGTGCTGTTTCTTTCGTCATATTTGGGTGGGAATTTATGTTGCTTCTGCCTTTTTGCTCTGATCAACACTCACCTTCATTTTTAAAAGATAATTCCACTAGGTATAGAATTATAGTTTGATGGGTTTTTTTTTCCCCCTAGTACTTTATACATTTTTGCTTTTATTATTTATTTATTTAGAGACAAAGTCTCACTTTTTTGTCCAGGCTAGAGTGCTATGGCATCATCACAGCTCACAGCAACCTCAAACTCCTGGGCTCAAAGCGATCCTCCTGCCTCAGCCTCCCAAGTATCCGGGACTACAGGTGCCCGCCACATCACAACGCCTGGCTGTTTTTTTAGAGACGAGGTCTCACTCTGGCTCAGGCTGGTCTCAACTCATGAGCTCAGATGATTCACCTGCCTCGGCCTCCCAGATGGCTAGCATTACAGGCGTGAGCTACCACTCCTGGTATAGACATCATTATTTTTGTTTTGTACAGTTAATTCCCATTTTGTTACCTACAAAAACACTTCCCAATATGTATTACCTACGTATTCACCAATTTCTTTATTAATTATTCTTCAAAATTCAAAATTTTGGATTTGATTTATTTTCTTTCTGTAATATATATTAAATACTTCTGTAAGTTGGGTGGCACCTGTGGCTCAGTGAGTGGGGCGCCGGCCCCATGTACTGAGGGTGGCGGGTTCAGGCCCAGCCCCGGCCAAACTGCAACAACAAAAAAAATAGCCGGGTGTTGTGGCAGGCACCTGTGGTCCCAGCTGCTTGGGAGGCTGAGGCAAGAGAATCGCGTAAGCCCAAGAGTTAGAGGTTGCTGTGAGCCGTGTGACGTCATGGCACTCTACCCGAGGGCGGTACAGTGAGACTCTGTCTCTACAAAACAACAACAACAACAAAAATACTTCTGTAAGTGTGTGTTTATTTGAAATAAATGTTCTTGGTCCTGTTCTAATAAAAATGTCTTTGTTCTCATTCTTAGAACATAATTTAGCTGACTATAGAATTCTCTGGTCATAGATATTTCTTCTTCTTCTTCTTTTTTGAGACAGTATCTCACTGTGTTGCCCTTGGTAGAGTGCCATGGCATCACAGCTCATAGCAACCTTGAACTCTTGGGCCCAAGTGACTCTCTTGCCTTAGCCTCCCAAGTAGCTTGGACTACAGGTGCGTGCCACAATGCCCAGCTATTTTTTGTTTGCAGTTGTCATTGTTGTTAGCAGGCCTGAGCTGGACTCAAACCCGCCAGCCTTGGTGCAGGTGGCTGATGCCCTACTCACTGAGCTACGGGCAACAAGCCTCTTCTTCATCTTCTGAAGATACTATTGTAGGCCTGATGCAGTGGCTCATGCCTGTAATCCTAGCACTCTGGGTGGCTGAGGTGGGTGGATTGTCTGAGCTCATGAGTTTGAGACCAGCCTGAACCAGAGTGAGACTCCGTCTCTAAAAAAAATAGCTAGGCATTGTGGCGGGTGCCTGTAGTCCCAGCAACTTCAGAGGCTGAAGCAAGGGGATTATTTGAGCCCAAGAGTTGGAGGTTGCTGTGAGCTATGACACCAGGGTGCTCTACTGAGGGCAACAGAATGTGACTCTGTCTCCAAAAAACAAACGTGAAAGATAATCACAAGCCAAAGCATGCATTTGAAAGAATGAGGATGTACCTTCACAATAAAAATAAAACAAATGAAATGTCAGAGACCTCAGCTGTTGAACTTAGTACTTAAGGAAATCAGACATTTTATAACTTAATAAATTTGAGTCGTTTTCTTTATGTAAGTTTGGTTTCTTACCTGCAGTGTCTCAGTCAGCGTTGATTATTATAAGGGTTTACCTTTATTGAGCACTTGTTTATCGTGCACTATGCTAGGCATTATTTCATTTAATCCTAAAACTCCATGGGGTAAATTATTTTCTCTCCATTCCTGATGAGGAAACTGGGACTTTTGACAATAATAAGCTAGAAGGACTAAAAACCAATTGTCCACTCCAGAGACCTTGAAATACTAGAAGAAATCAGTATATGGCACCAGCGTCCTACTCCTTTGAGCCACAGGTGCTGCCTGAAAAATGGATTCTTTTGACGATCGCAAGTGTTGGAACAATGGTTGGATGAAGATGAAACACAGTCCCAAACCAAATACTCATCAAGAAAAGCTGGTGGTGGCTGGGCACAGTGGCTGATGCCTGTAATCCCAGCTCTCTGGGAGGCCGAGGCAAGTGGATTGCTTGAGCTCTGGAGTTCAAGACCAACCTCAGCAAAAAGCAAGACCCTGTCTCTATTAAAAATAGAAAAACTGAGGCAAGAGGATGGCTTGAACCCAAGGTGGAGGTTGCTGTGAGCTAGGATGCCATAGCAATCTACCCAGGGAAACAGCTTGAGACTCAGTCTCAAAAAAAAAAAAAGAAAAAGAAAGAAAGAAAAAAGCTGATGGTGTCTGTGTAGTGGTATTATCCACTACAGCTTTCTGTCCATCCATTACGGTGTATGTCTACTGCAACTGATGATGAAGGTGCTTGTAATTCAGCAGCTGAAACTGGTCAACAGAGACAGCCCAATCCTTTTGCAAGAGCATGCTTAACCAAGGCTGCCCAAGCTATGGAACCTGGACTTGGAAACTCTATCCTCCCCGATATTCACCAGACCCTGCACCAACTGACTATCACTTCTTCCAGGCTTTGGATCACTCCTTGCCAGGAAAAACATTCGGATCTCCACAATCTGTGGACAACGTCTTTCACGACTTCATGGCCACTCACTCTCCAGGCTTCTTGCGGCTGGTGTACACAAACTCGGCAGTTTAGTCACATACTTTGATTAATCCTTCTGCTTCTTGTTTGAGAAATAACGAAACCTTTGATTTGAAATCGGACTTTTCATATTTAATGACCTAATATAATAATTCATGCTGATTGAGAAGCTCTAGAAAAGAACTCAAATCTGCATAAGGAAAACTAAAATGAATTTTAAAAGTTAATGTTTTGGTCCTCTTTTAGGATGTAATGTGGCTAATTTAAGTTAGTTCTCCTTATGGTACGATGAGAACCCCCAAAACTCACTGCTTGACTGTGACCCTCGTGTACCTGGCCTTGTATTTCACTCCTTTACTGTGTTCTCTCACTTTTATCCCTCCACTTAGCGTGTGGGTGAGCACCGAACAGTATTTACAGATATTTGATGTATATGTTTTTTATTTTACAGATGAATTTTAATTAAATGCCTCATATCATAGTTTATTTTATAAATATGCTTGTAGTTTCTGTATTAAAAATAATCACACCTTTTTTCCCCCTTTCTTTTAAGGCGGAGTCTCATTCTGTCCTCCTAGCATCAGCCTAGCTCACAGCAATGTCAAACTCCTGCCTCAGCCTCCCAGGTAGCTGGGATTATAGGCGTGCCCCACCACACTCAGCTAATTTTTCTGTTTTTGGTAGAGATGGGGTCTTGCTATTGCTCAGGCTGGTCTTGAATTCTTGAGCTCAAGCGACCCTCCCATCTCAGCCTCCCAGAGTGTTAGGACCAAGCATAAGCCACTGGGCTCAGCCAAAAATAATCACATCTTAAGGAGATATAAACATAGATAACCTGGCTTGGCGCCTGTAGCTCACGTGGCTAAGGCACCAGCCACATACACCAGAGCTGGCAGGTTCGAATCCAGCCCAGGCCTGCCAAACAACAATGACAACTACAATAAAAAAATAGCCAGGCATTGTGGCAGGCACCTGTAGTCCCAGCTACTTGGGAGGCCGAGGCAAGAGAATCACTGAAGACTAAGAGTTAGAGGTTGCTGTGAGCTGTGATGCCACTGCACTCTACCCAGGGTAACACCTTGAGGCTCTGTCTCAAAAAAAAAATAAACCTAGATAACTTGACATTCATATTATTAAGAAAAAATTAATCTCTCTGTCTTGTTTCTTCAAAATACGAATTTAGAAAAACATCCCATGGATTATTAATAGTTATCTGATTTATTTCTATTGAAGGAATATAATTAATTAATTTAAGCAAAGGCATATCAGATTAAAATGCTGTATGAAAGTAATCTTTTTCATGTTCTTTTTTTTCTTTTGTCTCACTTTATGGCCCTTGGTAGAGTGCCATGGCATCACACAGCTCACAGCAACCTCCAACTCCTGGGCTTAAGCGATTCTCCTGCCTCAGCCTCCCAAGCAGCTGGGACTACAGGCGCCCGCCACAACGCCCGGCTATTTTTTGGTTGCAGTTCAGCCGGGGCCGGGTTTGAACCTGCCACCCTCAGTATCTGGGGCCGGCGCCTTACTGACTGAGCCACAGGCATCGCCCCTTTTTCATGTTCTTAAAAGAGAGGCATTTTGGAGAAAAAATAATACTATTTTCAGTCTGAGTGTTTATATAATGTAAAAAGGGACACTGTGCCTTCTCTTCTCTGTAACAGACACTGCGTTTGTGACTCTGTGTGTGTGTAGGACACTGTGCCTTCTCTTCTCTGTAACAGATACTGTGTTTGTGACTCTGTGTGTGTGTAGGACAGTGTTCTGTCTTTTCCCTGTAACAGACAATGTATTTGTGACTCTGTGTGTGTGTGGTCCCACTTTTGTTAATGCATCTTTATCTCTGGGTGAAATGATAGCTGACCTAGAAATGTGGTCATTCCTGTGTCAAAGTTGCAACAACTGTGGTCACTGAACAATTATTCTTGCCATTGGAGTGGTCCTGAAGGTTTCAAAGTGTAATACAGTTTGATCTTCTGTCAGTATTTGAGCAAGAGAACCAAATTTGTAAACAAATAACTTATTTGGTATAAGGATAAAAGTCCTAGAAAACATTACACACTATTTTTTTACTCAGTTACTTTTTCATGACAATGTTATTTTAATACTAAAATATTGTCAGAGCTCTAAGACATGACACAAATAATTATGTGGTTTCTTGGCCAAATAAAATGCTATTTTTATAAAACCATCAAATTCTTTTCAACTGAAAGATGTAGGCAGAGCACGGTGGCTCAGGCCTCTAATCCTAGCACTGTGGGAGGCCAAGGCCCATGGATCACCTGAGCTTAGGAGTTCAAGACCAGCTAGAGCAAGAGCAAGACTCCATCTCTATTAAAAATAGAAAAACTGGCTCCATCTCTACTAAAAATATGAAAACTGGCTCGGTGCCCGTAGCTCAGTAGCGATGGCACTGGCCACATACACTGGGGCTGGCGGGTTCGAACCTGGCCCGGGCCTGGCAAACAACAATGACAACTACAGCTAAAACATAGCCGGGCATTGTGAAGGGCGCCTGTAGTCCCGGCTACTTGGGAGGCTGAGACAAGAGAATCACTTAAGCCTATGAGTTGGAGGTTGCTGTGAGCTGTGATGCCATGGCACTCTACCAAGGCGACATAGTGAGACCCTGTCTCAAAAATAAAATAAATAAAATTAGAAAAGCTAGCCAGGCACTGTGGAAGCAAATGGATATCCTTCTGTTTTGAAAATAGTTTTTCATTTGCTTCTTTCTTTTTTTCCCATTTGTTTTTTAATTTGCATTCCTTCATTCTTTTCTTTTTCTTTTTTTTTTTTTTTTTGAGACAGAGCCTCAAGCTGTCATCCTCACAGCTCACAGCAACTTCCAACTCCTGGACTCAAGTGATTCTCCTGTCTCCGCCTCCCAAGTAGCTGGGACTACAGGTGCCCGCCACAACGCCCGGCTATTTTTTGGTTGTAGCCATCATTGTTGTTTGGCAGGCCCGGGCTGGATTCGAACCCGCCCGCTCAGGTGTATGTGGCCACTTGAGCCACAGGCGCTGAGCCTGTATTCCTTCATTCTTTCAGTGGAAGCTGAACTGCCTTTCTCCTCCCACTGCGGTTGTCTTGAGAGCCCTGTATGGAACCGGAGGAGCAGGCCTCCCTCCAGGAGCTTCTAATCTGTCTTTCTTTCCATTCATCTTACACTTTCCTGCCACTTTTTTCCTAAACTTTTCTTCTCTACCTGTATTTGTTTTCCCCATCTGCTTCTCTTCGTTTCCCTGTTTGTCAGGAAATTGCTAATGGGCTTTCCTTTTTTCTTCATGCTGTTCAAGCCCAGCAGTCCAGACACCTCTCTGTGCACGGCATTCTTTTCCCGTGGGAATTCAGGAACATGCGTAACTTTTGGTCAACCTTAGACATGTCTGCAGGTCCTCTGATGACAGCTGGCTGCCGGCTGATGAGAGCATCATCCTCTGCCACAGAGCAGGCTCCTGTGCCTCTTGCCACGCTGCCCTGCTTTGCCAAGAGTGGCCCTTTGGGGAAAGGCACATCCCCCCTATGTCTATGAGTAATCATTTGTTTTGTTAAAACCACTTTAAAAAATTGGTTTTATATTCATGTGCCATCAGCTTGGTTCCAGGATCACCTTACCAGCCAAGTATTTCCATTTCTGTCGAGATTTTCACAAGGAATACCAGAGCATCTTCTCAGCACTATTTGGTGAGTAGGGAAGGAGGATAAGGAGAAGCCTATATAAATTTGGATATATATAAATTTGGATATGCCATTGTCCTATTGTTTTCTGACTGAGTGTAGTTAAAAAATAAAATCAGTACAATTAGATAGATAAGGATAAAGGAGCTGGGTTCACCAGAAAGCACAGATTAATTGAAATTGTAGAATTTATTTTGGTCCTGGAGGAATTCTTTTAACACTAGCTCTTTAAAGTTGAAATCAGAGGCGGAGCATGATAGCGGATGGGATGGAAGTGTAGCCCACCTCTCCCAAGTCATCAGGTGAGAGGAAGCGGGGTCTGGACCTTTTCCCCGCGTGGATTATTGCTGTAGACAGACAGCTGGAGACGCGCAGCGAATTGGCGGATTGCTGTATTTGGGGTGTAATTTAAAACCACAGACTCTGTTGTAGAGATTCTCCCTGCTTGGCCGTGCTGGCCGGCAGGCCCCTCCCTCACGGAGGACAGCAGCGTGCAATTCCTGGTAAAGTTGAAGATCAAGCTGGGCATGGTGACTGTCACCTGTAATCCCAGCACTCTGGGAGGCTGAGGCACTTGGATTGCTTGAGCTCAGCGGTTCGAGACCAACGTGAGCAAGAGCGAGACTCTGTCTCTACCAAAAATAGGAAAACTAGCAGGGTATTGTGGTCGGCACCTGCAGTCTCTGCCACTGGGGAGGCTGAGACAAGAAGATCGCTTGAGCCCAAGAGTTTGAGGTTGCTGTGAGCTGTGATGCCACCGCACTCTACCCAGGGTGACAAAGTCAGACTCTATCTCAAAAAAATAAAAAATAAAGTTGGAGATTAAAAATATCAAGTGACTTGCTAGAGATCTCACAGCAAACTAAGGACAGAGTTGGGACTAGAACCCAGGTCTTGGGGGCCGGTTCCCTTTTTCACTAGGCGGGATATAGGAAGTAGGGCATAGGAGTAATTCTCTTTTGAAGGAGATGAATTTGTCAGAGCCATAGAGATTCAGACTTTTATACTCTCCGTCTGAGGAGCAAAGAATCTAATTTTGTATGATCCTTGTACGACCCCATAGGGGTGGGTTTATTTTGTGCTTGGTTATTGATGCTAGTGATTACTTAGGAGAAAAATGATTGTCTCCTAACCCTGAGTGCTACTGTAAGTAAAGCTGGGGAAGTGAATTTATTTTGGTGAATTCAGTGGATAAACAAGACATCAAAGAGTTTTGGATGTAAAAACCACAGGACAGAGGAGTTTGAATAAAGAGCCAGAACCTCAAGTCCATTTGTAATTTAATTAATTTGTGATTATCAGAGATGGCTTAGTACAGAGTTTAATTTCAGTTCTTGGAAAATCATTTGGTCTCTGACTTTCCATTCCCTGAAAAACCAGGAAATCATTACTTCTCTGCTCCGTAAGTGTGGATATTTATTTTTATTGGTGTGGTAGGCAAGTCCCAAGATGGTCCCCAGTGATCCCTTGCCTCTTCTTAATCATGACTTTGTAGAGTCCTTTCCCATATTATATCATGGCTGGTCTGTGTGACCAACAGAATGGGGCAGAAATAATGGTATGTTGCATCTGAGGCTAGCTCATAGAATGTAGAGTCTGAGGCTAGCTCATAGAATGTTGAGTCTGAGGCTAACTCATAGAATGTAGAGTCTGAGGCTAACTCATAGAATGTTGAGTCTGAGGCTAGCTCATAGAATGTAGAGTCTGAGGCTAGCTCATAGAATGTTGAGTCTGAGGCTAGCTCATAGAATGTTGAGTCTGGGGCTAACTCATAGAATGTAGAGTCTGAGGCTAGCTCCTAGAATGTAGAGTGAGGCTAGCTCATAGAATGTTGAGTCTGGGGCTAACTCATAGAATGTTGAGTCTGAGGCTAACTCATAGAATGTAGAGTCTGAGGCTAGCTCAGAATGTCACGTCTGAGGCTAGCTCATAGAATGTCAAGTCTGAGGCTAGCTTATAGAATGTCATGTCTGAGGCTAGCTCATAGAACACACAGTGGCTTCTGTCTATCCTCTCGTGATTCTCTCTTTCTGTGGGAGACAGTTGCCAGTTAACAATCAGATAGCTGTATGAGAGACCCATACAGCAAGGAACTAAGGCCTTCTGCCAATAACCAGTGAGGAATTGTGGCCTCTGTCAAAAGCTGGGGCCATAGGCTGGGGCAGGAGAATCGCTTGAGCCCAGGAGTTGGAGGTTGCTGTGAGCTGTGATGCCATGGCACTCTCCCCAGGGTGACAGTGTGACTCTGCCTCCAAAAAACAAACAAACAAAAAATAATAATAAATGTAGTTTTTATTATGAGATTTGATCCTTAGAAACAAGCACTAGGTATATACTTGGTCTGTATTCACTATTTTCATTTGATTAAAAAGGAGACAGGATCGGTGCCTATAGCTCAGCGGCTAGAGTGCTGGCCACATACACTGGGGCTGGTGGGTTCGAACCCGGCCGGGTCTGCCAAACAACAATGACAACTACAACCAAAAAATAGCCGGGCATTGTGGCAGGTGCCTGTAGTCCCAGCTACTTGGGAGGCTGAGTCAAGAGAATCACTTAAGCCCAAGAGTTTGAGATTGCTGTGAGCTGTGATGCCATGGCATTCTGCTGAGGGTGACATAGTGAAACTCTGTCTCAAAAAAATAATAATAAATTAAATTAAATAAAAAAAAATAAAAAGGGAACTGAGAAACAGAAAAGTTAAATGATTTATTTTTCTGGAGGAGGTATGGGTGGTTAGGAATTAAAATGTACCTCTTTTCTTTTTCCACTTCTCTTTGAAATATGGCTGTATTAAAATATGAGTAAAGACAGAGTCCAAAATGATACCAACAAATTTAAAAGAGACGGTTATGGTGTGAGCAATTTTTCTTTCTTTCTTTCTTTAATTTTTTTTGAGACAGAGTTACACTTTTGTTGCCTTTGCTAGAGTGCTGTGGCATCACAGCTCACAGCAACCTCAAACTCTTGCGCTTAAGCAATTCTCTTACCTCAGCTTCCCAAGTAGCTGGAACTACAGGCACCCACCAGAATGCTTGGCTATTTTTGTTGTTGTTGTTTGTTTAGCAGGCCCAGGCCAGATTCAAACCCACCAGTCCTGGTGCATGTGGCCAGCACTCTAACCACCGAGCTACGGGCATTCCGCAAACTTTTATTTAAAGTAAAGTTTTCTGCCTGGTGTGGTGGCTCAGGCCTATAATCCTAGCACTTTGGGAGGCCAAGGCAGGTGGATCCCTTGAGCTCAGGAGTTTGAGACCAGGAATTCCAGCCTGCGCAAGAGTGAGACCCCAGTCTCTACTAAAATAGAAAAAATTAGCTGGGCATTGTGGTGGGCACCTGTAGTCCCAGCTACTTGGGAAGCTGAGGCAAGAGGATCACTTGAGCCCAAGAGTTTGAAGTTGCTGTGAGCTTTGATCATGCCACAGCATTCTACCCCAGGGTGACAGAGTGAGACTCTGTCTCACAATAAATAAATAAAATTAAAAAAATAAAGAAAAGTTTTTTGAGAGCTACTGTTATAGTTGAATCCTTTAATTTTATCTGAGTCATTTTATCGTCACACACAGGACAATTATACCATTTTTTAAAAAATAAGAGACATTATTTAAAAGAGAGGTATTATTTCCAAATACCATGTGCATGGCGGGAATTGCAAGAATGATTAAACTATAGCCCAAGATGAAGGGGAAAGAGGAAGGGGAGGTAAGCGCGGGGAGGAGGATGGGCGGACGGAGGGTAATTGGGGGACCACACCTATGGTGCATTTATAAGGGTACATGTTAAATCTACTGAGTGTAGAATATAAATGTCTTAACACAATAACTAAGAAAATATGGTGAAGGCTATGTTAACCTGTTTGATGAAAGTATTTCAAATTATATATAAAACCAGCACATTGTACCCCATAATTGCATTAATGTACACAGCTAGGATTTACTAAAAAAGAAAAAGAATGATTAGCCCCACTTTCAATTAATAAACATGGAGGGTATTTCAAGGGTTATTTAACTTAGGCCTAAATAAGAATATATTTGATCAATTCAACAGAGATTTGTCAAGAACATCACTACTGGCCAGAAGATACAAAGATAAATAAGATAGTAACATCTCCGCCCACGAGTAGTTTATAGGTTAGTGGCGACACTATAGTATTCAAACTTTTTATTTATTTATTTGAGACAGAGCCTCAAGCTGTCGCCTTGGGTAGAGTGCTGGCGTCACAGCTCACAGCAACCTCCAACTCCTAGGCTCAAGCGATTCTCCTGCCTCTGGGAAAGGGGTATATGTAGCTGGGACTACAGGCGCCCACCACAATGCCCGGCTATTTTTTGATTGCAGCCATCATTGTTGTTTGGGGGGCCCAGGCTGAATTCGAACCCATCAGCTCAGGCGTATGTGCCTGGTGCCTTAGCGGCTTGAGCCACAGGAGCTGAGCCATATTCAAATTTTTTTTGGAGACAGAGTCTCACTTAACCCTCGGTAGAGTGCCGTGGTGTCATAGCTCACAACAACCTCCAAATCCTTGGGCTTAGGCGATTCTCTTGTCTCAGCCTCCCGAGTAGCTGGGACTACAGGCACCTGCCACAACGCCCAGCTATTTTTTTGTTGTAGTTTGGCCGGGGCTGGGTTTGAACCCACCACCCTTTGTATATGGGGCTGGCGAATTACCCACTGAGCCACAGGTGCTGCCCCATATTCAAATTTTTTAAAAAGAAGATGACTTTCTTTTCTTTCAATCAGGAAAAATGGAATGAGACAGAGAAACTAAGAAAGAAAAACATTGAAATATTTACATACATACCTGTGACAAAGAAAAACATTAAAATACGGAATAAAATCCATGAATTAGGAGACTGAAACACATAATATCAAACTGTAAAAATAAACTGTGTGGAGTACGGAATTCTAAAAGCAAGTCATGAAACAGTTCTTATACTTAGCCATTTGTCACGTTTCCAGCTACTTACCAGTGAGTAGGAAATTTGTGGCCACGTGCAGATTTGGTTTTAAGGAACGATTATATCTGTGAATCAACTTGGTAGACTCTAGACCTTAATTCCAACAGTTTGAACAGGCAAGTTTCAGATGTAGAGCCAAGGGAACTTTAACAATTTCACGTGAATGAGGCAGTTTGCATGAAGGGGCCTTTCACAGCTTCAGTTTGAGCTCGGCCTACAAATCACACATCAG
Source organism: Nycticebus coucang (assembly GCF_027406575.1). Classification (NCBI taxonomy): domain Eukaryota; kingdom Metazoa; phylum Chordata; class Mammalia; order Primates; family Lorisidae; genus Nycticebus; species Nycticebus coucang. Next base: position 60,512,305 of record NC_069801.1, on the reverse strand, counting down.
CAGGCCCTTCAGTGGGAGGAGGCTGGAGGTGCCGCTGGTGCCAGTGGCTGGTCCTGTGGGGCAGGCAAGGGGAAAAAGGGAAAAGGAACAAAGGACAAAAGGCAAAAAACGGAGACCGGGAGAAGAGAGAAAGACAGGAGAAAGAAAAGGAAGAAGCAGCCGGGCACAGTCGCTCGTGGCTGTAATCCCAGCACTCTGGGAGGCCTAAGCAGGAGGATTGCTTGAGCTCAGGAGTTGAGACCAGCCTGAGGAAGAGCAAGACTCTGTTTCTACTAAAAAGAGAAAAAATAGCTGGGCGTTGTGGCGGGCACCTGTAGTCCCAGCTACTCTGGAGGCAGAGGCAGGAGGATCATCTGAGCCCAAGAGACTGAGGTTGCAGTGAACTATGATGCTATAGCACTCTAGCCTGGGAGACAGAGTGGGACTCTGTGTCAAAAAGAAAAGGACGATCATCCTTAATCATCAGAAATGCACATCAAAACTACTTTGAGATATTATCTAACTCCAGTAAGATTAGCCCATATCACAAAATCCCAAGACCAGAGATGTTGGCGTGGATGTGGAGAAAAGGGAATACTTCTACACTGCTGGTGGGAATGCAAATTAATACATTCCTTTTGAAAAGATGTTTGGAGAACACTTAGAGATCTAAAAATAGACCTGCCATTCAATCCTGTAATTCCTCTACTAGGTATATACCCAGAAGACCAAAAATCACATTATAATAAAGATATTTGTACCAGAATGTTTATTGCAGCCCAATTCATAATTGCTAAGTCATGGAAAAAGCCCAAGTGCCCATTGATCCACGAATGGATTAATAAGTTGTGGTATATGTACACCATGAATATTATGCAGCCTTAAAGAAAGATGGAGACTTTACCATGTTTACTTGGATGGAGCTGGAACATATTCTTCTTAGTAAAGTACCTCAAGAATGGAAGAAAAAGTATCCAATGTGCTCAGCCCTACTATGAAACTAATTTCTGGCTTTCATATGAAAGCTATAACCCAGTTATAACCTAAGAATATGGGGAAGAGGGAGATGGAGGGAAGGGGGAAGATTGGGCAGAGGGAGGGTGATTGGTGGGATCACACCTACGGTGCATCTTACAAGGGTACATGTGAAACTTAGTAAATGTAGAATATAAATGTCTTAACACAATAACTAAGAAAAAGACAGAAAGGCTATGTTAACCAGTGTGATGAAAATATGTCAAATGGTATATAAAACCAGTGTATGGTGAAAAAAAAAAAAAAAAAAAAAAAGAAAAGGAAAGGAAGAGGCTCGGCGCCTGTGGCTCAAGTGGCTAAGGCGCCAGCCACATTCACCTGAGCTGGTGGGTTTGAATCCAGCCTGGGCCCACCAAACAACAGTGATGGATGCAACCAAAAAATAGCCGGGCATTGTGGCGGGCACCTGTAGTCCCAGCTACTTGGGAGGCAGAGGCAAGAGAATTGCCTAAGCCCGAGAGTTTGAAGTTACTATAGTTTGTAAGCTATGACACCACAGCACTCTACCGTGGGCAACATAGTAAGACTCTGTCTCAAAAAGAAAAAAGAAAAGAAGAACTAATAACTATTGCTTGTTAAGCACCGTAAGCCACCTTGCCACATACTTTGCAAACTTGATCTCAAGCCCCACCAGGCCCCATGAGGTAGTATGGCAGTACCTTTGTTTTACAGATTAGGAAACGGACGCTAAAAAAAGGTAATTTGCCAAAAATCATACAGCTATTAAGTAGCAAAGCTGTGATTTGAAGGCAGGTCCGTCTGAATCCAAAATTTAGCAGTCTTAACCGCAGTTCCACAAAGAGAATGCATTCACCTCCTGAAGCCAGAAGACCGTTGCCCTGCGCTATTCTATGGCTGGCCTTTGGATTTCTTTTTTCTTTAAGTCTGTAGACATCTTTAACAGGAGGAAGAGCCCTAATTGGATCTGCCTGTTGTCCAATACTGCACACCTCATCCCAAGCCATGCTTCAGCTCCCTGGGTGAGGCAGTTAAAACTGTTCCATTCAGTCTAATGAACCCTAATTTCAGACAAAGGTTAACTTCACCTTTTGTTTTATCCTGTGCTTTTATTTTTCAAATACCACAGCTGACCTCTGAACTCAATCTGCCCTTGCCTATTGATGCATAAATATCTATAATATCACAGTAAATTAAATTCTGTTTAAAGGGTTTCTATTTAACAATCTGTCAGAACTTTCACAGCATTTGATTTCTGGTCGCCTCTGTCCAGTGACAGGTTTATCTCAATATGATTTGATTAATGAAACCTTTTATTTGGTGTAAGTGTACCTATTATTACCATAATCTCTTAATGCTTGCTTAGGCCACACCTGGGTCTGGCAGCAGAGACTAAAAACTTTCAGCTTCTTTAGCTCCGGCAGGGCCTGGGGGGCAGGGGACTGATGCCCTCTGAATGGGGAGCGTGCTATGCTGGTGGCTGTTAAATGGTGAAGCACTCTGTCTCGGGGGCTTGGCCAAACTCTCTTCTAACCTCTAGGGTTTAAAAAATGTTTCCGACTTAGCGCCCACAAATTCGCCTCCCTTTCCAGTGCCACCCTGTGCTTGCCTGTCAGTCATCAGGGGGTTGGGGGGATAGTCAACATGTCCCTGGAGCCGAGGGATTGTAGGGTGAGAGGGACAGAGTGTGGACCTGGCGCAGCCCAGGGGTCAGCCACCAACAGCTCGTAGGAAATAGAAGCTACGGTATGATGGATACTCCACAAGCAACCTTTTCAGGAGAGAAGAGTGCGACTGAATTGTGTTTTGTTCTTGGCAAGTATTTACCTCGGAGAGAAGCTGCCGGTCTCGCTGCTGGTTTAGCTCTGTGGCTTCCTCTGGGCTTCCAAAGCCCTGGGGAAAAAAAAATCTCGTATTTCACATAGACTCAAAATGTTGTCACTCTGTTTTACATGGCTATTAAATTTTTAGTAACATTAAGTGTGAGACATGGAAAATAAAATCTGAAACTTATTTGTGCACAGAAATTGTCTTCTCTGCAATTTTCCCTTCGAGTATAAAAATGATAGGCTTCTGCCAGATGTTGCACTGTCCCCTGAAAATGCCTAAAACATTTTATACTCTTTAACTTTCTTTTTGTGTGTGGTCTTTGTGGCTTTAAGTGAAGTTTGTCTAAAGTTCTTGAGGCAGAAAAGAGAATGAGGTAATGTTAGGAAGTATTACTCCAGGTAATATTAATATTACTCAATAATAAAATAAAGTCAGATAAATGAAACAAAAGAGCCTGTTATTTAAAAAGAGCATCATGATAGTTCACATCTTTGTTAATACCTGCATATTCAAAGGGAAACAAAACCCTAAAACGTTAAAAAAAAGTATTTTGTTTATAGGTGACCATCTTAGATCAATTAAGTCGATTACTTGAGTTTGCGATTTGTTATTAGATATATATGCTTATATAGACTTTAAAACACACAAGTTTTCTCTCTGGAGTTTTGGTGCTGAAAAGAAAAATATTATAGGAAATATTCCTTTTAAAGGGGTAATATCAGATTTTTAATGATCAGTTTCATTTTAATTGAATTATAGTCATACTGAGAAAAGAAAGTCTGGTTTAACGGTACTTTCAAAATTAGTTATACGGTTCAAGAATATTCAGTAAAGGGCGGCGCCTGTGGCTCAAGGAGTAGGGTGCCAGTCCCATATGCCGGAGGTGGCGGGTTCAAACCCAGCCCTGGCCAAAAAAAACCAAAAAAAAGAATATTCAGTAAAATAAGAAAGTAGAGAATCTGGTTTAATTTAAAATGACGCTGAATGTTAATCAAATAATCTTCAATAACACAATTAATAATAAGGATCTTGTGTTCTGTTTGAAAAATATATACCATTTTTCTTCATTAAAAATCTTCTTTTGTAAGAAATTACAGAAACCTCTTAATGAGATTCCAAGCAGAGGATTATTATAATTCTCCAACACGCGTCTCAGTTTTTAGTTTATTGCACATCGTGCTTTTTAACCTTTAACAGCAAATATTGTTGTACCACGAAGACAGCAAATCTAAACAGTTACATACGTATCCAAAGGCACACAGAAGAAATCAATATTTGACATCCCCACAGCCTCAATAGCTCCTGTTCATTACACACTTGTATCTTTCAGACCCTCCTTTGTCACTAGAAGCCCATTTTTTTTTTCTCCTTTGACTTCCACATAACTTCTTTGCCCTGTACTTTTACAGATGCCTTCTGGCTATAAATACTAATGAAATCTCTTTGCTTAATTCAATTTTGCTGGTACACTTACAGTTATGACCTAACTTTCCCACGAGAGAGACTGATTGAACATTCCACTACCTTATGGATAGGAGCAAACATTCTTATAGAACTGGACTGACAATTTCCATAATTATAGAATTCACAGCCTAATGACCTTAAAGAACAATAAAAAGACCTCTTGTTAATTCCATTTCAGTTACTGACATTCAGGATATTTCATTTCTCATGGGACAACAAATTTACTTTTTTATTTTCTAAAGAGCAGTCTATCCTTTCCCCCCAAGATTAAATTTTCTGAATATTGAAGTATTCCATGGAATATTTAGCATTTCTTTGTCTTTTAAAAGTTAGAATATTTATGATCCTTAGAATGAGTTTGACTGATTTATAGCAATCAATTATAAGAGTACGTTTTCAAATAGCCCTTTTAAAAATGAAGAATAGAATAATTAAAAAGATCACAAGTCCTCCCTTGCATATAATTATTTCATTACAGCGCAGAAATTATTTTTGCTGACTGTGAGCAATTTTAATTGAGTGAGATCTGTGTTAATGTACGATAGCAAGCAGTTCTTCCTAAGAAATAAGAGCACTAATTGCCTAAATTTTTATTCAGTGCAGTGAGTCTTAGGAGTTGCCTTGCGGTATAACCCTAATCAGTAGGTAGAGTGGTACAATACCTTTTCTGTAGTGCAGGCAGTTATCCTAAAAGCATAACCAGCCTGCTAATTTGCTCCTTCAACAGGTTTATTGCCTTATTAAACATGTGTTGTGTATAAAAATCTATCCAGATTATCACAGAGGAGCTATGATAATGAAACACCAAAATTCAGACTTGAAGTTTATTGAAGTCAGCATGAATAAGCAAAAAAAATAAGCATCTTTGATTTTCCTGAACACCAAAATGCTCGGTACCCTAGAATACATTCTGAAACCTTTTGGCTTACAAATAAATTTTTAGTTGAGGTATGGAATTCTTGACTGTTATTAAATGGAGTTAAATCTTATTCATAGCCATTTTCTTGCCAAAAAACCTAACGTTCAGCATAAACATTATGGTACGTGTATCCTTGGCGTATCTAAATATTTTATACACATCTAAGATACTTTCTTCTCAATAAATATTTTGTTTATTGCCACAGAGAGAATGTATAAATTGCAATAAAATTCATCACTATTTTCATGGCATAGACTGTTTTGATGAAATTTGAGTGAACATTTTTAAAAACATTTGTTTTTATATATAGTTTAGTACTGAATATGCTGTTGCTGGTCTAATGTAGATCTTAAAGTGAAAAGCATAGTATTGGGGCGCATTCTTAGTTTAAATATAACTTTTGAAAGTAAAAATAAAATACAGGAAAAATTTAATGATATTTATTGATGAATTCATTTAGCGAATGTTTATTGAGTGTCTCCTATATGTTAGATGTGATTCTAATCCTAGTGTGCAAGTATTACTTTCCCACACTCTTCCAAGAGCAGTGCTGATATTTTTGCCTTCTTTGCTTGGATTCGAGTTTGCTCACTCGCTGCTCAAAGAAGCTGAGCTGGCTGATACTTAACTACCAATGTAGAAGTTACAAAATTGTTTGCAATTCTGATTTTTGGATTTTAGTATTGAATGTGTTGGTGATAAATGATACTTTCTGGAACTCTGTAAGAGATGAGTTACTATTGCGCATGGAACAGTTTTTGTATTTGTCATTTTTTTACTGGAGGTCAAGAATTATGTGTGTTGGGCTCGGTGCCCATAGCTCAGCTGGTAGGGCGCTGACCACATGCACTGGGGCTGGCAGGTTTGAAGCCGGCCTGGGCCTGCTAAACAACAATGACAACAACAAAAAGAAAAAGCTGGGCATTGTGGCGGGCCCCTGTAGTCCTAGCTACTTGGGAGGCTGAGGCAAGAGAGTTGCTTGAGCCCAAGAGTTGGAGGTTGCTGCAAGCTGTGATGCCATGGCACTCTACCCAGGGAGCCATAGTGAGACTCTGTCTCAAAAAAGAAAAAAAAATAGAATTATGTGTGTTATGGAGGGTAAAATAAGCTATTACCTGTAGAAGTCTTTCCTGTGAAGGGATTCTAACATAGTGGGAGGGTAACATGAACTGGAGGAGTAAAAACTAGACTGCTCAGGGACCAGGGCTTTACTCTCGCTATTTAACTAGCTGTGAGATTTTGGGCAAGTCTCAAAACCTCTCTGAGCCTTAGTTTTGAGATCTGGAAAATGTGGGTACTAACCTTTGCTCTGCCTGCTCACGGGGATGCTATCCTCATAAACAGTAGCTTCCTCATTTGTAAAAGTTTTCAGATTAGACCAGACCTTAAGGTAGGGGTAGTTCATAAATCTCCTTTGATACAGGCACATTTTTGTGTATTTGTTCATTTGTACATGTTTCTGGGTACGAGGACCTTAGCTTTTATTAAATTGTCAAATGGGCAGGTGATCCAAAATGGGCAGGTGATCCAAAGAAGGTTAGAAACAATGGATCTGAGAATCTCCCCTACATCCTTTCTGCTCTCCAATTCAAATGCCATTCTTCCTCTCTGAATAATAGATATGAAAGCACTTTGAGAGAGTGCAAAACAAATGCAAAGTATCATTCTCCATCTCTCTTTATGGTTCTCCTCTGTGTAAAAGTCATGGCCGTGTTTGAAATAGTGATATTTTATTACGTTGCACAGATTATTGAATAAACATACTGCCCGAGGGAGTCTCTCAAATGCAAGGGTCAGTATTAGAGCCCTAGGAGAATGCGAGGAAATAGAAATCTAAATGAGAGTGCAAAAATGTTTTAATATAGGTTCATTGGAGTTTATTGGTAATTAAATTAGTACGAGGCGACCCCCTTTGAGCTGGAGCTGCAAGAAAAAAATAAGAAAATTTTAAATTTCACATATGAACTAAAAAGAAGGAAAAAACTAGCATGAGACTCCTGATCTAGTTTTCATCTGGATTGTGACAATGACAGCCGTGCCTCAGTTTCCACCTTTCTAATTTATACCTCAGAGGAGCGTGAGAAAGATGTTTTGTTAGCTAACTGGATGAGTGAGCGTAGTTGAAAGTGTTTTTAGTCAACCGTACAGTATTCCAGAGAAGCAAGTTATTCTTCAAAGGAGGAAAATCGCCCTAGTAAGGATTCCCTGATGGGGGTTGCTGAGGGGAGATGTCCAGCCTGAATCCCTGGACACAGGAACAGATCCACTGTATGGGAAGAACGCCTTTCATCTGAGAAATAGTTGACATAGGCCGGAGTTTACCTCTCCCTTTCTAGATTTGAATTAAAACAGAATGAAGAGTTAGCCGGGCGTTGTGGCGGGCGCCTGTAGTCCCAGCTATTTGGAAGGCTGAGGCAAGAGAATCGCTTAAACCCAGGAGTTGGAGGTTGCTGTGAGCTGTGTGAGGCCACGGCACTCTACCGAGGGCCAAGTGAGACTCTGTCTCTACAAAAAAAAAAAAAATAGAATGAAGAGAATATTTGGTTTTGGAACTTTTTCTGTTTCTTACTAAGGGTGAACATGAGTTTCTAGACACACGTAGTGGGCAGTGATTGGCTCTTGGACAGTTTTATATCCACAGCCCTATGCAGGTCCTCAGTAAAGCTTATATACTGAATGCCTTTGAGCTGGTTACTTACTTTCTCTGAGTGATGTTTCCTTTATTTATGGAAATAATAGTAATAATAATACCAACCTGGGTACCATTTATTGAGTACTCTGTACCAAGTATTGACCTGTGTTATTTTTTTCTAGCCTAACTCAACCCTGTGAAATATTATCCTCATTTTAAAGTTGAGGATTCTGAAGTTTATAGAAGATAAGTGACTTATCTAAGGCCATAGCCACCTTATACACTTATTGGAAGATATAATTATGGAATGTTTGTGATCATGCTTTGGAAACTGTTCAGGCCACCTACATGGAAGGCTGCTGCCCTTGCTTTCACCTGTTCTTTTTGTCAGGTGCTATAGCTATAGTTTTACTTTGTTAACAGCCTTCCCGTTGAAAGTTAAGAGGGTGTGGGGCAGTGCCTGTGGCTCAGTGAGTGGGGCGCCAGCCCAATATACCAAGGCTGGTGGGTTTGAACCTGGCCCCGGCCAGCTAAAACAGCAATGACAACTGCAACAACAACAACAACAACAACAACAACAACAACAACAACAAAAAAGCCGGGTGTTGTGGCGGGCACCTGTAGTCTCAGCTCCTCGGGAGGCTGAGGCAAGAGAATTGCTTAAACCCAAGAGTTGGAGGTTGCTGTGAGCTGTGACACCACAGCACTCTACCGAGGGCGACAAAGTAAGACTCTCAAAAAAAAAAAAACAAGAAAGAAAGTAAGAGGGTGTTGGCTAGAAGGTTTAAGGTACGTTGTGTCCCAGAAATGAGGATTTGGTGATGACAAGAAATGGCTGTTGTCAGGTCATTTCTGTGTCACTGAGTAGCTGCTGCTGTTGGCTGAGAGGGAGTGAAAAAGCAGTGATGTGGGTGAGTAAGGGCTTCTCCCATTCCCTCCCCGTTAGAATAGATCAGTGCCCAGATTAAGATCACAGATCTATAGCCAAGATTCAAGTGAAGAATCAGTCTTAACTCCTAAGTGCAAAACCAGTCATCTCTTTGGGACCGAGACCCTGGTTTGCTCTGAATCTTTCGGTTTCTGTGGAGCTGAGATTTATAGTTGACATGCTTTAACACTTTGTAACATAGCAGATAGGTTTCTACTTGTAGAACAGGACCATCTCCCAGCTTATTATCGGAGGAGTGGTAAAGTCAAGTTAGAGGAGAATTGTTGATTACCATGAGATGTTACCTTTTATTTCTGAAAACTGTATTTCTACTTAGTTTAAAAAATATCCAATTATTGGATATTTTATGATTTTATGCAATTTTTTTCTGCTACAACCATTTAGTAGGAGACCTGGTGGAAGAGTTTGATCATTTTTTTGTACAGCTACATGTTCACTAATGATGACAAACTAGACAAAAATTTATTGGTTGTCTAGTTTATGAGAGACAGAGGCACCACACCAGAAGAGAGGGTGGGAAGTCTGGGCTTAGTGCCCAGGACTTTTCTTTGCTATTTGGATCACTGTGTTTGCTAGAATATTTAATTAATCCCACTCTTAGAGTAATGCTGATTGCTGATGGCCATTTCTGAACTGAAATATTAAACCATATGTAATAGATCGTCAATAAAATTTAGATTTAAAAGTCCCTAAATGATGTATGTGTCTGATAGTCCTTAATGAAAACTGATTAAGGAAATTTCAGAGGCTGGATAGGCTGAATACTAACAATTCTTTCGTTCATGTGGAAGGAAGTTCAGAATAAAATGAAACAAGGAATTAGCACAACATTTAGGGTAGAATTGTGCCAATTCTTGGGTATATGTTACAGGTTTTTGTTTTGTGAAATATGTGGGTCTTTTAGTGAGGGCCTTTCCCAAGTTCTTTAAGACAGTTCTTTTTGGAGCACAGTGTTGCCATGGGTAGACCATCCGGAGGCTCTGATACTCTTTTGAGTAATGCGATCCGTGGCACGATTTTCTCTCGCTATTGAACCGCCGCCTCAGCAAAGGGCTAGAGGAATTCTGCTGTTTGTAGAGAAAATCTTTTGCCAGGAGCATTAACCTTGAAGTTCTACACACTTTTCAGGTCAGGCAATTTCCACAGTTATCCTAGTTACTTATTTAAGGCGATGGCAAGGAGAATCTCCAAAAACTGAATTGATAAATGTGAGTACAAGGAAAAAAAAATCGATTTCTTTTTTTTTGAAAGAACAGATCCAGAATCGTAATGATGGAAAGAATTCTCAGATTCAGTTAAAATGTCTCTTGAACAGGAAAACGGTCTGATGCCCTGGTGTATGCCTGTGCAGTCAGGAAGGATAGAATATTTGAAATGAGACCGTGCTTAACGATTTGATCAGCTGGGCATGGTGGCTCACGCCTGCAATCCTAGCACTTTGGGAGGCCAAGGCAGCAGACCCGGGGGAGTTGGAGGTTGCAGTGAGTTATGATCCTGGCATTGCGCTCTTCCTTATTAGGAGTTTGAAAATTACTCACCTGATTCGGCTCTTTCATTTGACATATATGGACAATCATTTCTGAGAGGAGCAAACTGACTTAAGGTTGTGTAACTAGATGACAATAGGGCTGATTCCCAGACCACTGCTCTGCCTCACTGCAAACTTACTACGTTAAATACTCTCTGCTTCTTGTGGGGAACTCTGGGAAGAAAGCAACCCCTTTATACTAGAATTCTAGGGAAAAGTCACATGATCAGGGGTTGTGAGGACAGGTGGGGAATCCGGATCACAAATAATATTCTCTCTGTTCATAGGACAGGCATTTATTGATCATCTATTATGTGCGAGGCACAGCTTGAGGCTACAGAGGAAGTACGGAGTTCAAAATGGAAGAAAAAATCATTCTTTATTCTTCTTTGCCCTGTATTTTCTCCTTAGAAATATAAACAACAGAATAATTTAGAGCCAAACCATATACTCAACATAATGGTGTTTGGGTATGGATTCCGGGCCATGAAGTCTGGTTCTGGCAGTTACCTTGCCAGATTTTTTTTTTTTTTGTAGAGACAGAGTCTCACTGTACGGCCCTCGGGTAGAGTGCCGTGGCGTCACACGGCTCACAGCAACCTCTAACTCTTGGGCTTACGTGATTCTCTTGTCTCAGCCTCCCGAGCAGCTGGGACCACAGGTGCCCGCCACAACATCAGGCTATTTTTTTGTTGCAGTTTGGCCGGGGCTGGGTTTTGAACCCGCCACCCTTGGCATATGGGGCCGGCGCCCTACTCACTGAGCCACAGGCGCCGCCCACCTTTCCAGATTCTTAATTACTCAGTGCCTCAGATTTCCCATCCTTTTTTTTTTTTTGGAGACAGAGTCTTACTTTTGTTGCCCTCAGTAGATTGCTGTTGCATCACAGCTCACAGCAACCTCAAACTCTTGGGCTCAAGCAATTCTCTTGCCTCAGCCTCCCAAGTAGCTGGGACTACAGGTGTCCACCACAATGCCCGGCTATTTTTTTTTTAGAGATGAGCTCTCACCCTGGCTCAGGCTGGTCTTGAACCTGTAAGTTCAAGTGATGCACCTGCCACAATTCCTGGCTATATTTTTTTTTTTTAAGAGACGAGGTCTTGCCCTGGCTTAGGCTGGTCTCGAACCTATGAGCTTAGGCGATCTACCACCTTGGCTTCCCAGAGTGCTGGGATTACAGGTGTGAGCCACCGTGCCCAGCCCTAAGAATAATAATATTATCTGCATCATAGGTATTTGTGAAGACTAAATGAATGTTAAATATATGTTATACCTTTAACTTAGAACAGTTAAATCCTAGCTAAATCTTAGCTATTAATACATATTGCTCACAGTGACGATTCAAGGGTTTCTGATGGAATTATATTCTGCATTCCTAAATTACTAAAGCGTCAATAGAATTTGGAAATCTTCTTTTCTTAACTTAGCAAATGGTGTACTTAACTTCTATACAGTGTATATGGCTTACACGCTGCGACATACTCACTCATGACTCTTAAAATGCTTCGTACATCTTGAACGGGCATTTTTTTTTTTTTAATTTCAGATTGATATGAGGGTACAGATGTTTAGGTTTTCTTTTCTAAGGTAAAGTTCAAGCTGTAGTTGAGGTCTTCACCCAGCTGAGGTTGTCTGCTGAGCTGTGTGCACATTAGGTGAGATTCCCCCCTCCCCCTCCTTCCTCCCTGCCCCCATCCCTCCTCTCCTCTCTCCTCCCCCTGCAAGTCTATACTTGCGTTTTTCTTTCTTGGGCTATAATTGTTTCTCTATTGGTTGCACATTAGTACTGAGTACACTGGATAATTTTTTTTTCCATTCTTGAGATACTTTACTAAGAAGGATATGTTTCAACTCCATCCAGGTAAACATAAAAGATGTACAGTCTCCATCTTCTCTACGGCTGAATAGCGCTCCATGGTATATGTGTATGTATATGAATGGAGTTTGTTAATCCATTCATGCGTCGATGGGCACTTGGGTTGTTTCCACATCTTGGAAATTGTGAAGCGAACTGTAATAAACATTCTAGTGTAAATGTCCTTATAAAATGATTTTGGTTCTTCTGTAGAGATACCTAGTAATGGAATTGCAGGATAGAATGGAAGGACCACTTTTAGTTCCGTGAGGATTCTCCATACCTCTTTACATAGAGGTTGCATTAGTTTGCAGTCCCACCAGCAGTGTGGAAGTGTTCCCTTCTCTCCACATCTACATGAGCACCTGTAGTTTCCGGACTTTGTGATGTGGGCTGTTCTCACTGGGGTTAGGGTAACATCTCAGAATGCTTTTGATTTGCACTTCTCTGATGATTAGGGATGATGAGCATTCTTCCATGTGTTTGTGGGCCATTTGTCTGTCATCTTCAGAGAAGTTTCTGTTCAAGTCTTTTGCCCACTTATAAGTAGGGTTGTTTGCTCTTTTCTTGTTGATAAACTGGAGTTCTGTACATTCTAGTTATCAGCCCTTTGTCAGATTCATACCAAGTGCAAATATCTTCTATTAAACCGGAATCTTGATGATCAGAAATATGCAGCACTCACCAGTGATAACCTTATGCCCTTACTTTTTTTTTAAATACATACGATATTTCCTCAAATAGAAAGTAAATTTGGGGGCATGGACAATGCTATATGCATCCCTTTTTTTTGAGACAGAGCCTCAAGCTGTCACCCTGGGTAGAGTGCTGTGGCATCACAGCTCACAGCAACCTCCAACTCCTGGCTCAAGTGATTCTTCTGCCTCTGCCTCCCAAGTAGCTGGGACTACAGGCACCAACCACAATGCCCGGCTCTTTTTTGGTTGCAGCCATCATTGTTGTTTGGCGGCCCGGGCTGGAACCCGCCAGCTCAGGTGTATGTGGTTGGCGCCTTAGCCGCTTGAACCACAGGCGCCAAGCCCACTCGCATCTCTTCAAGTTCCACCCTGTACCTTGTACACAGAAGGCAATCAACTGACGTTTGTTATATGTTTATGTCATGAATTCTACCATGAATGGCAGCACCTCTTCTCAACTTTTGTTTTTCTCTTCTAATTTTAAACTGTCAGCCTAATTATAATATCTTCTGTACTAATTTTTCTTTGTTCTGCTGGATCTAAAGTTCATACATTTGTTGAACCATGAATAAAAAACAAAAAGCCAGCACATCTAGGTACAAGCCATATGCATCGCTTTAATGAATAGTCATGGCGACATATGGAGAAGGACTGCCCGGTTAATTATTGGGTTTGATGGAGTTGCTGTCTGCCTGCATGAGTTAGTCCAGGGGCCCCTTTATAGTGGGAGAACCTTGTGATGGGCTGGTCTGACCGATAAACAAAGCAAATAAATGAACCAAGTTGATTCAGTAGCCTAGATAATTTGCTAGATTAGCATGAAACCATGATAGTGCTTCTTAACAAGAAGGTTTACAGATATTTTGGAAGTATGTAGAGTCTCATGCTGAAATCCCATTACAAATTTTTAGTAATTTAATAGGTTTCTTTAGCATGTGGAAACAAGCTGTTTTTGTTCTTTGAGAGGCAATGATAGGAACTGTGAATCATGTTAATAACAGCTAAGTGAACAGGTGTTTTTAAACTAACTTTTTAAGGTAATAAAGGTAATGTGTACTCAGGTACACAGATAACTTCACAGGATACGAAGTAAAAAGTAAATGTCTTCTTGCCACTCCTAACTCCCTAGTGCTTCCTCTCCACAATACACAGTGTTTGACATTTTTTGAATGTTCTTCTTTTTTTTTCTTTCTTTCTTTTTTTTTTTTTTTTGAGATAGAGTCTTAGTCTGTCACCCTGCTGCATAGATTGCTATGGCGTCATCACAGCTCATAGCAACCTCAAACTCTTGGACTCAAGTGATCCTCTTGCCTCAGCCTCCCAAGTAGCTGGGACTATAGGTGCCTGCCACAACACCTGGCTATTTTTAGAGACAGGGTGTCTCGCTCTTGCTCAGGTTGGTCTTGAACTCCTGAGCTCAAACAATCCACCTGACTCAAACTCCCAGAGTGCTAGGATGACAGGCAGGAGCCACTGCACTCGGCCTTTTTAGATATTCTTCCAGGCATTTTTTAATGTATTTATACAAGCGGGGCCATATTTATCTATTTTCTTATAATTTTTTTCTCCTAATAAATTATTATGGACTTTCCATACCAGAACACATAGATATACCTCATTAAAAATTATTGTGCAATATTCTTCTCTATGGATGTAGCTTAATTTAACAACTTCTGTATCAGTGGACAGTGTTTTGCTAACATCTTTGCGCACCGGTGTGATTTATCTGAAAGATAAATTTCTTTCTCTTTTTTTTGTTTTATTGAGAAAGAGTCCCACTTTGTTGCTCCTGGTAGAGCGCCGTGGCGTCATAGCTCATATCAACCTCAAATTCTTGGGCTCAAGCCATCCTCTTACTTCAGCCCCCCAAGTAGCTAGAACTACAGGTGCCCCCCAGAAGCCTGAGTAGTTTTAGAGACAGGGTCTTCCTCTTGCTTAGGCTGGTCTCAAACTTCTGAGCTTAAGCAATCCACCTGTCTCGGCCTTCCAGAGTGCTAGAATTACATGTGTGAGCCACCATACCCAGCCCAAAGATAAATTTCTTAAAGTAGAATTGGGTAAAAAGAATGTACGTTTGAATTTCTTTTTCTTTCTTTTTTCTTTTTTTGGAGACAAGAGTCTCACTATGTCACCCTTGATAGAGTGCTATGGCGTCACATCTCATAGCAACCTCCAACTCTTGGGCTTACGTGATTCTCTGGCCTCAGCCTCCCAAGTAGCTGGGACTACAGGCACCCGCCACAAAGCCCGGCTATTTTTTGGTTGCAGTTGTCATTGTTGTTTGGCAGGCCTGAGCTGGGTTTGAACTCACCTGCTCTGGTGTATGTGGCTGGCACCCTAGCCGCTTAAGCTATAGGCACCGAGCCACATTTGAATTTCTTTCTTTTTTTTTTTTTTTTTGAGACAGAGCCTCAAGCTTTCACCCTGGGTAGAGTGCTGGGGCATCATAGCTCACAGCAACCTCCAATTCCTGGGCTCAAGTGATTCTCCTGCCTCCACCTCCCAAGTAGCTGGGACTACAGGCACCCACCACAACGCCCGGCTATTTTTTGTTTGTCGTTGTCATTGTTGTTTGGCAGGCCTGGGCTGGGTTCAAACCTGCCTGCTCTGGTATATGTGGCTGGTACCTTAGCTGCTTGAGCCACATTTGAATTTCTAATAGATGTTGCCAAATCACCCACTCAGAATGTCTGATTCCGTGTCTGGTGTTTTGACACTTGCTTGTTACAAAGGAATTTTATTTTACCTTTTAATAGGCATTTGTTTTTTCTGCTTCTCCTTATTTCTGGTCAATACCCAAATGTCCCTTGGAGAACTATCTCTTTCCCATGTAGTCAGGGAGGCTCTACCAGGAGTAGGCCATGTGTCTCAGCCCTGGTCAATGAGAGTAGCAAGTCTTCCTAACCCCAGTGTTGGCTTAGGGGTGGACCCATGACTTAACTTGTTCCAACGCCTGAGACTCATGTGACAGTGAGCAGGAAGGGTCACTCTCTTTTTGCTGGACTGACTCCTAGGAGAACACAGGCCTGGAGCGGCGGCACAACGCTGTGCTTCCTTGCGACACACTAGCACGGAGGAGAGTGAAGCTGAGAGATGGAGGCAGATGGTGCCCTGAGCTCAAGTTTTTTAATTTTTTTTTTATTTTTAATTTCAGTGTGCTTGTTCATGTTTGTTTGAAGTACTCCTTTTTTGTTGATTTTCTTCTTTCTCCTGTGGTGCTGGCTGTTTTTGATGTTGTTAGTAGAGACGGGGTCTTACTCTGGCTGACTGCTGCTCATATGGGTTTTGAACCTCTGAGCTCAGGCAATCCACCCGCCTCGGCCTCCCACAGCGCTGGGACTACACGTGAGCTACCACGCCCGGCCTAAGCTCAAGTTTAAATGAGAGTCAAAAAGATCTACCTTTGGGCTTGGCACCGTAGCTCAGTGGTTAGGGCACTGGACACATACACTGGGGCTGGCAGGTTTGAACCTGATCTGGGCCTGCTAAACAATAATGACAACTACAAACAAAAAATAGCCGGGCGTTGTGGCTGGTGCCTGTAGTCCCAGCTACTTGGGAGGTGGAGGCAGGAGAATCACTTGAGCCCAGGAGTTGGAGGTTGCTGTGAGCTATGATGCCCCAGCACTCTACCAAGGGTGACATAGTGAGACTCTGTCTCAAAGACAAACAAAAAACAAAAAAAACTATCTCTGGAGTTATCAGTTGTGTGAGCAAAAAAATTCCACTTTTTGCTCAGTTTGGGTTGGGCTGGGTGTTTGGTCATTTGCAACCTGAAGTATTCCATTGGATATATATGCCGGGTTCACGCTCAGTCCCTCCAGAACACTAGAGAATTTAAGTAATGTTAATAATTTTTTTCTAATGATTACCTGTTATGTTTGTAGCTATATGGCCCCTGGACAACTCAATTAATTCCCCTGAGCCTCAGTATCTTTATTTGTCAAATGGGGATGATAATATTAATCATATTTGCTTTATAGGGTAACTGTATCCTAACTAACTAAATACGGTGAGTTGTCTGGGTGTGGCGGTCACTTCAGTTTGTGAGGGACCAAGCTGTTCAAGGCCCAGAGAGACTTGGTGTAATTTGGGGGCTGATCTTCGAATAGGTGGTCTTTTGTATGCTTGTGAGAATTCATACATTTTGGATTTAGACTGGCCTGGGTTCAGAACTGAGCTGGGGCACTGTCCCCTTGTGCAGATAGGCAAGTCATTTAACCACTTTGAGCTTCAGCCTCTTCATATGAAACACAGGAATAACAGTATTGATCTCACAGAAGCTTCCGGAGCTTCACTGAGATAGCATATGGAAAGTGTGACAGTGATTTTAACAATACTTACTCTCCACAGGACGCTGTTATGGGACGTCCCAGTGTTTCCCGAGTGCCGTTTGGTCATCTTTGAGCTTCCAACCCTTGTTGCTGTCATTACAGGAGCTGAAGAAACACGTGTTGGACCGAATGGGCCCTTGAGCTGACCAGAGACTCCTCAAGTGTTAACACTCCAATTGCTTTCTTTTTCTTTTATTTTTTAAGACTAATTTTCCATCAACCTTATTTCAGTTTTCTAAGAGCCTGTGGAAAAGCAACTGAAGCCCACTCAGTGACCGTCCTGGCCACCTCGGGGGCCTGAGCTGATTGGCCCTGCCTACTGGGGGCCCTGGGCAATGGCAGCTCAGCTTGCTCTTCAGGGCCAGGCCGGGTGCTCCAGGTGTGGGGGGCACTGCTGCCCTCAGAACAGTCTGCTCTGCTGGTGAGTAGCAGCAAACGCAGGAGCCGGAGCAGCCCGTGTGCCTGGCAGTCCTCCTGGTCACGGCCTTTTCAGTCTCTCCTGCTTCTCTGTAGAAGGAGATGCCACGCATGGCCTCCCGGGGCTGGGGTGTTCCAGGAGATTTTGCCTACATGAGCAGAGCTCCCCAGGTCAGCATCTACTATATGAAGCCGACTGAGTGAGCCCTTGTCGCTGATAAGATAGCAGGAACCACGTGGTGTAAGGAAGAATCCGAGTGAAAGCAGTGAACAGAGCAGTGAAAGTCAGGTTAAAAGCAGAGACCTCTGCACAAGTGGGCTTAGCCCTGGGATCAGCAGCCCTTCTGGAAGGTGCCTCCATCTGGTCATAGAGGCACCGGGAAGAGGGGACATAGCAGTGAGAGTGGCTCTGGTGGCAGCACTGAACCTCAGCACGGCCCAGGGCTGGCATTCCTGGAGAATATGACACGGGCATCAGCTGTGTTTTCAACAGCAACTGTGGCCCAAGCCACCCGCAGGAGCATCCAGATCTTCAGATTTATGGTGTAGAGGTCATCACTGTTTCTTTTGTAGTATTCCATTTGGAAGTCCAAGTTAGTGCCACCTAAGTGGGTTCCCGCTACGAGAAGTTTGGGGACATCCTCCTCCTTTATGTGTAGAGCCCCAGACGTGGAGAAAGTTTTCCTGTAGGTTGCAGCAGGAGCCTGGGAGGGGGCCGTGTGGACCCCTTCTGGGTAGCATGGAAAGGTCCATCCCATGTCTGAATGCTGGCATGTTTGTGCTTCTCTGGCTGGAAATCCTGAAGAATAAAATGTTAGGGGAGTTACTAAGCTGAGTGCAATGCTCAGGCTTAAAAACTGGTGTGCATAAGACCTCGAATTTCTTTCTGGCTCTCAATGTGAAAGTCATGACTGTTTCCCTTGCGTCATCCTCCGCATGTGGCTTTTTATCTTACATTCTGGCGCTGCTCCAGGGGACGGCACACGGCCTCGTGCCAGGGATCTGGTGGCAAGGTCACCCCAGAATGGCCAGGCAGGGAGAGGTTCGCTTAACTGTGTGGGTCTCTAGCTAAGTTCCGAATGTTCCATTGCAGTGGAGTGAAAGCAAGGGAGAAAAACTCCAAAGGGGTCTGAAATTTTGACTGTGACCTGATAGTATAACTAGAAGTGTTTTTTTTTTTTTCTTTGAATCACTATAAATAAGAGTGAGTGAGTTTCTGTCATTTCCCCACCAAACACAAAATGGAATTTGGGATGAGTAACTGTTAAACAGAGGGATCTAGACTTACTCTTTCCAGCCTTGGGAGACCCATCCCAACCTTTTACAGATAGTTTCTTTAAACTCAGCGTGAGAAGCCTCAGCATTCCCTGGAGGTCTGTGCCGGCCCAGCCTTTATGAAACTGGGTCTGCACATCACACAGTTGCCCTTCTTGACAAGCCTCTTCTAGATTCTTCCCTTGAATGTGAATACAATTAGTTAAGGGTTTTATTCCTGCTGTAAATACTGATCCCCTATGGGTTTTTTTTGTTGTTGTTGCTTTAACTTCATCCTTTTCCACGATGTCCCTGAATTTCTTGAAGTTTCTACCTTTCTCAGTTTGCTTTTTTTTTATATCAAAACAATGTCTACTGATTTATTTCTATCTAATTGAAAGTATGACACTATAGCAAACATTTATGTATTTATTTATTTTTTTTTTTGAGACAGAGTCTCAAGATGTTGCCCTGGGTAGAGTGCTGTGGCATCACAGCTCACAACAACCTCAAACTCCTGGGCTCAAGCAATTTTCCTGCCTCAGCCTCCCAAGTAGCTGGGACTACAGACACCCGCCACAACACCCTGCTATTTTTTGGTTGCAGCAGTCATTGTTGTTTGGCGGGCCTGAGCTGGATGCGAACCCGTCAGCTCAGGTGTATGTGGCTGGCGCCTTAGCCGCTTGAGCCACAGGTGCCAACCCTATTTATTTATTTTTGAGACAGAGTTTCACTTTGTCACTCTGGGTAGAGTGCTGTGGTGTCACAGCTCACAGCAACCTCAGACTCTTGGGCTCAAGCAATCCTCTTGCCTCAGCCTCTCAAGTAGCTGGGACTACAGGTGCCCGCCACAACGTCTGGCTATTTTTAGAGAGAGGCTCTCACTCTTGCTCAGGCTGGTCCTGAACCTGTGAACTCAGGGGATAGACCTGCCTCAGCCTCTCTGAGTGCTGGGACTACCAGCGTGAGTCACTGAGCCCGGCCCTCTGGCGGACATTTACTAAGCATCTCTCCTGCACAGAGTATGCTGGTGCCATTCTCAAAAACTTCAACATAAGTGTCTTTAGAGCTGCAGTATTCAATGTAGTAGCTATTTAAATTTAAGGTAATTAAGGGGCGGTGCCTGTGGCTCAAGGAGTAGGGCGCCGGTCCCATGTGCCAGAGGTGGTGGGTTCAAACCTAGCCCCGGCCAAAAACCACACACAAAAACAAAATAAAATAAAATAAATAAAAGTAGCCGGGCATTGTGGCGGGTGCCTGTAGTCCAAGCTAGTCGGGAGGCTGAGGCAAGAGAATCACTTGAGCCCAAGAGTTGGAGGTTGCTGTGAGCTGTGATGTCATAGCACTCTACTGGTGATGACAAAGTGAGACTGTCTCAAAAAATAAATAAATAAATTTAAGGTAATTAAAATAAAATACAACATTTCAGGTCCTCAGTTGTACTAGTCCCACATACTTCTACTAACTGCTGTATTAACCAGCACCGATATTCAAACGTAGAAAGTTTCTGAGACTGTGGAGAGCTCTGTTGGACAGTGTGTTACAGTGTTCCAGCTGTTTAGATTCACTACTTGCCTGTCATTTCTAAGATAGGCACACACTCATATCTTTTTTTTTTTAGAGGCAGAGTGTGACTTTGTCGCCCTTGGTAGAGTGCTGTGGTGTCACAGCTCACAGCAACCTGCAGCTCTTGGGCTTAGGCAATTTTCTTGCCTCAGCCTCCCAAATAGCTGGGACTATAGGCACCCACTACAATGCCTGGCTATTTTTTGTTGCAGTTTGGCCGGGGCCGGGTTTGAACCTGCTACCTCAGTATATGGGGCTGGCGCCCTACCCACTGAGCCACAGGTGCTGCCCACACACACTCGTATCTTTCGATGAGAGATTTTTTTTCTTAGTAATCGAAATAACACTTAATGAATTTTATTTGTTAGGCACTACAGAAAATACAAGGACAAATAATACACTTCTTGTCCTCAAGGAACTTTGAATACATTGAGGAAAACGGGCACATGACCCAGCTGACGGGACTGCAAGACTGGTGTGCTCAGCGGGGCAGTAGCAACCTGGCGGGGTGCAGTGATTCATTTGAGGAGGGATTTACTCTGCTCTGTACAGGCCTCATGCAGAGGGTGGTGTCTACAAAGGAAAGGACATCAGGAAGTCAAAAAGTCATTTTAGGAGCTAAGGGCAGAGGGGAGCAACTCCGTCTGAGGCAGATAATCTTGCACAGAGATTATGAGGACAGCGGCTGAGATAATCTTGCACAGAGATTATGAGCTGCCAGGGACAAACTGCCCGACTAAGACATTTGGTTTTGCTTCTATTTAGCAAGTCAGTTCATCCTTCTAAGTCTCAGTTTCTTAATTGGTGAGATGGTGCTAACGACGGTTGCTACCTAACAGAGCCTCTGTGAAGATTAAATGAAAACTTGTGTTTAGAAACTTCACTCAGTGGCTGGCTCCCAGCAGGCCACTAAAGGAAGACCAGAGGAGTGGGAGGCGGTTACAGTGAGGCTGTTACTTGGGAGCTGTCTTAATTTGCAAATCAAAGTCTCCATATTTAGTGGCTGAAATAAAATAGAAGGTGTTTTCCCTTTTAGTCAAAACTGAGGGTGGCCGGTTGTGGTGGCTCACACCCTCAGCACTCTGGGAGGTTGAGGCAGGTGTATTGTTTGAGCTCAGGAGTTGGAGACCAGCCTGAGCAAGACCAAGATCCTGTCTCCACTAAAAATAGAAAAATTATCCGGGCGTTGTGGCAGGCACCTATAGTTCCAGCTACCTGGGAGGCTGAGGCAAGAGTATCGTTTGAGCCCAGGAGTCTGAGGTTGTTGTGAGTTATGATGCCACTGCACTCTACCCAGGGCGACACAGTGAGACTCTACTGTAAAGGTAAGTGGCCAGGGACTGGTGTGGTGGCTGTGCACCAGGAGTCCTCAGGGACCTGGCTCCTTCTAATTTTCTTCCTCACCATTCCTGGGCGTGACCTTGTCATCATAGTTGAGAGTGGAACTTCAGCCAGCAGGATGAGATGTGTACCCAGCATCTCTTAAGGTCCCCAGAAGTTGCCACCTGCTATTTCCACTTGCATCCCTGAGTCTCATCTTGGGCTTC
Source organism: Nycticebus coucang (assembly GCF_027406575.1). Classification (NCBI taxonomy): domain Eukaryota; kingdom Metazoa; phylum Chordata; class Mammalia; order Primates; family Lorisidae; genus Nycticebus; species Nycticebus coucang. The sequence goes on along the minus strand of NC_069801.1, from coordinate 60,490,340 downwards.
TGGCCACACCTAGCTGGGCAGCATAGTGTTTTTTTCTGGGAGGCCATGTTTCCAGCTGAAAGTTTTATTACTAACCGAAGAAGGGAAAATGGATATTGGAGGCAACCATCAATCTCTGTCACTACAAAGAGGGACAGGGCGGAGGCCAGATGGTGAGGTCTGGAGTGCAGTCCAGAAAGGAGTTTATATTCTGTTGCTCAGGCTCTGTGGGGCTGCTGAGGCTCTCGATGTAGGGATTTAATACGATCAGAGCATGATTCTTCATCACTACTCACCAGCAATATCAGATACTTTAAAGAGCAGTTACTTTCATTTCTTTTCCCCCAAAGTTGTTTCCCTTAATGGTCCAGCCTTCTTCTGGACCCTCCATCCCAGAGGGAGGAAACATGAGAAGGCAGCCCTTCCTCCTGGCAGCTCTCCATTAGACTCCACGTCTTTTATGATGTGTGGACAATGGGAGTCAACTCCTCATTGCCTCTCCCGGCGCACCTGTGCTCACCTCAGAGGCTGCACCTAACGTCTGTTGCCGCCTGGCTGCCCGTGTGCTCCACTTGACCTTCAGCAGCTTGAGGGAAGGAGGCTGTTTTCACTGGCGTCTGTGCCTCTGCGGTAACCCGGTGCCTGGCACACCATGATGTTATTGAACATTGGATAAAAGCCAAGTGTGGAATGCTGCATCAACTGTGTTGGCTCTAAAGCAGCTGGACTAGAGCTTAAGTCCCTACATTGCTGATTGTTGCTGAGTTTGTGACGGAAAGCATTTCAGGCAAAGGCTAGGAGAAAGACATGTTTGGGAAAAATATGGTTTCGTCCACGTGGAGTATGATTCTGCTCAGAGGATACCAGACAGTGAGACATGGGGTTGGGTTGAATAATTTGCGTTAAATCCTGAAGTCCGCCTTTCCTGACTTTGTCCTTGTGGGCGCTGGTTCACACTAAGACAGTCAAAAATATACTGATCTTTTCTTTTTCTTTCTTTTTTTTTTTTTTTTGGAGACAGAGCCCCAAGCTGTTGCCCTGGGTAGAGTGCTGTGGCATCACAGCTCACAGCAACCTCAAACTCCTGGGCTCAAGCCATTCTCCTGCTTCTGCTTCCCAAGTAGCTGGGACTACAGGCGCCCGCCCCAAAGCCTGACTATTTTTTGGTTGCAGCTGTCATTGTTGTTTGGTGGCCTGGGTTGGATTCAAACCCGCCAGCTCAGGTGTATACAGCTGGCGCCTTAGCTGCTTGAACCACAGGCACCGAGCCAATATAATTTTTTAAAACATATCCCAACATAAGCCCCTCCAAGAGATTTTTATTTTTTGGGACTGAGTCTCACGCTGTTACCTGGCTAGAGTGCTGTGGCATCATCATAGCTCACAGCAGCCTCAAACTCTTGGGCTAAAACGATCCTCCTGTCTCAGCCTCCTGAGTAGCTAGGACTACAGGCACCCACCACAATGCCCGGCTTATTTTTCTGTTTTTAGTAGAGATGGGGGTCTATGCTGTTGCTCAGACCGGTCTCCCAACAAGATTTTTAAATCAACAAATATTTACTGAGTATGTGTGAAGCATATGGTTTGGGCCGTGAGGAATAAAAGTAAATGGGAAAAAGAACCAGTCCTTGCTTTCAAGGAATTTACAACCAATAAGCACTGAGCTAGGAATTCCTCGGTTGTAGGAATCTAAGTATGGCTGACTAGGCTCTTACCCACACGGGGCTTACCATACGGTGTGAAACAGACACATGAGCAGATGATTGCAGGCGCTGTGATGCAGCAGTGGAAGCTTTCTTGGGACCAAATGTATACATCTTGGTTAAAACATTGAGGAAATTGTACATTTGAGATTTTTTAAAATCTGCACATGCCTTCTAGTTAACTAGCATGTAAGATGTTTTAGGGGAGTTGAGTCTATTTTAGGAGTGCCAGGGATTTGATATGCAACCAGGAAAGAGAGAGAGGGGAGGGAAAAATAGAGGGCTGATCCTTTTGAGATGACATTAAATTATCTTTTGACACCAGCTGTATCTTTTTTATAACAGAAAATGGAAACAACTCTGTCCTTGACCTTCAAAAAGAAATTGACTTACCTAGCTTAACTATTCAAACAAACAACTGTGTATTCTCTTCAATCCCTGTGATGATTTTGATTTACTGTAAATGACTGAATTTAATGAACTAAATTATGCTATTTAAATGCATTTTGTGAATGGTGTTGTAGTTTGTTACAAAGCATTATGTCTATGCTAAATTGTGCTGTAAATGATATGGTATGGAACATATGTGCTGTATTCGTAATTTAACTGTTGCTAAGGAGTGCCTTCCTGGATAGGACACACTGAAAAAAAGGAGCCTTTATTTACCTGGTGAAATGAAGGTGATATCTCAGCAAATCACTAGGTCTTACTGACCTTGGCAGAATTACAGTGCTAATATTTTCACATGGATGAACTGTTCTTGAACAATTTCTCTAATGTATATGGCAGAAATAGGCTTTCCATTAAAACGGGGTATATATGGTATATCTTCTCTTCCATTTTTTTCTCCTTCAACAAACATTTACTGCAGTCATTGTAAGGATAATTCCACTTCTATCAAGGTTCACGTTTTCTGCTGGCTTCTCAAATGGCAGAGATGAAATTATAGAATACAGAGGTTTGTCCTGCATTTGTGCTGGTGACTTCTGAAGGGACCTGCATTAAATAGTTACCCTGTCTTTCTGAACAATTCAAGAAAAACAAAATGAATAAATACTAGGCCAGAATACCACCTTTATTATGCATGTAGGCCAGGGAGGCTTTGTGTGAGAGCCAAACGGGCTTTCTAACGGAATGCTGGCATTAAGTTCACTGATGCAAAGGCTCTCCTTTCTGACGAGGCAGGATTGCCTAGGTGATATTTAAAACACAGAAGAGCAAAGAATTTGTCTTTCTGGAGGCAGGCCAGAATACCCAGTTATTCTTCACAAAACTTACCTATTAGGTGCAGATGAGTAAAGGGAGAGACAGGCCTGAGCTTTTGTCATAGGATGGAAACATAGACGTAAGTAAGAAAATTATTCCACAATAACAAGTAGGATTTTTTTTTTTTTGAGACAGAGTCTCAAGTTGTCACCCTGAGGAGAGTGCTGTGACATCACAGCTCACAGCAACCTCCAACTCCTGGGCTTAAGCGATTCTCTTGCCTCGGCCTCCCAGGTAGCTGGGACTACAGGCACCTGCCACAATGCCTGGCTATTTTTTGCTGCAGTTGTCATTGTTGTTTTAGCTGGCCCTGGCGGGTGTATGTGTATGTGGCTGGTGCCATAACCACTGTGCTACAGGCAACGAGCCAACAAGTAGAATTATTTTTAAGGAAGGTATTAGTTCAAAAGTTTATTGCCAGCGAGAAATCCACACAATTTGTTAAGCGTTTGTGATGATGCTTCCATTCTCCCCTCTCCGAGTATGCTCCTGAGAACAACACTTCTATTATTTGATGGAAGAAGAAAAGATAGCAGCAAACAGCAGCTACAATTATAGGTTCAGAAAAAATTACTTGAAATTTAAGCGATCGGGTGGCACCTGTGGCTCAAAGGAGTAGAGCGCCGGCCCCATATGCCAGAGGTGGCGGGTTCAAACCCAGCCCCGGCCATAAACTGCAAAAAAAAAAAAAAAGAAAAGAAGAAATTTAAGCGATCATCCTTAGTAGTTCAATGCTGGCTGTTAGACTTCACTGAGGTGGAGAAGAGAGTCAAGGCTGGTTGCAGTGGCTCAGCTTGCAATTCCAGCACTCTGGGAGGCTGAGGAAGGCAGACTGCTTAAGTTCATGAGTTTGAGACCAGCCTGAGTAAGAGTGAGACCCTCTCACTACAATGCCTCTCTCTACTCAAAATAGAAAAACTAGTCGGATGTTGTGGTGGGTGCCTGTAGTCCCAGCTCTTTGGGAGGCTGAAGCAAGAAGATTGCTTGAGCTGGGGTGTTTGAGGTTGCTGTGAGGTATGACACCAGGGCACTCAACCCAGGGTGACAGAGTGAAATGGTGTCTTAAAACAAAAACAAAAACAAAAGCAAAGGGTCAGCTTGGGTTTTAGAAGTCTCATGATAGCAGCTCTATCTCACTCAGCTAGGGCTACCAGGACAAATATCACTGACTGGGCGGCTTAAATGACAGATATTTATTTCCCCTCAGGTCTGGAGGCAGGAAGTCCAAGATTGGGGTGCCAGCGTGGCCAGTTCCTGGGAAGGCCTCTCCTGGCTTGTGGCAGCTGCCCATCTCCCCACGCCCACATAGCCTCCTCTTCCTGTGTGCAAGCCAGTGCTTCATTGTCTTGTAAGGACACAAATCTTACCAGATCAGGGCCCTACTTTATAACCTCATTTAACTTCAATTACCTCCCTGTAGGCCCTGTCTCCAAATACAGCCACAGTGGCGGTCAAAACTGGAGCATATGAATTTGTGTGTGCAGTGGGCTGACACAGCTCAGTCCACAGGAAGCTCTGCGTGTGACAAGGCACGTGCTTTGCCTCAGTTTCCCTCCCTGTAGATGGAAGTTTGTGCCTTATTGAACTGGTGAGCTCACCAGGATGTCAAGTAAAATCATGGACATTAACATGTTTAAAGTAGTATGCCCATAATATCACTTTATTTTATTCTATTCTATTTTATTTTTTTTTGAGACAGAATCTTAAGCTGTCACCCTGGGTAGAATGCTGTGATGTCACAACTCACAGCAACCTCCAACTCCTGGCTTAAGCTATTCTCTTGCCTCAGCCTCCGAAGTAGCTGGGGCTACAGGTGCCCGCTACAACGCCCAGCTATTTTTTGGTTGTAGGTGTCATTGCTATTTGGCAGGCCCAGGCTGGATTCAAACACACCAGCTCTGGTGTATGTAGCTGGCGCCCTAGCCGCTTGAGCTACAGGCGCCACCTATTTTCTTTTGAGACAGTCTCACTGAGTGCTGTTGTGTCACAGCCCACAGCAACCTCAAACTCTTGTGCTCAAGCCATTCTTTTGCTTTCACCACAATGCCTGGCTATTTTTTGTTTGTTTGTATGTTTAGTGCACCCGGGCTGGTTTTGAATCCACCAGCCCTGGTGCATACGGCTGGCGCCCTAACCACTGAGTTACGGGCACTGAGCCATTATTTTTTATCTATTTATGAATATAATAGTTATTGAGGCCAGGATTTTCTTATTATTTAGCCACCTTTAGTTCTTTTTCTCTCTCTTACCTGAGCATTTCTAGGTGGCAGAGAGGAGAGTTGGTTAGTGTTTGATTGTGGTCTCACCCCTTTAAGCAAAATCTGTCGGAGGCAAAGAATAGCACGGTGTGGCTATTGCCCAGAAATGTTGATCTTTCCATAATGATTTAAAACATTCAGCAACTAGATTTCACAACAGCCCAAACCTCAGACAAAATGGTTTAGTTTAGTTTTATTTTAATATTTTTGAAGTAGAGGTTTCCTTTATTTTTTTGATCAAATGTATAAAAAGTTAAGAGAAGACATTTACAAAGGTCCAGCTCCATGCAGACTGCAAAAGAACGTCACAACCTGGACACTGGGCAGTGGGAGGCTTTCTTTTTTGAGTGAGATTGTTTCTAAAAATAGCAACTTAGAGTTAGGTATGTGCAAATGATTGGACAGTCATTCTGACGAGCTGGTCCAAGAAAAGAATGAGTTTTAGTTATTTTTTTATTTTATTTTGAGACAGAGCCTCAAGCTGTCATCCCTGGGTAGAGTGCCGTGACATCACAGCTCACAGCAACCTCCAACTCCTGGGTTCAAGTGATTCTCCTGCCTCTGCCTCCTAAGTAGCTGGGACTAGAGTGCCCGCCACAATGTCCAGCTATTTTTTGGTTGCAGCCATCGTCATTGTTTGGCAGGCCTGGGCTGGATTTGAACCCGCCAGCTCAGGTGTATGTGGCTGGCGCCTTAGCCTCTTGAGCCACAGGCACCGAGCTGAGTTTTAGTTATTTTTTCTGTGCCATATTTGACCGTTTCCTCAGAGTGATATGTTTAACATGTCTCTTGGTAATATCCTCTCTAAATTTATTTTGGAAGCAGCAGCAAATAATATAACAATAATTCAAAATATTGTTAATGGCAAATACATTTTTTTTTTTGGGCAGTTTTTGATAAAGGCCAGATTTGAACCTGCCACCTCCAGTATATGGGGCCAGCGCCTTACTTCTTGAGCCACAGGTGCCACCTGGCAAATACATTTTAAAATTTGAATTTGGAGCTCATTTATTTGCTTCCCCCCTGCCCCGCCGGATTATGGCATGAAGAGTTTAGTTGGAACAGGGGCAAGATGATTCTTATCAGGAACGGAAACTCTTTGGTAAGGCAATCTGCTCTGAAGTATTGAGGACCCTTCTCTGTGGTTGGCCACTGGGAAAGGGTAGGGGGGTGGAGCAAACAGGCAGAAGTCAATTATATGTCCATAGGACTTTGCACATCACAACATGGAATTATAGTGGCAGAAATGATGTGTTCCCGTGGATGCCATAAACATAGAATTTTGGCTGGTTATGTTAACAAGGTGGTGAGCGGACACATGGATAAGAGTTGGAGACTCAAAAAGGCAAACTCTGGGCGGTGCCTGTGGCTCAGTGGGTAGGGTGCCAGCCTCATAAACCAAGGGTGGTGAGTTCAAACCTGGCCCCGGCCAAAACTGCAAAAAAAAAAAAAGCAAACTCTATGAAGTGTCATGAACTATTTTAGCTTTAGAACCTCCAGCCATATTTGCAGATGATAAAATCAAAAAATCAAGAAAAATATTAAGTGATCTGTTCAAAGTCACTCAACAAATTAATGATGGAACCAGAACCATCCTAGCTTTTTCTCTTACAGCCCAATATCTCCCATATACAAGAAAAGGGCAAGTATTTTTCCTATAGAAAAAAAATTGAAGCAGGCTGGGCGTGGTGGCTCACACCATAATCCTAGCACTTTGGGAGGCCAGGAGTTTAAGACCAGTCTGGTCAATATAGTGAGACTTGTCTATACAAAAAGAAAATTTAAAAAATTAGCCAGGTGTGGTGACATGTGCCTGTAGTCCCAGCTACTTGGTAGGCTGAGGTGGGAGGATGGTTTGAGCCCAGGATTCCAGGCTACAGTGAGCTATGATCATGCCACTGCACTCTAGTCAGCGTAGCAGAGCAAGACCCTGTGTCAAGAAAAAAAAAAATGGAGACAAAGGAAGCTCCTTCCATGACCATCAAAGCATTTAGGATCTTGGAGTCAGATCTAAACATGTTAATGTTTAGAAAGACTTAAAGATTAGGTTTTTAAATGCTGTCTAATCCAATCACCTATACAACATTTGAATCCAATCCAACAATAAAATCCCTGCCGTGTGGTCAGCCTATGTTTGCATACTTAGAGTAATGGGAAACTTGGCCGTTCTCCCAGCACTCTGGGAGGCTGAGGCAGGTAGATTGCCTGAGTTCAGGGAGTTTAAGACCAGCCTGAGCAAGAGAGAGACCCTGTCTCTACTAAAAATAGAAAAATTATCTGGGTGTTGCAATGGGTGCCTATAGTCCAAGCGATTCAGGAGGCTGAGGCAAGAGGATCGCTTGAGCTGAAGAGTTTGAGGTTGCTGTGAGTGATGCCATTGCACTCTATTGGGGTGAGAAAGTGAGACTCTGTCTCCAACAAACAAATAAAACTCCTGAAATCTGTTTCATACTCAGTGGCAAAATTAACTATATAAGGTTGGAGATTCTTCTTAGAAGATATTATGGTCAAGGTTATAGGAACCAAGCATAGAACTGACTTTGGATCAGGTCCAGACCAATACACAGTCACCTCTCAGGATCTGTGGGGCATTGGCTTCAGGACCTCCCTTGGATGCCCAAACCACACATGTCCAAAACCTGCAGTCAGCCCTGAAGAAGCTGCAGACACGAAACATCAGTCTTCCCTGTTCATGAGTTTTGCATCCCTAAATACTGTATTTTCCATCAGAGTTTGGTTGTGGATGTGGAATTGGCTGGTATGGAGGGCTGGCCTGTATTTGTTGAAAAAAAAAAAAAATCGTGTATAGGTAGACTCACAGTTCTCAAACCTGTGTGTTCAAGTGCCAACTGTACTTTATTATTATTATCTTTTTTTTGAGACAGAGTCTTGTTTTGTTACCCTGGGTAGAGTGCCATGGCATCATAGCTCATAGCAACCTCAAACTCTTGGGGTCAAGCAATCCTCTTGCCTCAGCCTCCTAAGTAGCTAGGACTACAGGAGCCTGCCACAATACTAAGTTATTTTTAGAGACAGGGTCTCCCTCTTGTTCAGGCTGGTCTCGAACTCCTGAACTCAAGCAATCCACCCACCTCAGCCTCCCAGAGTGCTGGGGTTACAGGCGTGAGCCACTGCGCCTGGTCTGTACCTTATTCTTTGATGAAGATATTTAAAATACCTCTAAAACAGACTTAAAAGTCAGGATATTTCAGGCTAATTAATGATATGCATTGGTATACTTTTTCATGTTTATTGGTTATGTTGTTTTTATCAGAATTGAAAAAATTTTGGCCATTATTTTTTCAGAGTTTTTCTCTTCTCTTCTTTGCTCTCCTTTCCTTCTAGAACTTCAGTTGCTCATATATTAGGCTGGCTGAAGTTGGCCCACAGCTGACTTATTCTCTATTTTTTTTCTAGTCTGCTGAAAAACTACTTTTTTTTTTTTTGAGACTGTCTCACTATGTCTCCCTGGGTAGAGTGCTGTGGCATCACAGCTCACAGCAACCTCAAACTTTTGGGCTTAAGCGATTATCTTGCCTCAGCCTCCCTAGTAGCTGGGACTACAGGCCCCAACACCTAGTTGTCATTGTTGTTTGGCAGGCCCAGGCTGGGTTTGAACCTGCTAGCTCTGAGGTATGTGGCTGGTGTCCTAACTGCTGAGCTACAGGCGCAGAGCCTGAAAAACTACTTAAAATGTGTCAAACGGTCTATAAAACCAGTATATGGTGCCCATGATCGCATTAATGTACACAGCTATGATTTAATAAAACAACAACAACAACAACTACAACAACAAAAAAAAACCCCTTAAGATATTATGTTTTTCATCTTTAGGAGTTTGATTTAGGTTATTAGACGTTTGATTAGGTTAGGTAAGGTCTCTCCTTACCATGCTCGTGATTTCTACTCTCTCTTTGAACACATGGAGTATTTAAAATAGATGTTTTCATGTTCTCCTCTCCTAATTTCTAATCTGGATATTTCTTCATCTGTTTCTGTTGATTGATATTTCTCATCTTTTTGAGTCATGTTTTCCACTACTTTTATGATTTGTGAATTTGAATGCTAGACCTTGTGAATTTTACATTGTTTGGTTCTGGATTCTTTTATATTTCTAAATATTTTGATCTTTATTCTGGAGTATTCAAATAATTTGGGAATAGGTTCATCCTTTTTTTTTTTTTGTAGAGACAGAGTCTCACTGTACCACCCTCAGGTAGAGTGCCGTGGCGTCACACGGCTCACAGCAACCTCTTAACTCTTGGGCTTACGCCATTCTCTTGCCTCAGCCTCCCGAGCAGCTGGGACTACAGGCGCCCACCACAACGCCCGGCTATTTTTTGGTTGCAGTTTGGCCGGGGCTGGGTTTGAACCTGCCACCCTCGGCATATGGGGCTGGCGCCCTACTCACTGAGCCACAGGCGCCACCCAGGTTCATCCTTTTGAGGTCTGTCTTAAGTTCTGTTTCTTAGGTAAGAGGGGAACTTTTAGTTTAATTTGCCCCCCTACTACTCAGGTGTATGCTTTTGTTGTTGTTGTTTTGTTTTTGTTTTTTGAGACAGAATCTCACTCTGTTGCCATGGAGTCAAACTGGCTCACAGCAACGTCCAACTCCTGGGCTCAAGCGATTCTCCTGTCTCAGCCTTCCTAGTTGCTGGAGCTATAGGCACTCGCCACAGTGCCCGGCTAGTTTTTCTATTTTAGTAGAGGTGGGGTCTCGCTCTTGCTCAGGCTGGTCTTGAACTCCTGAGCTCAAGGGGTCCTTGTCTCAGTCTCCCAGAGTGCTGGGATTGCAGGTGTGAGCAGTGTCCTTCCGAGTTCTTTGCCTGTTGCCTTATGTATCATGAGGTATTAACTATTTATTTATTTATTTTCCCTAGGCTCGAGCGCCACGGCATCAGCTTACTTCACAGCAACCTCCAACTCCTGGGCTCATGCGATCCTCCTGCCTTAGCCTCCTGTTTAGCTGGGACTACAGGCGCCTGACTGAGGTGTTTATCTTTAACTCTGGCTGTTGGGATATGAAGTATACCCTGCCCTGTGGGAGCTCTAAAAATTATTTGACCTGCTCCTGAAAAAGTGGCTTTTTCCAGCTTTTGGAGGCTGCTTTGCATGCACGTGCCGACCAGTACGGAGTTTAGAATGGACGTGGACCCTCTGTAGGTCTCAGGGCCGTTTCTCTGCATTCCCCTCCCCCTTTCTCCTTGGGCACTTTCTAGCCATCGTCCTTTGCCCAAATTATCACCTCTCTCAACTCAGGTAGGCCACTTCATCTGTTTTCCTTCCTCTCGGGAATTATTGTCCGGCACTGCCTATTGTCCACTGTCTGAAAATTATTATTTCATATATTTGTCTGATTTTTTAGCTACTCCATTTTAGGCAGAAATGGCAACTTAAAAGTCAGTATATTTTAGGACTCTTAAGTGAGAAGAATGGTTTCTAATTTCTATTAGTACACCTAAAAATATTTAATACACAGTATTTAAAAGCATTTATGTAAACAATTGAAATCTTTCTTTGGGGAAATTAAAACAACAAAACAATTGCATATCACGACTTCATATTTTGCAAATGTTAATATTTAATCATATGCAAAGCCATTTAGCTTAAGTGCATTAATGCAATTCATTTAAAAAGAGGCCAGTAATTGTCCTATTAACTCCCAGTCTGGATGTTATCTGCTCTGCCCTGCTGGTAAGGCCAGAGGGGGACTCTGCTATTGGCACCCACAGAGATTGCTCTGATCTGTTGAAAATCCTGTTAAAATCTAATTACTTAGGAGAATCAGCCAGGGAATATCTAATGAGCTAGAGGAAACCCACTAGAAGAAATTCTGTGCTTCTAATGAATGAAATGTCTTTTGTCTTTCAATTACACTGATACCACATGAATGTAATTGCAGCCTTATAAAATGTGGCTCCTGTTTGTTGTTTTTTAATTGTATGTCACGAATTTTTTTTTTGCTCATGTGAAAATAGCTTAATTTCCCATGGAGGGGGGTGATGACACAAATCTTAAATAAGCATATTTTGTTTCCTGATAGATATTTGATTTTCATTATCAAATGCTTAAAAAAAGTATATACCTTATTTAGTGAAACTACCATGTCATGTATATAAACAGAGAAGTGATGATTAAAAGACCTTAACATTTAGACTGAAAAATGTGTCAAGAAACTCTGAAAAGCAACCTTCTCTGCAATCACTTAAAAAATGTTGCCCAAAGAAATTGATTTATTAAAAATGAAAAATGGTGCAGGCCCCATATACTGGGGGTGGCGGGTTCAAGCCCAGCCCCAGCCAAAAACAACTACAAAAAAAAAAAAAAAAGACAAAGAAAATTCATTTATCTTACTTATTTTGTAAATGCATGTATATCTTTGAAAAATTTAGTATGGTTTATATTTCCTCCTCTCTTTAACAGGTAGCACTATCTTTGTTTCCGTATCTAACCTAATTTTATATTTCCACTTTGTTGCATTCCACTTCCCTAATTTTATATTTCCACTTTGTTGCATTCCACTTCCCCGTACTTAGGACTTTGTTTTCCTAAGATTGTATGAGTGATGCATCATGTGCGTTACAAGCACGGGCTCTGGAATCAGATGGACTTAATGTATTCAAATCCTGGCCTCAGTTTCCATTTCTATACAATGGGGCTATTAATTAATATGTACAGCACTGCACAAGGTGGTGGTAAGGATTCTACGAAATGAAGCCTATAAATGCTCAGTGCAGTGTCAGGCGTGTTGTAAGAGCTCAAGAAATGGTAGTTATTATTTTTGAAGACTAATTAAATTTTAGCATATGAAAGAATTGTGATATCTAAGAGTCATTAAAACCTAATGTAGGGTGAATTTCTATTACCCTAATGTACTTCTATCACCATGTTCATATTAAATTTGTTGAAAAAATTAAAGTGAGCCTATTTTTAGTAGCAGGTCTGTGAACCTCATTCCAAAGTTTATCAAGTTTTTAGCCAATGTGTCGTTTTATAATATGGATTGATTTCAGCAGATGGCACCAGAAACAAAATGTGGTTTGGTGATACATGACTTAGAAAAATACCTGTCTTAGTGATAAATTATTATTGGAATGTTATATAAGATTTTAATGATTGAGGAGAAAAAAAGAGTATTACATATTATTTCAACAATTAACAATGTAACTATTATTTAAAATTATCATCTGGCCTATAGAATTCTGGCAGTTGAAATACTTACATAGTATTGACTGTGCTTTTATTTTATTTTTATTTATTTATTTTGAGACAGAGCCTCAAGCTGTCGCTCTGGGTAAAGTGCTGTGGCATCACAGCTCACAGCAACTTCCAACTCCTGGGCTCAATCAATTCTCCCGCCTCTGCCTCCCAAGTAGCTGGGACTACAGGCATCCACCACAACACCAAGCTATTTTTTGGTTGCAGCCATCATTGTTGTTTGGAGGGCCCCGGCTGGATTCGAACCCACCCGCTCAGGTGTATGTGGCTGGTGCCTCAGCTGCTTGAGTCACAGGCGCGAAGCCGACTGTGTTTTTATTTTTAATCATTTTATAACATGTTAAAATTAGATTTTCTCTTTTGCCTAATGAAAATATTTTTAATCAGACTATTTTGAAGCTTACAAATTGCCTTATAAAATGATTCTGTGTAACTAGACAAGGATGTAGAATTATTATAATAATATTTTTACTTAGAATGGGCTCTGTTATACTTAAAATTCTTTTCTTCTATAATTCATTAATTCTTACTGCAACTTTAGGAAGTATCCATACATTATTGTATTACAGGTAATGAAAGGAAACAGAGTTTTGTATACATGCAGCTCTGATTATATTTCTAGTATAAAAGATAAACATATAAATTATAAAATGAATTACAATGTTTCAACAAAGTAACATTTAAATGCTTAAAATAATTTTGTAATAGTTGACCCAGCCTTCCAAGTAGCTGGGACTACGGGTGCCCACCACAACGCCTGGCTATTTTTTAGTTGTAATTGTCATTGTTTGGTGGGCCCAGGCTGGGATCGAACCCGCCAGTTCTGGTGTATGTGGCCAGCGCCCTAGCTGCTGAGCTATAGGCATGGAGCCAGATTTTATTTTCTTAAAGAAATCTGATTGAGAGATAACGGTATTACTTACTTGGCAGGGGAAGATGTCAGAATTAATATGTTTATAGTGACGTTACCATTTGTTGAAAAGTTTATGTGTAGTAGATAAGCATTGTGAACTTATTTTATCTGGCTGGAATTATATTATGATCAGGGACCAAACACCAGTTAATTTGTTCATACATGTATGACAAATATTTATTGAAAGCTTATTATTTGCCAGAATGGGATCATTAAGGTGTGAATGTACGTGTCTCTCCAAGATTTGTCTGTTGGAGCTCACCCCCCTAAGATGATGGTGTGAAGAGGTGAGTCCTTTGGGAAACGGCTAAGTCACGTGAACTCATTCCTTATGAGTGGAGTTAATGCCCTTATAAAAGAGGCTTCAGAGCCACCTGGCAGGCCCATCTCATCTGCCACGTGAGGACACACAGGTCTGTCCCTTGTGCTCCTCTGCTCCCTCTACAGGAGGCCACAGCAACAAGAGCTATCCATGGCTCAGAGGCAAGTCTTCACCAGACGCCAGTCTGAGCGGCCTCCAGCCTCTCCAGAACTGTGGGACACACATTTCTGCTGTTGGTAGATTACCAGTTTTTGTTGCAGCCATAGGGATAGACTAAGGCTGAGAGATAGTGGACAACAAGACAGGCGAGGAAGAATTACCAGGTTCATTTTTAGAGCTGATACTTTGCCTCAGCGTCAGTTCTGACACTTTCACGCAGCCCAGGTCCCTGACAGCAAGTGCTTGGGTGTTGGTAACGGCCTGTGATGCTGCTGCCTGAGCCTGGCTCTGCTGGGGAATTCGTATCATAACTTGATTAAGTTGGCATATGTTTGTTAAACCTGTTTCTGTTCAGCGGAAAATAAATATTGCACTTTGACAATAGGAGCAAAAACAAAGAAAGAGGCAGCCATACTTCTTTCTCTGTGCCTTAAGAAGTTTAGCTCTCTGCTCGGAAACTTGGGATGTCCACATCCTCGTAAGGCAGGTGGCACTGCCCTTCCTGCCCCCAGCCTTCTGTGGCTTTGCCTGCCACAGGGTAGGCAGTCAAGGAATTAAATGTATCTAATAATTCTATTGTTCTATTGGTTTGTTTATCTAGTTCCATTGGTGCTTCCTACATGATAACTTGGTACAAAGCCAAGTCAAAGCATCCGCTGATTTTGCTGTATAAAAATGAGTGCTACGTTTTCCAAAAACCTAAATAAAATGTATTGAGGATTATGATAAATAGCTGATACTTGATCATTTTCTTGACTTATAAAAAATAAAAATTTCATATGATTTCAACTTCATATTTTCTCCCAAGACGTTTTGTCTAGTAATTAATAACCAAAATGATCACAACTCCAAGTAGGTTACATTACTACTCAGAGTTTTCTTTCTTTCTATTTTACTTTGATTGCTGATTTTTGCCTTTTATGAGTATTATTTGACTATTTTAAGGACTTTTAAGAATCAGTTTATAGTGGGTAGTATTTAATTTCCAAAATGCCAGTTTAAAAAAAAAAAAAAAAGAAAGAAAGTATATGCGAAACTAATTTTCACTGTTGCTGACAAATTGGGTGATTTCATAGTCTATAATTTGAAAATTATTCCTATGTTTGCTGTACAAACTAAGATCTGAAGCCCTAGTTGAGCATGTCGGCTCATGCGTGTAGTCTCAGAAGTTTGGGAGGCTGAAGTGGGAGGATCGCCTGAGGGCAGGAATTTGAGACCAACCTGGCTAGTGAGACTTCATCTCTACAAAAAATAGAAAAACTAGCTGGGTGTGGTGGCATGCCCTTGTGGTCTCAGCTACTCAGGAGACCAAAGCAAGAGGATCTCTTGATCCCAGGAGACTGAGGTTGCTATGAGCTATGATCATGCCACTGCCCTCATGCCTGGGCAGCAAAGCGAGACCCCAGCTCAAAAAATAAAAAATTTCAAGTCCTGTTACACTCGTCTCTGATTTATTCTCATAATAAGAATAATTTTATAACCTTTGCAAAATATAGTCCTGACAAAATGATATTTTCTCCAGAAAACTATTAGTTTATCTCTGAAAAAATGTAATATATTAAGTTATTTTATTTTGCGGTAAAGGCCAAAGATTCTTTTCTTCTTTAAATATAAAGCAACCCCACTGAATGCGCTAAAGCTCCCCTAGGACAAAGCCTGAGCTAGTCTCTGTTTCATATCTTTTAAGAAAAGACAACATATAGTCAGGCATCATGACGGGCACCTGTAGTCACAGCTACTTAGGAGGCTGAGGCAAGAGAATTGCTTAAGCCCAAGAGTTTGAGGTTGCTGTGAGCTGTGACATCATGGCACTCTACCAAAGGCGACATAGTGAGACTGTCTCTAAAAAAAAAAAAAAAGGACAACATAATTTAATTTGCCTCACATTTCTCTGGAAAGACAGCTAACGAAGAGAGATGTAACCTGGCTCTTTATGCAAATATCAGAAAGCCCAGTTGCTCTAAGAACCCTGAGCAAATAACTCAAATGAGTGGTCCCCAAACTTGGGACCTATGACAAGACTTTCACTGGTTGGCAGCAAAATAACAGAAATAGGGCAATATAAATTTTCTTTTCTTTTTTTGAGACAGAGTCTTAAGCTGTCACCCTGGATAGAGTGCCAAACTGAGACTGAGCAAAAAGTGGAATTTTTTTTGCTCACACAACTGCTAACTCCAGAGGTAGTTTTTTTTTTTTTTTTTTTTTTTTTTGAGACAAGAGTCTCAAGTTGTTGCCCTGGGTAGAGTGCTGTGGCGTCACAGCTCACAGCAACCTCCAACTCTTGGGCTTAAGCGATTCTTTTGCCTCAGCCTCCCAAAGTAACTGGGACTACAGGCGCTTGCCACAACACCTGGCTATTTTTTGGTCGTAGTTGTCATTGTTGTTTGCCAGGCCCGGGCTGGATTCGAACCCGCCAGCTCCAACGTATGTGGCTGGTGCCCTAGCCGCTTGAGCTACAGGCACTGAGCCTTCATTTTTTTTTTTTTTTCTTAAGACAGAGTTTTCCTTTGTCACTCTTGGTAGAGTGCTATGGTGTCACAGCTCACAGCAACCTGAAACTCCTGGGCTCAAATGATCCTCCTGTCTCAGCCTCCTATAGGCATGAACCACCACAACAGGCTAATTTTTCTATTTTTAGTAGAGACGGGATCTCACTTTGCTCAGGATGATCTTGAACTCCTAAGCTCAAGGGATCTGCCTGACTCAGCCTCCTAGAGGGGTAGGATTATAGGTGTGACCCACCACCCCTGGCCAATATAGGCTATTTTTCTTTTTCTTTTTTTCTTTTTTTGAGACAGAGCCTCACTTTGTTGCCCTCAGTAGAGGGCTGTGGTGTCATAGCTCATAGCAACCTCAAACTCTTGGGTTTAAGCAATTCTCTTGCCTCAGCCTCCCAAGTAGCTGGGACTACAGGCACCTGCCACAACGCCTGGCTATTTTTTTAGAGACAGGGTCTCACTCTTGCTCAGGCTGATCTTGAACCCATGAGCTCAGGCAATCTATCTGCCTCAGCCTTCCAGAGTGCTGGCATTACAGGCGTGAGCCACCACACACAGCCCTATACTATTTTTCAAATGAAATTATAGCAAATTATTTTTTCAATGTTTCCATCTGAGTGGGCACAGTGGTTCACACCTGGAATTCTACCACTCTGGGTGGCTGACGTGGTTGGATCACTTGAGCTCAGGAGTTCGAGACCAGCCTGAGCAAGAGCAAGACCCCGTCTCTACTAAAAATAGAAAAACTAGCTGGGCATTGTGATGGCACCTGTAGTCCCAGTTACTCAGGAGGGGATCGCTTGAACCTAAGAGTTTGAGGTTGTTGTGAAGTCTGTTGCCATGACACTCTGTAGAAGGTGCAAAGTGAGACTTTGTCTCCTAAAAAAATATAAATAAATAAAAAGTTTCTATTTGCCGAAATAAAGTTAACAATCCTATGTGACTTCAAAATTATTTTTGAAATATTTTCAAATAATTTTTGAAATATTCTTGAAAATTCTCGAAAGCACCTATTACCTTTATAAATCTGTTTTCTTGTCTATTAAATGGAGGTCAAGTTTTTCTTTCCCTGGATTGGCGTGAAGGCTGTGTGAGGAGCGGAGGTGGCAGTGCCACCATACCTGGCCCCTTCCAGAAGCTCCCAACATCCCAAGTTTCTCTGAAACTCTGGTGCAGGACACAAGGCTTCATCTAGCTCCTCTCTGTGGAGAATGAAGATAAAACTTCAGACTGGGACACCACTTGGCACAGAGTAGATGCCAAATAGCATTTTTGGGGGTCTACAGGATGCTGAAGTAGAAGACTGTTGTGGGCAGACAGGTGTGAATGCTGGGAGTGTTATGCCCAGATCACAAAGTCCCCAAAGACCACCAGGGAGCCGATTCCGATGCAAAAGCAAAAGAGCCTTTATTGTCACAAGCTCGAGCCTGGGCTCCGGGGGGCTCCGCTGCAACAGATCCAAGCCAGGAGCCCCGAGCTCTGGGGCATAGGGTTTTTATAATATGGGGTAGTGGGAGGGGTGTGCTAGGCTTCAGGACAGGGGGTGTCTCGGGATTGGCTACCTAGTGGTCTGCCAGGTGGTCTTATGCAGAGGGTGGTTCCTAATTGGGAGGTCGCACTTGCATGATTTCAGGGAATCGCCTGCTCTTACAGGAAAGTGAAACTTATATAACAAAACGGCAGTGAAAGTGAAACTTAACTTCTAAGATGGCAGCGATCCGGCCTAAGATGGCTGTGGTCTGGCTCTCTCAGGAGCACTGGACAGGAGATCTTAGTGCATAGATGGTGGCTGAGTCAGGAAAGTGTGGGAACAAGAGGACATGAGGCCGACAGGCAGCAGTGACCCTGAAGCCCTCTGAGCCCTGCTGCTTCCTTAACAAACAAGCAAGGGAAGCAGCAGAGAGGCTCCGTCCCGTGCCTTCTCCTAGCAGCTGTGCATACCTCGTTTCTCTTAATTTTTTTGATTTTCCATCTTCAGTGAAAGTCTGAAAGTCTTTGGCTCCCCTTGTTGAATCTAATTCTAGGATCAAACCTCTTTTCCTGTGAGGCTACAGCTACTCTGGTGCTGTTGACACTAGAGATCATTGTTTTGTTTTTTGAGACAGAGTCTCATTTTCTTGCCCCCAGTAGAGTGCATGGCATCCTAGCTCACAGCAACCTCAAACTCCTGGGCTCAAGTGATCCTCTTGCCTCAGCCTCCCAAGTAGCTGGGACTACAGGCACCTGCCACAACACCCACCTATTTTTTTGAAATGGGGTCTTGCTTTTACTTAGGCCTGTCTGGAACTGGTAATTTCAAGTGCAACACCTGCCTTGGCCTAAAGATCATTCTTTTTTTCCCCCTTGGTAGAGTGCTGTGGCATCATAGCTCGCAGCAATCTCAAACTCTTGGGCTCAAGCGATTCTCTTGCCTCAGCCTCTGGGACTGCAGGCACCTGCCACAACGCCCAGCTACTTTTAGAGATGAGGTCTCTCTCTGGCTCAGGCTGGTCTTAAACTCATGTGTTAAGGCCATCCATGCACTTTGGCCTTCCAGAGTGTTGGGATTACAGGTGTGAGCTACCTCTCCTGGCTCTAGAGATCATTCTTTAGGGTAAACTAGTATGTCAGAACTAAGGGTTTATATAAGGAGTTCTTGAATCCAGTGGGGTTATTTTCTGATAATAGGTATGCTCTCCTGTGAAGAATGGTCCACCCTGTTAGAGAGGGACAGCGTGCAGCTCAGGGAGAAATGTCTATAGGAAGGTAAGGGAGGGTGGAGACCCTGGCCTAGCCACCCAGAACTAACGAAGCCAGTCTGGGAATCAACTGGGTGACAGATGTTGCAGCCAAATCACTCTCACACCCAACAGAGTTGGGTAGTTTTCTTACTTCTGTATAAAAGGGCAGCCAGAAAGACCTTTGTCCAGCCTGGCCTTTGTTGCCAGCTGTCTGGCTGTTGGTGGGACCTGTCTTTGTTTATGGTACCCTCCCCATTTCATCCCAAGGGGCCATTCACTTCACAAACCTCATTCTCATGGGCTGGGTCAGTCTGTCTATTGGAATCGTTTTAAAGACTTCTCGGCTTGGCTTTAATTCCTGGACTTATTCTTACTGGAGGTGGGCCTCCGCTAAGCTGTGAAGTTGGCAACGTTCTCTGTCCCCAGTCTGGGATTCACCCCTGCCCTGGCTCCCTGGTGCCTTCTTCTTTTCAAGAAGCCACACACCTTGTTTTCACAGTGCCTCCCTACATGGAGGTCGGGAGACCGTTTGATGAATCAGTACCCTATAGTATTTATGGCAGATGCCACTTCCTTAGACCCCCTAACAAACTAATGTGTGTGTTCACATCCACTCTTTCCTTCTGGTTTCGATGTGAGAGACGTCTGCCCTCAAGTCAGAGGCTGATTCCATCATTTGTGTCCTGGCCCTTGTTCCTCCTCCTGCTTGGATTTCTTGCTTTGTCAGTGACCCCCCCCACTCTGCAGTACTTTTGTTCTCTTTTTCTCAGAACATCGGAGTTCTAACAGTTTTTCACTAAGCGACGTTGGGCAAATACTTTCTTCATTCCAGGCTGTAATTTTCTCATCTCTGCAGTGAAAGGGTTGACAACACGACCTTCACATGCCTCTTTATCTCACTCCCTGAGCTGACGGTATAAACTCAGGAGGCTAAGGTTTAACTCTGGATGCTCACTTACTGACCTACCTGCCTTAGTGACAAATTATGACTGGAGTGTTGCATAAATTAGTGGGCGGCGTCTGTGGCCCAGTGGGCAGGGCACCTGCCCCATATACCAAGGGTGGTGGGTTCAAACCCAGCCCCACCCAAACTGCAATAAAAATAGGAAATTAATATTTGTAATGCAAATGCATATTTGATTCCACTATTCAAATACTCTTCCTGGCACCCTATGCCTGGAAAATCGCCAAATTTCTATATATATTAGTGAGTGAGGAGAAAAAGACTGCTACATATTATTTCAATAAATGACAGTGTAGCTGTTATTTAAAATTATTAGCTGAGGTGGAGGAAAAATCACCATGTGGCCTACAGAACCCCAGGAACACTTGAGCCCACAGTATCTCTCGGGGGCTCAGTTGTCAATATTGTCCTAGTTCTTAGAAAACGACATGATTTTGTGATCCAGTTTATGCTCAGGTAATATTGGTCACATTTTACACATTTTCTTTTGTGGTGGTTTTAGAACAGTTCGTATGGCAAGAAACTAAAACCTAATTCAAACCAGCTGAAGCAGGAGGGTTTCCCAGAGGAGTAGCTAGCTGCAAGCCTTGCCTAGACGGCTCTGTGGACTCAAACCAGGTTATTAGACCTCTGTATTTTCCTATTCAATCAAAGTAGTCTAAATAGCGTTACAGACAACTCCCAAATCTCCATGTGGAAAGTTTACTGTACACGTGACTGTCGGATAATGAGGCTGTTCAATGGGTGGCCTTCTGCACGATGGTTCAGGGCTTCGAGCCCACATTGTCTTCCAGCTGGCTGCTCCCAAGTCCTCTGCTGACATCCAGCCATGGACAGGGGTGGTGGTTAGGAGAGGTGCAGGGTCACTGCCATGGTCCAGAACCTGGTCACAAAGGGATTAAAATAAAATACAATACAACCATCTGCAGGGGAGACAGAGAAGGCAAGTCTGCCGCATGCCCAGAGGGCAGAGAGGCCTGAGTGGGTGTTAGCCATCTCTGCTCTTTCTCTGTGACTGTCCTGTGTTGCTTATTCTTCTCCAAGTTCTCTGCATTTGGTGCACACGGGGCTTCAGGCAGCCACAGACTCAACTCCTCCTGACTTACCAACTTCATCTTCCTTGTTAGCTCTAGCAGAAAAGCCCCCTCCCTGGACCAGGACCAAGTGAGGCCAGAGGAATGGGTCACACTAGCTGGCCAGGCCCCAGACATTTGCACTCCCACCCCCAGCATCATCCTTGTCCAAAGAACATCAGTGGGTTACCCCAGAAATGAGGGGCTCTGTAACCAAAAAATAAAAGAGAAAATATTGCTACATAGGCAGGAAACAAGAGAAGTATATTACTCCTGTCATAGAAACAATGTTTATGTTAATTAAAAAAGGTTTTAGTAATCATGTCTTGATAATATATAAAATGCCTGTTTTTCTTTCTTCTTTCTGCTAACTTCCCTCCTTGTCATTTGCACTGATATGTGAATTTATTGATCTCACCAAACGAATGAGTCCAGATGGGAACAATATATTTGAATAGATGTGTGCCAACATCATTCAGAAAAATGTTCCCAGAGGTACTGTCGCCAAGACAAGTCTGTTTAGAATATTGTCTATGTAAAGGGGGCAATGCTGATCCCATAGAAATTAATCTTTTGTGGTAGAATTTTAGGCCTCTGACTGGGAAGATGCTGTGGGCTGAGCTGCTGCTTCGACGCCCTCGGATCAGACCACACAGGTAACTGTGTCGCAGTGGGTGATTGACGTTTCAGTACCTGTGCACAGTGGCACTGCTGGGCCCCCGCTTGCGTGGAGAAAGTTGCCTTGGGAGGCTTTCAGGACTTAGGAGCAGTGGTTGGGTTCTTAATGACCATCTGGAGATAAGAGATTTGGCTAATAAGGCTATCCAAGGCTTTCTAGAGAACCTGAAATTGATGCCCTCTGGATAGAGCCTAGAACTTAGACATTCTTATACTTACAGGCTAGAAAAATTCTCTCTCTGACTCAGGTATGTGGTAAAGAAATTTGCCATCTGTCTGGGGGTATTGGCATCTGTTCATGAATTTGAAATCTCAGGCTTGTGCTATAAGTATGTGTGATACCCAGATTTATTCCACCTGCTTGATGCAGGATCCCAAATTTAAGAAATAGTCTAGGATCATTGATATCATTGGGAGAAACATGTCTGTAGAACAAACCTAAAAATACCATGTTATCTCCCATACCCTCACAACCCCTGGCACTCACTCACTAATATAGATAGAAATTTGGGAATTTTCCAGGCATAGGGTGCCAGGAAGAGGTACCCAGGGCCACCTGCCACTATCACAGAGTAAATGAATGCCTCTGAAACTGGAATAGGAAAAAAATCACTAACTGCATAAAGAAAAAACCTCCATGAAGGACAGTCAACAGATGTAGCAAATAGCATTAGCACCTTAAGAACCAGAAAGAATGGAATAATTTGAAAGAGCTGTTTATGTTAATTTAAAGAGTAGAAGGAAGAACAGAAGTCATACTGAAGTAAGAAAAGTGACCAGGTAACAAAATCTGTATGAGGAAAACCATAAAACTCCCCCAATTCCATTTATTCAATTTGTAATAGCCTCAAAAAGAATAACATACTTAGGGATAAAGCTAATCAAAAGACAAAAGACTTTTACAATGAACTGAGAACTATAAAACAGTACTGAAAGGAGTTTAGAAAGACATATGTAAGAGAAAAGGCATCCCATGTTCATGGATGAGAAGTCTTACCATTGCTAAGATGCTCAGACTACACAAATCAATCTATGATTCACCAAAATCCCTGTCAAAATCCCAATGGCATTTTTTGCAGAAATAGAAACATTCATAGAAAGAAATAGAAAAATTTATCCAAAACTTATATGGAATCTCAAAAGACCCCAAATAGCCAAAGATTTTTGAAAAGGAGATTAAAAGTTGGAGGGCTCACATTTTCTGATTTCAAAGTATATTACAAAGCTACAAAAAAAAAAAAAAACACTACAGTAATCAAAACAATGTGGTACTGGCATTACGATAGACAAATAGACTAGGAAAGTGAC
Source organism: Nycticebus coucang (assembly GCF_027406575.1). NCBI lineage: Eukaryota > Metazoa > Chordata > Mammalia > Primates > Lorisidae > Nycticebus > Nycticebus coucang. The sequence goes on along the minus strand of NC_069801.1, from coordinate 60,467,281 downwards.
CCCAGAAATAAACCCTTGTATTTATGGCCAAATTATCTTTGACAAGGATGGCAAGACCACTCATTGCAGAGCAGATAATCTCTTTAACAAATTGTGTTGGAAAAAGAGGTATCCACGTGCCAAAGAAAGAAGATGGACCTTATCTTACACCGTATACAAATATTATCAACTCAAAATACTTTATTTTTTTACATTTTTTTTTGTAGAGACAGAGTCTCACTGTACCGTCCTCGGGTAGAGTGCCGTGGCATCACACGGCTCACAGCAACCTCTTAACTCTTGGGCTTACGTGATTCTCTTGCCTCAGCCTCCCGAGCAGCTGGGACTACAGGCGCCCGCCACAATGCCCGGCTGTTTTTTTTTTTTTTGGTTGCAGTTTGGCCGGGGCTGGGTCCGAACCCGCCACCCTTGGCACATGGGGCCGGCGCCCCACTCACTGAGCCACAGGCGCCGCCTCAATACTTTATTTTTTATTTTTTTTTAAGAGAGAGCCTCAAGCTGTCACCTTGGGTAGAGTGCCATGGCATCACAGCTCACAGTAACCTCCAACTCCTGGGCTCAAGCGATTCTCCTGCCTCCGCCTCCCAAGTAGCTGGGATTACAGGCACCTGCCACAACACCCAGCTATTTTTTTTGGTTGCAGCTGTCATTATTGTTTGGTGGGTCCAGGCTGGATTCCAACCTGCCAGCTCAGGTGCATGTGGCTGGTGCCTTAGCTGCTTGAATCACAGGCGTGGAGCCTCAAAATGCTTTAAAGACTTAAACATGAAACCAAAAGCTATAAAACTCCTAGAAGGAAACAGGGAAAATCTTGATAACAGTGGACTTGGAAATGATATGGCATCAACATCCTAATCAACAAAAGCAAAAATAGAGGTGTGACATTAAAAACTTTGTACACCAAACGACATAATCAATAGAGTGAAAGAAAAGGAAGACGAGTATTTGCAAATCACATATGTAATAAGGGGTTAATATCCAGAATATATAAAGAACTACTGTAACTCAGAAAATCAAATAACCTGATTAAAAAATGGAGAAAGGACTTGAACAGACATTGCCTCAAAGAAGACATCAAATGACAATTAAGCGTATGAAGAGATGTTCAACATCACTAATCATGAGGGAAGAACAAATCCAAACCACACAGAGATACTACCTCACATGCATGAGGATGGCTACTTTCGAAAAAACAAAATAACAAGGGTTGGCAAGAATGTAGAGAAATTGGAATGCTTATGCACTCTTGGTGGTAAAGTGATAAAACTGCTATGGAAAACAATATGAAGTTTCTTTAAAAAATTAAAAATAGAATTACCAAATTATGCAGTAGGCCCACTTCTGGGTATGAGTGAAAAGAATGAAAAGCAGGGTCTCAAAAAAGACATTTATACACCTGTGTTTATAGCTGCACTATTTACAATAGCCAACAGTTGGAAGCCACTCAAATGCCCATCCATGTATGCACGAATAAACAATAAACTGGCCCCATATGCCGGAGGTGGCGGGTTCAAACCCAGCACGGGCCAAAAACTGCAAAAACAAAACAAACAAAAAACTAAGCGAGCTGGTTGTTTAAAAGAGCCTGGCCCTACCTGTCCTTGTTTCTTCTCTCCCCGGGTGACAAGCCTGCTCCTCCCTGAAGCCCTCCCCAGGCACAGACGCTGGTGCCAGGCTTGCATGGTCCGCACAGCCATGAGCCAAATGAATAATTATTCTTTATAAATTACCCATTTTCAAGTATTCCTTTGTAGCAATGCAAACCATACTAACACACTAAATTTATTAAAATTAAAAATTTCTGCTCTGCAAAAGAGCAGAAGCTTCCTGAGAGGAGATAAGGAAGAAAGGGAGGAGGGAAGGAAGGACGAGGAGGGAGAAGAGGCGAGGCAGAACCTGGAAAGTAGCGCCCCGGGGAGGCAGACTACAGGGCTCAGAGAGAGAACGCTTTGATCATTGGCAAAGCTTCAATTCTGCATCTTGTTTCTATCTGTGTAGTCTAGCTGTAATATCAGTATCTGGCTCAGAAAAATTGCCCTTTCAAACTTTCCAATAAAGCATTCATTAATTGAAGTACATTTAGTTAATATCTAAACTTTTGTGACTAAACAGCTTGACAGTTTTATTATCTTAGGTGGTGAGAATAACACAAGTGAAGCCACAGGAATGGCAATTAAAACCCAACTGAACCAAGGAGAAGCCAGATGGGACTGGTGGTTCACAGCAATGAGAGTCAGAATTGCAGAAGCAGATCACCTCAAGGTCAAGGTAGGAGGAAGGTGAGGTGTGAATCAGCCAACCAACTAAACATCCACCTACTAATCAATCTTGGTGGTAATTTCCTTTCCTTCCCTTTCCTTCCCTCCCGTCCCCTGTCCCTCCCCTCCTCTCCCCTTCCCTTCCTTTCCCTTCCTTCTTTTTAGACAGAGTCTCACTCTGTCACCCTCAGTAGAGTGCTGTGGTGTCATAGCTCACAGCAACCTCAAACTCTTAGGCTCAAGAGATCTCCTACCTCAGCCTCCCAAGTAGCTGGGACTATAGGCACCGGCCACAATGCCCAGCTAGTTTTTCTATTTTTAGTAGAGACAGGGTCTTGCTTTTGCTCAGGCTGCTCTGAAACTCCTGACCTCAAGCAATCTACCCGCCTCAGCCTCCCAGAATGCTGGGATTGAGTACAGGAGTGGGCCACGGTGCCAAGATGGATCTAGCTAATCTTGCCATATCACATGGTTTGCTATACCAAACCAGTCTTTCCCTTTTATTTAAACATAGTTAAATAAAATTCCTTGAAGAAAGGTGCTTTCTAAAAGAGTGCAAGTAAATGTCAGCTCCAATTAACAGAGAGTTTAGAAAGGAGAAACAGAGTAAGTTTAAACTTCCAGCAGTGAGAAATACTCAACGTGTCTGTCCTTGCTGTGACGTATTTCCAAAGATGATTTCAGCAATATATACCATCTCCTACACAGTCTTCTTTCTATGTAATGCTGATGTTTTATTCACCCACTGAGGAGTGAGATCTGTGTTGCCTCTACTTTAACCCGTGTATGACTTTGTAACTGCCTTGACCAGTAAAATGCCAGCAGAGGTGACGTTGCATTACTTCTCACGCTGGTCATAAAAAACAACTTGCCCTGGGCTCTGCCTTAGGATTCTTGCTTGTGGAGTCTAGCTACCATGCTGTGAGGAAGCCAAGGCCACAAGATGCCAGGTACGGGGATTTCAGCCACCCGCCAACAGCATCAACTGTCTCCTGATGCTTCCAAATTTCAAGTCTTCTTCCAAATTATGAAGGACATAATTTCCCCACTTTTCCTGCCTGAATTCTTGACCCATAGAAACTATGAGAGGTAATATATGATTGTTGTTAAACTACCAAGTTTTGGGGTCACTTGTTATGCTGTGCTAGGTAATGAATACACCACTGATATTGTAAACCCAAATCATAAAGCTGTTGCTGAACAAGATAATGCCAAGATTTCTTGAAATAATTTTTTTTTATTTTTATGAAACAAGTACTTAAGGTTTAGTGACATTCCAATCTCACTTTGTCTTTGGAGAATGAGAAAATTATTTGTTATTATATTTTGACCTAGAAAACCAGCTTCTATTACATGTGTAACCTTTCATGACAAAATCTAGAATCCAGAAAACAGTCACTGATTCAAAATTGACATCTTCATGAATTACTGGGCTTTTAAATTTCTCTGTCCTGAAGGTCTCACTCAGTTATTTTGTACATAGTAGGTAAATAATAAATACTGACTTGAATTGAGTTTTTCAATATAAAGCATACCTTTTTTTAGGGCACTGGCAGTGAAAATGAAAGGATTTCTGTGAGAATGGAAAAATTGTAAAAGAAGCTATCTGACTATAGTATTTTGAGTAATCTCAGGAGCAACACCAAAAGATTTGTCTGGAGTAACGTTAAAGCTCTTCCTTCATAATTGCTATTAAATAACTTCTGGCCCACTTTCCACCAACAAATGCAATGAAATTTAAAATAATGTGATTATTTTGAGATTAGTGAGCCAGCATAGTTGAGGGCTGGGGAAGGCCTTTTCTGGTTTGCAGACTGCTGACTTCTTGTTGTGATATCATATCGCAGAAGAGGTGAGGAGCTCTTTGGGGTTTCTTTTGTAAGGGTACTTACCAATTTTGTTTGGGAGGACTCTGTTCTCATGACCTAATCACCTTCCAGAAGGTTTGCTTCCTAATACCATCACACTGGGGGATTGAATTCCAACCTATCAATTTTGGAGATACAATATTCAGTTCATAAATAAAGTTAATGAAAGGACGGCATTGCTATGATTATAAATCATCTAACACAGAAACATCCCTGCATACAGCAGCATGCCGGCTCCAGTGTTTGCTTCTTTCTTGATCACCTAAGGGTTTAACTTGTTTTATGAGCTTGTTTTGCAGAACTGGAAAAATACCAAACAAACAGAAGAGGGTACATAGCCCCTGCACATCTGCCAGACCACAATCCACAAAATCAGATAAGACTGACATTTTTTTGAGCCTTGAAGAGCCTTCAGTGGATAGCAAGGGCATGAAACCCTCCACCCCGCTGACTAAGTTCTCACCAGACCATATTATTCCAAGGACTCTGATAAGACAGACTCATAGAGAAGGGGTTAAAAATAGAAAAACAGACATGCAGTTTCACAGCTGGTTCTGTTATCAAACTTGCACCATTAATCCTCCCTTTTTTTCTTTTTCTCCGGAGGCAGAGTCTCATTTGTCACCCTGGTAGAGTGCTCTGTCATCATAGCTCACAGCGACCTCAAACTCCTGGGTTTAAGTGATACTCTTGCCTCAGCCTCCCTAGTAGCTGGGACTACAGGTGCCTGCTACAATGCCTGGCTATTTCTTTTAGAGATGGGTCTCTTGCTTGAGCTGCTCTGGAACTCCTGAGCTCAATCAATATATCCACCTCAGCCTCCCAGAGTACTGGGATTACAGGGGTGAGCCACTGTACCTAGCAACATTTACCTTTTATCTACCCCCCTATAAGGCTCCATAAAAGCCCCGGCCTCTTTCACTCAGAGAGCACACTCCCTTTCTTTGTTTCCTGTGCTGTGCCCCCTGTTTCTCCCTCTCTCTCTCTCTTCCTCTCTCTTTCTTTTTATTTCTGAGACAGTAAAATAAACTCTTTCTTTGTTATATCATACTCCTTGTGTGAGAAGTCTTTGTTTACCTGCACTGTGAGCTTCTCATGAGCTTCCTATCCTTGAATCACTCTTTCAGTGAATTTCTCTTCCACTGTTGTCCATAGCCCTTTCTTTTTATTTTTTTTTCATAGCCCTTTCTTTTTAAGTTCTACTGTAGCCTGTAGGAACTCAGCTAAATGCTAAAGGGAAAGTGAATAACTGTAGGCCACCCTTTACTGTAGATGGCCCAGGTACATTAGGGGGTTGGGGACAGGATATTAGAAGACAATGAATTTAATTAAAAAAAATTTTAATTGTCACAAAATATATATAACATAAAATTTGCAATTTCATCCTTTTTTTTTTTTTTTTTTTTTGGTCTGATTGCTCTGGCTGGAGCTTCCTGTTTAGTATTGAACAGCTGTGGTGAAAGCAGGCCTCATTGTCTTGGTCCCCATCCTGGGAGAAAGCTTTCTGTCTTTCACCATTGAGTATAGTGTTTGCTGTTGGGTTTTTCATAAATGTCCTTTATCATGTTGAAGATACAATATTTTTATTATGAAAGACTGTTGGATTTTGTCAAATGCCTTTTCTGCATCAGTTGATATGGTCATTTGGGTGTTTTCCCCCTTCATTCTGTAGATGTGATGTATTACATGGCTTGGTTTTTCTGTATTGAACTACCCTTGCATTCTAGGGATAAATTTCACTTGGTCGTGGTGATAGGCATATAGTCCTTTAATATGCTGTTGATTTATTATAGTTTGCTACTATGTTGTTGAGGATATTTTCATCTACATTCATGAGGGAAATGGTCTATGGTTTTCTTTTCTTGTGATTCCTTTATATCACGGTAATGCTGGTCTCATTGACTGATTTAGGAAGTATCTCATCATCTTCTGTTTTTTGGAGGAGTTTGAGAATGATTGATATCAGTTCTTCTTTAAATCTTTGATGTTGCTCAGCGCCCATAGCTTTGTGGTTAGGGCGCTGGCCACACACACTGTGGCTGGTGGGTTCAAACCCTGCCCGGGCCTGCAAAACAATGACAGCTACAACAAAAAAATAGCCGGGAATTGTGGCAGGCACCTGTAATCCCAGCTACTTGAGGGGCTGAGGGAAGAGACTTGCTTAAGCCCAAGAATTTGAGGTTGCTGTGAGCCGTGATGCTACTGCACTGTACTGAGGGCGACATAGTGAAACTCTGTCTCTAAATAAATAAATAAATAAATAAATCTTTGATAGAGTTCACCAGAGAAGCCATCTGGTTCTGGATTTTTTTTTTTTTTAATTTTTTTGCTGGGGGCAGATTTTTTTTTTTCTATTATTGATTCAATCTCTCTCTCTCTCTCTCTTTTTTAGAGACAGTCTCACTTTGTCACCCTTGGTAGAGTGCTGTCACATCACAGCTCACAGCAACCTCCAGCTCTTGGGCTTAGGCAATTCTCTTGTCTCAGCCTCCCAAGTAGCTGGGACTATAGGTGCCCATGACAATGCCCACTATTTTTTTTTTTTTTAAGACAGAGTCTCAAGCTGTCACCCTGGGTAGAGTGCTGTGGCATCATGGCTCACAGCAACCTCCAACTCCTGGGCTCAAGCAATTCTCCTGCCTCTGCCTCCCAAGTAGCTGGGACTACAGGCGCCTGCCACAACACCCAGCTATTTTTTGGTTGCAGCCATCATTGTTGTTTGGCAGCCCTGGGCTGGATTCGAACACACCAGCTCAGGTGTATGTGGCTGGCGCCTTAGCCGCTTGAGCCACAGGTGCCAAGTCCCCTCTATTTTTTGTTGCAGTTTGGCCGGGGCCAGGTTTGAACCTGCCACCCTCAGTGTATGGGGCCAGGTTGTTACTCACTGAGCCACAGGTGTGGCCTGATTCAATCTCTTTTTTTTGTTAGAGATCTGTTGAGATTTTCTATTCCTTCTTGAGTCACTTTAGGTAACTGTGTGTTTCTGGGAATTTTTCTATTTGATATAAGTTATCCAATTTGTTGGTGTATAATTAATTGTTCATAGTATTCTTTCATAATCCTTTTTATTTCCATCAGGTTAATAGTGCCTTTACTTTTTGATTTTAGTTTTTTATTTGTGTCTTCTCTCTTTTATTTTGGATGACCCAGCTTTTAATGCATGAAATCACTTGTATAATGCTACACATCATTGAACTCTAAGCATTCATCCTTAGGGATTTAAAGGCAACTCAATTAATTCTCACAACCACCCTAAGGGAATATCACTATCCCCATAGAACAGATGAGAAAATCAGGAGTCAGGGAAACTCAACCAAGTTCCCAAGATCACATAGCCAGAATTCTAATGACCATTACACTTATTCCTCATATTGAAGATTTCTTGAAGGGCAGAGATACTGTAGTTTAGGTGTGATGGAGTTTCCCAGTTGAATCCTGCATAGAGAACAGCCAGTGTAATGAAAAGGCATTTCTCTTACAGTGAGAATGTTTTCAATACAAATAAAATATATAGAGATAGAATAATTAGAGAACATGATTTGTATTACACGCAGCTGTTGGCTGTACATCAGTTACAGTGGAAAGGTTCTTATTCGGGCAGCATTGGGAACACATGCATGTTTGTTTTGAGTGGCAGGATGTTTATTTGGCTATTGAACTTTTGATTCTTTTTTGCAATTTTGAACTGTGCTACGGTTTATTTAGATTTTGTGTTTTTTTTTTAATTGTTGGGGATTCATTGAGGGTACAAGAAACTGGATTACACTGATTGCATTTGTTAGGTAAAGTCCCTCCTACAATTGTGTCTTGCTTCCAAAAGGTGTGTCACACATTGAGACCCCGCCCTCCTCCCTCCTTCCCTCTCTGCTCTTCCTCTCCCCCACTCTCCTCTCTCCTTCTCTCTCTCTCTCTGCTCTCCCCTTCCCCCATGCCCCACTGTGTACTGGGTTGTTACTTGTCCTCATATCAAAATTGAATACATAGGATTCATACTTCTCCATTCTCGTGATGCTTTACCAAGAATAATGTCTTCCACGTCCATCCAGGGTAATACAAAGGATGTAAAGTCTCCATCATTTTTAATGGCTGAATAGTATTCCATGGTATACATATACCACAGCTTGTTAATCCATTCCTGGGTTGGTGGGCATTTAAGCTGTTTCCACATTTCGGTGATTGTAAGTTGAGCTACAATAAACAGTCTAGTGCAAGTGTCTTTATGGTAAAAAGGATTTTTTTCCTTCTGGGTAGATGCCCAGTAATGGGATTGCAGGATCAAATGGGAGGTCTAGCTTGAGTGCTTTGAGGTTTCTCCATACTTCCTTCCAAAAATGTTGTATTAGTTTGTAGTCCCACCAGCAGTGTAAAAGTGTTCCCTTCTCTCCACATCCACGCCAGCATCTGCAGTTTTGAGATTTTGTGATGTGGGCCATTCTCGCTGGGGTTAGATGATATCTCAAGGTAGTTTTGATTTGCATTTCTCTAATAATTAGGGATGATGAGCATTTTTTCATGTATTTGTTATCCATTCATCTGCCTTCTTTAGAGAAGGTTCTATTCATGTCTCTTGCCCTTTGATATATGGGATTGTTGGCTTTTTTCATGTGGATTAATTTGAGTTCTCTATAGATCCTAGTTATCAAGCTTTTGTCTGATTGAAAATATGCAAATATCCTTTCCCATTGTGTAGGTTGTCTCTTTGCTTTGGTTATTGTTTCCTTAGCTGTACAGAAGCTTTTCAGTTTAATTAAGCCCCATTTGTTTATTTTTGTTGTTGTTGCAATTGCCACGGAAGTCTTCTTCATAAAGTCTTTCCCCAGGCCGATATCTTCCAGTTTTTTCTATGCTTTCTTTGAGGATTTTTATCATTTCATTTTAAATTTAAGTCCTTAATCCATCTTGACTCAATTTTTATGAGTGGAGAAAGGTGCGGTTCAGTTTTAGTCTTTTATATGTGGATATCCAGTTCTCCCAGCACCATTTATTGAATAGGAAGTCTTTCCCTCAGTGTATGTTCTTGTTTGGTTTATCAAAGATTAGGTGGTTGTAAGATGTTAGTTTCATTTCCTCGTTTTCTATTCAATTCCAAATGTCTATGTCTCTATTTCTGTGCCAGTACCATGCTGTCTTGACCACTATGGCCTTGTAGTACAGCCTAAAATCTGGTGTGCTGATGGCCCCGGCTTTGTTTTTATTAGTAAGAACTGCCTTAGCTATCCAGGGTTTTTTTCTGGTTCCATACAAAACCAAGAATCACTTTTTCCAAGTTTTGAAAGTACGATATTGGTATTTTATTTTTTTGAGACAGAGTCTCACTATGTCACCTTCGGTACAGTGCTGTGGCATCACAGCTCACAAAATGTCAAACTCTTGGGCTTAAGTGATTCTCCTGCCTCAGCCTCTAAAGTAGCTGGGACTAAAGGTGCCCACCACAATGACCAGTCATTTTGTTGTTGTTGTAGCTGTCATTGTTGTTTGGCAGATCCTGATCAGGTTTGAACCCACCAGCCCTGGTGTATGTGGCCGGCACTCTCGCTGCTGAGCTACAGTCACTGAGCCTGATGTTGATATGTTAATAGGGATGACATTGAATCAGCAGATTGCTTTGGGAAGTATAGACATTTTAACAATGTTGATTCTTCCCAGCCATGAGCATGGTATGTTCTTCCATTTGTTAATATCCTATTTCCTTTCTTTATAGAGATCCTTCACCTCTTTTGTGAGGTATATTACTAGGTATTTCATTTTCTTTGAAGCTATAGTGAAGGGAGTTATGTCCTTAATTAGCTTCTCATCTTGACTGTTATTGGCGTACACAAAGGCTACTGACTTGTGGACATTGATTATATCCTGAGACATTACTGTATTTTTTGATGACTTCCAGGAGGCTGTGGTTGAGTCTTTGGGGTTCCCTAAGTATAAGATCATGCCATCAGCAAAGAGGGAGAGTTTGACCTCCTCTGCTCCCATTTGGATTCTCTTTATTTCCTTCTCTTGCCTAATTGTAAGGGCTAGAACTTCCAGCACTACGTTGAATAGTAAAGGTGACAGAGGACAACCTTGTCTGGTTCCAGTTCTAAGTGGAAAAGCTTTCAGTTTTATTCCATTCAGTAAAATATTAGCTGTGGATTTGTCATAGGTAGCTTTGATCAGTTTAAGAAATGTGCCACCTATCCCTATACTCTTCAATGTTCTAATTGGAAAAGGATTCTGGATTTTATTGAATGCTTTTTCTGCATCTATGGTCTTTGTTTTTGCTTCTGTTAATATGGTGAATAACGTTTATGAACTTGCGTATGTTAAACCAGCCTTGCATCCCTGGGATGAAACCTACTTGATTATGATGTATGACTTTTTTGATGATAAGCTGTAATTTATTGGCTAGGATTTTGTTGAGAATTTTTGCATCTATATTTATTAGTGAAATTGGTCTGAAGATCTCCTTTTTAGTTGGGTTTTTTCCTGCTTTTGGTATCAGAGTGTTGTTTGCTTCATAGAATGTGTTGAGGAAAATTCCTTCCTCCTTAATTTTTTGGAATAATTTCTGCAGTATGGGAATAAGCTGTTCTTTGAAGGTTTGATAGAATTCTGGTGTGAAGCCATCCAGACCAGGGCATTTTTTGTTAGGAGGTTTTTTTAGTTTCTTTAATCTCAGTGCTTGAAATTGGTCTGTTCATGAGATCTATTTCTTCTGGGCTAAGTCTAGGGAGAGGGTGAGATTCCCAATATTGATCCATTTCCTTCACCTTGTCAAATTTCTGGGCATAGAGTTTCTGGTGGTATTCAGAGATAATCTCTTGTATCTCTGTGGCATCAGTTGTTATTTCCCCTTTATCATTTCCGATTGAAGTTATAGATTTTACTTTTCTATTTCTAGTTAGTCTAGTCAAAGGTTTGTCTATTTCATTTATGTTTTCAAAACACCAACTCCTTGTTTCATTAATTTTCTGAATGATTCTTTTGTTTTCAATTTCATTAATCTCTGATTTAATTTTGGACATTTCTTTTCTTCTGCTGGGTTTAGGCTTAGATTGTTCTTCTTTTTCCAATTACGTAAGATGGCTTGTGAGTTTGTTGATGCGCTCTCTGTTTTTCAAATGTAGGCTTCTAAAGTGATAAATTTTCTCAAAACTGCTTTTGCAGTATCCCACAGGTTTTGGTAGCTTGTGTTGTCATTGTTGTTATGCTCAAGGAAGTTAATGATTTCCTGTTTTATTCCTTCCTGCACCCAACTGTCATTCAACAGAAGGTTGTTTAATTTCCATGCCTTTGTGTGGGATTGAATGTTTTTGTTGGAGTTGAGTTCCACCTTTAATGCCTTATGGTCTGAGAAGATACAAGGTAAAATTTCAATTCTTTTGATTCTGTTGAGATTCGTTTTGTGTCCTAGGATATGATCAATTTTGAATAATGTTCCATGAGGTGATGAGAAGAATGTATATTCTTTATCTTTGGGGTGGGATGTTCTATATACATCTACCAAGCACAGTTGTTCTAAGGTCTCATTTAAGTCCCTTATATCTTTGTTTAATTTCTGTTTAGAAGATCTGTCCAGCTCTATAGGAGGAGTGTTAAAGTCCCCTGTTATATTGGTGTCATAGGATATCATATTGCTCAGACTAATTAAGGTCTGTTTCAAGAATCTGCGAACACTTAAGTTGGGTACATAAATATTTAGAATTGAAATGTCTTCTTGTTGTATTTTTCCCTTGACCAATATGAAGAGACCATCTTTGTCTTTTTTGACTTTAGTTGCTTTAAACCCACATGTATCTGAAAATAAGATTGCAACCCCTCTTTTCTTCTGAATTCCATTCTCCTGAAAAATTGTCTTCCAACCCTTAACTCTGAGTTTTAATTTGTCTTTTGAGGCTAAGTGTGTTTCCTACAGACAGCAAATGGATGGCTTGTGTTTTTTAATCGAATCAGTCAATCTATGCCTCTTCAGTGGGGAATTCAAGCCATTAACATTTATTGAGATAATTAGTAAGTGTGGTAGCGTTCTAGTCATCTTATTTTGTGAAAGCCTGTTGCTTAGTTTTGTCTTTTGCATCATTGTAGAAGCTAGGTTCTGTCCTTTATTTTATTTTATTATTCTTTTTGAGATAGAGTCTCATTATGTTGCCCTTGGTAGAGTGTCATGGTGTCACAGCTCACAGCAACCTCCAACTCTTGGGCTTAAGCAATTCTCTTGCCTCAGCCTCCTCAAGTAGCTGGTTCTGTAAGCACCTGCCACAACGCCTGGCTATTTTTTGTTGTTGTAGTTGTCATTATTTTAGCTGGCCCGGGCTGGGTTCAAACCCACCAGCCCTGGTTTATATTGCCAGTGCCCTAACCACTGAGCCCATTTGCTCATTCTTCACTCAGGTTTTTTTTTTTTTTTTTTTTTTTTTGCTGTTGAGATATTTGATTCTTTCACAAATCCTGTGTGGAAGGCAAAAGGGAGGGTACTATCTTCATTTTTGAAATGAAGAAACAGAATTTTAGAATTGTTAGAAAGAATTATAGAATCTCAGAGAGATTATGTCATTTCCCACGATCACCCACCAAGGAAATGTTTGTTTTTAGGACTTTAGGGAACTTGCCTAATTAAGGAAGCACCAAATAAATGAAATAAGGAACATGTAGTAAGCCTTGCTAAGTGCTACCATTTCTCCTAGAACCTGTCTTTGTTTCAGCTGTTCATTTGTTTTGGAACTATCTACTGGATGCCTATGATGTGCCAAGCCCTGTTCTGGGCACGGAGAAGATATCCATGAACAGAGAGACAACAGTCCCTGCCCTCTCAGAGTTCATGTTGTCATTTACTGAGATCTAATGGCCCACCAACTTGCCTTGTCTATTACTAGGGTAGGTTGATGTATGTACTAATTCACTCTGTAAATACTGATGGAGCAGGCACTACGTGCCAGGCACTGTGATAGGTGCTGAGAATAAATAGTTGTAAACAAAACCAAGCACAAACCTTGTTCTCACAGAGCTTGGTTCTTTGGAGGAGAGAGACAATAATCAAATAATGAGTGCTACGTGTTAAGTAGATGTTTCCGGTGCTATGAGAACGTCTGAAAGGGGATTTGACCAAGTGAGGGAGGACAGGAAAGGCTTTCTTTGGAGAGTAATGATGAAGCTAAGATGAGAGGGAGTTAAGTACAGGAAGAGGCAGAGGAAATAGCATGTTAAAGGGCCCTGTGGTAGCAGGAGGAACCCCGGCACTTACAAAGAACCTGAAAGAAGGGGATGTGGCTGAAGCACAGAGAGAAAAAGAACTGATGAGGCTGGGGAAGCAGGAAGGGCCAGATCCTTCGGGCTCTTGCAGAGTTTGGTATTTATCTTTAGAATGAATGGAAGTCCTTGGAGGGTTTTAACTGTGAGGGAGTGGCAAGGCCAGATATGAATTTTGAAGAGATCAAGAGTGGAATGAGGATAATCCAGCTGGCAGGTTGTAGCAGTGTCTGTGAAGGAAGTATGAAATGATGCTGTCTCGGACCAGGGCAGGGGCAGTGGAGATGGAAGCAGGTAGATGAATTCCGGCAGAAGTGACTAGAGTTTGTGTTGATCCGAGTGTGGCTGGGGATGGCCGGGGATGACTTAACTGAGGCTGAAGCTGAAACTTGCTCAGTGAAGTGGCTTCAGCTTTTAGCACAATGTTCACACCTGGTCTTTACTGATAATCAGAATGGCCCTGGGATGCAGTCACTTGGCTCAGTATGTTTTCCTCTTCCCCTACTGTTGACATTTAGGATAGACATAGGTGAGACAGCTCCTCATGATTAGGGTTGGTGGGTCGCTGGAGGCAACAAAGGTGGAAGTTGATGGTGTTGCAGGGAGGAGAGAGGAGACAGAATTATGAAAAAGACTCTCTGTTGGGGATTAGGTTGTTTTGCAGTAAAAGAGGCCATTTTGGAAGATTTTTTGGGGGAGGGTGAGGGATAGCATATGTTATATTTAATTTTAAGGAAATTTAATATTGAGCACAGAAACGGATGTTTGCATGTCAAATGCTTTTGCTTCAATTTCTAATTTAAGCTTCATAATAATCCTAAGAGATGAGTCGAGGATTATCACATAGAGGAAATTGTGGCTCAGAGAGATCTCGTGTTCAGTGAAACTTTAATCCCTATCTTTGAATTACAAATTCAATGTGCTTTTTCACTAGGCTACACTCACTATAGAATCTCACCACTTTTGGTGGGGTTAAACTTGGAAGTAAATTTACTACAAGAATATTAAGAATGACCTGTTGAGAATGGAACGCATCTGGTCATGTACCATATTATGTGAAATCATGTATTCATGGTCCCCTTGGAGAAGATTTGGATTTTTAGAAATACTAGCTAATTCTCTCAAGCAGAGCATTTCTATGATGTGTTATGAGTAAATTAACTTTCCATAAAGCCTCTTACAGAGCAGATTATTCAGATTTTATTCAAAGTTTTTAGACTCTGAAATCCTTTTCTAGGCAGAGGTAGCTGTCAAGTGAAAAGTTCAAGGTGGCAAGACCAGGAGGCAAAGGGGTCTCTGGCAAGTTTTCCATTTCCCTTCCAGTTCTCTTCCTTTCTACCCCATTTCCATGTCTCCTTCTCCTGTGATCCTTCCCCTGGACAAGGAAGTCCACTGGTCACCAGCACTGCTGCCTTCCAGGGCTGGCCGAGTCTGGGAGGCTGTACATGTGCTGTGATGAGTCGAACCTGAAAGTGTGTTAGCTCCTCACTCTGCTGCCAGTGAGGGATCTGCACGTCTGAGCTGTGGCTGAGTTTCCTTGGCTTTGGAATTATGGTTTCTGTGTTTTCCTGGTATGCATGTTTAGGGACGTGTTCTCATCTCAGTTGGTGAGAATTTATGTGCACAATTCCCATTAGCATTAATGGGAGTTGAATGTATAAATCGTTGAACGTCAAAATGAGAATATACCCTTTAGTCTCGAGGATGAATGAGCCACATCTCTCCTCCTGGCTCTTCTTACTAGGTGACATTCAAAATTTGTTTGGCAATTTTTTGACCATTTAATCGCTGGATTGTGATTAGCCCTAAATATTATACAAAATCATTTCATTTTACCAGTTTTATGAACATGATTTTCAGTATATGCATAGAATATTTACGTGCTTATTTTAAAAGATCTTCCAAATATCTTACAAAAACTTATTGCTCTATTACTAAAAGTAGTTTTGAAACATCACAAAATACATTAAAACTATTAATAATCATCGTTGAATATACTTTAATTCATTCGTTTAATTAATATTTACTGAACGACTGCTATATTACAGGTACTATCTTAGGATCTGGGGATGCTAAGAGACAATCTTTTCTTTGAGAAGGAAGAGAGACATAACAAATTTTATAATATAAAGCTATAAAAAGAAAAGGAGGTGCAAAGAGTCTTTAGAACAATGAGGAGAGACAGAATGGCTGGAGGAAATGGGAACGGCTTCACAAAGTCTGGACCATTGGAACAGCGTTTTGACGGTTGAATAGGAATTCTGCAGGCTGAGAAGTAGGGGCAGGTTATAGAAGAGTTAAGAGCATTCGAAACAGAAGAAACAACGTTTAAAGACTAAGTGGGAATGTAATCTAGCAGAACTGTAGAAAAATCTAAAGGGGATCAGACACAGGTGAGCCTAGAAGGTGGGTTGAGATTAGATTAAGAATAAAGTGTCCTGGGGCAGCACCTGTGGCTCAGTGAGTAGAGCCCCGGCCCCATTTACTGAGGGTGTGGGTTCAAACCCGGCCCTGGCCAAACTGCAACCAAAAAATAGCCGGGCGTTGTGGCAGGCACCTGTAGTCCCAGCTGCTCAGGAGGCTGAGGCAAGAGGATCGCCTATGCCCAGGAGTTGGAGGTTGCTGTGAGCTGTGTGATGTCACGGTACTCTACCGAGGGGGATAAAGTGAGACTCTGTCTCTACAAAATAAAATAAAATAAAATGTCCTTAAGAACTATATTCTGTGGGGAGCCAGGGCAGTTTTTAAGAAGAGTTATGGGAATGTCATTTGTTTTTGAAAGTTAATTCTAGGTACAGAGTGAAAAATGGATTGACATGGGAAGAGGTGGTTTAGCTTAAGTAATTGGGAGACCATTAGCACAATATCAGAATAACTTATTCTTTGGGGTATATTGATTGATTGGTGATTTTTCCTTAGGCAAAGTTGACATAAAATAAGCTGCATATATTTAAGGGGCACAATTTGATAAATTCTGACATTTATATACACCTGTGAAACCATCACCGCAATCAACACATGCACATTCATATATCAACTATGAATATAATGTCATCCCCAACGTTTCTTTGTGTCCCTTTGTCATTGATTCATCCCTGCCAACCCCTCGACCTCCTCCGCCTGCGTCCCCAGGCAGCCACTTCTCTGCTTTACGTCCCTGTGGGTCAGTTAGCATTTTCTAGAGTTGCATATGGGTGGAATCGTAGAGTGTGTGTTCTTTTTGAGAGGAGTCTATCCTGTTCACTCAGCATGATTATTTTGAGATTTGTCCATTCTGTTGCGTGTTGTTACAGTTTGTTTTTCTCATTGCTGGGCAGTCTTCTGATGAGCGTGCCACAATTTGTTTATCCCTTCACCCGCTGATAAGAACTTTGGTTGTTTCTAGTTTTGGCTGAAGATAAAGTTGCTATAAATATGAGCCTACATGTCTTTGTATGAAGGCGTGCTGCCATTTCTCTTGGAATACTTAGAAATTCGTTGCCTGGGTTATAAGGGAGGCATATGTTTAACTTCCTAAGAACCTGAAAAACTTTTTTCAGATGTGTTTGTACTATTTTACCTTCTCACCAGTGGTACATGAGAGTCCCAGTTTCACCAAGACTTGGTATGGTCAGTTGCTCCCTTTGAACCATTCTCATACACCTCTGTTGGTTGCAGAAGAGGAGAAGTCCAGCAGGCAAAGGTGCGGGAGGTGCAGAGTGACACAGGCCACTACTGCGGACACGGTCGGAGACCAGTCACGCTGCTGGCCAGGGTGCATCCATACACAGAACAAGAACAAACTCAAAAACCCTTGATACATATCTCTTGGCATATACGAAAATCAGCTTAAAATGGGCCATAGAACAAAATGTAAAATCAAAACCAATTTATAGAAGAAAACAGAGGAGAAAATCTTCATTGCCTTGCATTAGATTAATATTTCTTAGATATGATGCCAAACACATACTCCATAAAAGAAAAAAAAATTGATAAATTGGACTTCCTCTAAGCCTTCTTTGAAGACTTTTTTTTGAGACAGAGTCTTTCTCTGTCACCCTGGGTAGAGTGCAGTGTCATCATCTAGCTCACAGTAACCTCAAACTCCTAGGCTCAAGCAATCCTCTTGCCTCAGCCTCCCAAGTAGCTAACTTTTCTATTTTTAGTAGAGATGGGGTCTCACTCCTCCTCAGGCTGGTCTTGAACTCCTGAGCTCAAGTGATCCTTGACCTCTCAGAGTGCTAGGATGACAGGCGTGAGCCATCACACCCGGCCTTGAAAGACATCATTAATGAATGAAAACACATAGACTGGGAGAACATATCTGTGAAACACATCTGATACAGGCCTTGCATTCAGAGCATATGAAGGGCCCTTAAAAACACAATAGTACTGCACAGGTAGTGGTACTCCACACCTTTGCCTGCCTCCAATCCCTCAACCTCCTCCACCTCTGTCCCCAGGCAGCCACCTCTTGCGTTATATGCCTACCTTATAACCCAGGCATTGAATTTCTAGATATTCCAAGAGACATGGCAGCATATCTTCATACAATCAATGGAAAAAGATTTAAACAGATCCTTCACCAAGGCAGATATACAGATGGCAAATAAACATGTTGTATCAGTTGCTAGGGCATCCCTACAAAATACCCCACACTGGATGCCTTAAACCACAGAAATGTATTTCTCAGTTCTGGAGGTCCAAGATTGAGGTGTCAACAGGTTGGGCTGCAGAGAGTTGCTGTGTGTTCTGCAGCTTCACCCGGCAGCCCTTCCTCCCTCCATCAGGACGGGTCCTGCTGGACTAGGTCCCCACCCCGATGGCCTCATTTTAACATAATACTTCTTCAGCGAACTTCTCTCCAAATATGGTAGCTCCTTACTGGGGGCTGGGACATATGAATCTGGGGGAAGAAACAACAGCCCACAGCACACGTGGTAAGATGCTCAGCATAATTGGCAATTAGGGAAATACAAATGACTATGGTAATGAAACATTTTTCATTTGACATCATAGCTAATAAATATTAATCTAATGCAAGACAATAAAGATTTTCTCCTCTGTTTTCTTCTATAAATGTTACTGGTTTTGATTTTACATTTTGTTCTATGGTCCATTTTAAGCTCATTTTTGTATATGTTAAGAGATATGTGTCAAGGGTTTTTGAGTTTTTGTTCTGTGTATGGTCTTTGACCGTGTCCGCAGTAGTGGCCTGTGTCGCTCTGCACCTCCCGCACCTTTGCCTGCCGGACTTCTCCTCTTCTGCAACCAGCAAGATGCATCCGTGAGGTCTCTGAGTAGGAGGTGGCGTGCACTCTGACGGTAAGCAGTGTGGTCTCTGTTGAGCCACTGAACATAGACCACACATCACCATTTCCAGGGCTCAAGGAGAAAAACAACCAGGGATGTTTGGGGAGAAAGTTACCATTCCTTTTTTACACCACAGTGCCTCTTTTACACCACAGTGATCACACGTCTGTCCTTTTCACGTTCATCCGTGACCACTGTCTCCTCATTTTCCTTCCCTAGTGTAACAGAGAAAAGCATCTGGTCCTTTTAAAAAAAAAAAAAATTGGCAGAATGTGTGTGTCTTAGTCTATTCTGTGTTTCTGCATCAGAATAGTTGAGGCTGGATAATCTGTAAGGAAGAGACGTTTATTTAGCTCACAGTTGTGCAACTGGGAGGTTCCAGACTTAGGGCACCTGCACTTGCTCGGCTTCTGGGGAGGCCCTGTGCTGCTTCCACGCATGGCAGAAAGCAGAAGGTGAGCCTGGTACGTGCAAAGAGATTACATGGCAGGAGAGGAAGCGAGGAAGAGGAGAAACCAAGGAAGCCAGACACTTCCTAACAACCCCCTCCTAGAACTGACCCCTTCCTACAAGAGTGAGAGCTCGTCCATCCCAGTGGAAGGCATTGTCTGCTCACAAGGGATCCATGCCCATGACCCAGACACCTCCACCTTCCAACACCGCCATAGAGGGGAGCAAATTTTGACATGAATTTTGGTGGGGACAAACAATATCCAAGACATAGCAGTGTGCTACATCACCTCTAATCTCATTCCCTCAACTCCTGCACTCCTAATTCTGATTTTAATATTTAGTATTCCTTCCTTCCTTCCTTTCTTTTTGTGAGACAGAGTCTCACTCTCTCAGTACAGTGCCATGGTGTCACAGCTCATAGCAACCTCAAATTCTTGGGCTCAAGCAATCCTCTTGCCTCAGCCTCTTGAGTAGCTGGGACTACAGGCACTGGCCACAACACCTGACTAGTTTTTCTATTTTTAGTAGAGATAGGGTCTCTTTCTTGTTCAGGCTGTTCTTGAACTCCTGAGTTCAAGTGATCCTCCCGCCTTATCCTCCCAGAGAGCTGGGATCACAGGCATGAGCCACTGTACCCAGCCTTCTCTTTCCAATATAAGCATCTTGGGGTCGTTATCATATCTAACACTAATATTTGGCTTCCTCCTCCTCCTACCTGTGCTGGTGTGTTGCCTTTCTTCAGTGGAGCTCAGTGCCAGTGGAGAAATGAGCAGCCTTTCCTTAGAGCAGGAGTTCATTCCCAGAAAGCCCTGCTTGGAGGCAGCTGCCTCGCACTTACTGTTGTGTGACTGTAGCAAGTGCTAAGAAAAAAAAGAAAAAAAAGCAGGAGAATTTTTATATTAATAAATAGTAAAGAGACATAACAATATATGATGTGTATACTTTGGTCTCTAGATTTTAAAATATATAAAGGATTTTTTGAGACAATTGAGAGAATGTGAAGATGGACTGTGCAGTGTAATGTGGAATTATTATTTATTCGATATATTTATTATTTATTAGACGTGATATTGGTATTATGGCAACACAGAAGAACATGTTCATTTGCGGGATATGCAAGTTGAAGTATTTTGCGTGAATAAAGTGTCACGGTATCTGTAATTTGCATTTAAATTTCAGCAAACCACTCAAAGAGAGAAAGAAATTGGGGGAAAATATTAAAAATGGTGAATCTAGGTGAAGGATATACATTTTACAATACCTTCAACTATCTGTAAGTTTGAAATTTTCTAAAGTAAAATGTTTTTGTAAAGCCTGTGTTGATAGCAGCCCTTTTCAGTAACTCTTAAGAGACTAGTATTTAGAGCCCCATATTAATGCTTCATTTCTCTGCTTCCTTCTGAAATTTCTTTGGAAAGAATTAACTATGCTCTTTTTATGTCCTCTTTTCCCATCGTCTCTCTGTCTTTTTTAAATCCCAATGACAAGAAACATGAGCATTGGCATTAAAACTGGGTTGAAGCCTGCCTTCCTTGTAGGACCTTAAGCAAGCCACATAACTTCTCTTAAGTCTCGGTTTTCCTTCCTCACCTGTAGAGCGGGAATAGTAGGAATACCCATGGCCTGGATGGTTACGACACTAAGTCTGCAGGAAAACCTACATGTAATGGCAGTCACTATGCTAAGCACTGTACATGATCCCATGTAATTTTTTTAGCAACTTTTTTTTTTTGACACAGTTTCTCACTCTGTCACCCTCAGCAGAGTGCCATGGCATCATAGCTCACAGCAACCTCAAACTCTTGGGCTCAAGTGATCCTCCTGCTTCAGCCTCCCGAGTCACTGGTACTACAGATGAGCATCACTGTGCCCAGCTAGTTTTCCTATTTTTAGTAGAGACAGAGTCTCACTCTTGCTCAGGCTGGTCTCAACTTCTGAGCTCATGGAATCCACCTGCCTTGGCCTCCCAGAGTGCTGGGGTTACAGGCATGAACTCCTGCACCCAGCCCTTTTCAGTAACTCTTAAGAGACTAGTATTCAGAGCCCCATTTTAGGTAGAGGTTAAGTGACTTGCCCAAGATCTCTAAGATATGAAAAAGTATCAACAGTTGGGATTGAAACCTGGATTTTGACTGTGCCGAATTCCTCAAGGCAGGTGTTTCTAATAGAGCTACCAGGCAGGGGTGTCCAATCTTTGGCTTCTTTGTGCCACACTGAAGGAAGAATAATTGTCTTGGGCTACAGATTAAGTACACAAACACTAACAAAAGCTGACCTGCAAAAAACAAAGATCTGTGCATAGTTTTCGCGATAGCCACCACCAGAGATAAGCAAAAAAGCCCTTATATAATCTGCATGTGGCCCACAGGCCCCAAGTGGGACCCCCTAGAAAGGTTCCTAAAGTTCTTGTATTGGGGTCTAACCTTTTATTTTCCCCAAGCCTTGCTCTCATGGAAGCCTGAAGCCCCAGTGAGAGCACCTTGCTGCTGCCCTCTCAAGCCACTGCTCATCCCAGGAAGTTTTGGGGGTTTTGCTTCTTTTTGTTTGTTTGTTTTTTAAATTCTAGACAGAGTATCACTCTTGTTGCTTACAAGAGTTTTAGGACTACAGGTGTGTGCCACTATGCCTGGCCCAGCTTTTTTTAAATGTCCAGGTTACTTGTCCTATGGAATATCCCACATTCTGGACTTTTGTAACTGTTTGTTCACAGTATTATTTAACTCTCCCCCCACCTAAACAGCCTATAAAGTGGAAATTAACTCTAGAGGCTTAATTGGATCCACGTTAAACATTTTCAGTAAGAGTATTCCTTAATTTATAACATGTACTTCCTATTTCATTCCATCAGGAGGCACATGATGTTAGTTTTCCACCGTTAGGGATGCTAAATTTGATCTTCTAGTTAAAATAATGACTGCCAGAGTCCTCCCTGAGACAGTATTTTTTCTCTTTTATGGTTAAGTAAAAAAAAATTTGTGGGGTACTACTTTCGTGCTGCGCAAATATCTGTTACCAAGTTAAGAGTTTTTGTTTTTTGCTTTTTCAGATGAAAGTAGGCACGGCGTGTTTATTTGCTGCCGGGAAGAACCTAGAAAAGGAAAAGGTTGAGAAAAAGAAGAGACGATTGCTGGAGCGTCGCTGTGAACAGACGAGGGAGGCGCAGATCCACCGCTCAACGGGAGGGACGGACCCGGACAGAGCTGGCACCGCGTTTTCCTTCCTCTCCGGGCCAGGTTGTTGATCTCAGGACTCAAAGAATGAATTCACAGACGACGCGCAAGCAGAAGCGATGGCGCGACAGCTTACTAAGGATGGACAGGAAATGGACGCTAACTAGGAAAACTTCCAACACAGCGGAAGGAGCGCCCACCCAGCTGTTGCTGCAGCTCGCGGGTTTTGAGCCTTTACGCCTTGTCTCCCCGCCCAAACCTTCCTGGCAAACACCGATTGGGTCCTTCCAACTGAGCTGGCTTACGCGGATTGGTTTCTTTAAGCCTTCACTGACTGGCCTCTGTTGATTGGTCCTCTTCTTGGACGGGCAGCTTTTTTGTCCAATTCCCTGGGTTGAGGGGAGCGGCCACCTCCCTGGGATGTCCCGCCCCACAGCCGCCAGTGACCAATGGCTGCCCAGGCCACGCAGGCCCTCTGTGGCCGTGGTGAAACCGCCTGCTGGGGGATGGGGGAGGGTTCCCAGCTTGCAGATGCCGCTACTAACTCTCCTCCCCCAGCGGTTCTTCCCTGGCCCCATTTTCTGTCCCCGTCAGGGTCGTCAACATCCGCCATAGTAACTGGCAAAAGTGGACTGTATGGACGTGGATGCAGGAGGGTGCTATCTATAATGGGGGGAGCTTTTGAAAAAATCTTTATAATTTTTCTATTTACCATTATAATTAGTGATCATTTCAAACGTGAACTCAGCCAATTTAGGGATACAGCTCCCCGCCCCTTCTCCCTGGAGGGGCGTTTAAATTCTTTGGGATTCCCTCTGTCTGGTCCACGATTTCCGCTGCTCACCTGCCAGCTTCGCACCATTTCCCTGAGCTGCTTGTGTGCCGTCCACCCTGTCCATGCTGTCCACACCGTCCACACTGTCCGTGCTGTCCACGCCGTGTGCCAAGCCACCTCCTTGTCCCTCAGGCCCACACGGCCTTCCTGTAGCCCCTTCTGGGTCGAGACAAACGTGGGGGACAGTCACAGGAGCTCTTTCCTAAATTTATCTGGTCGTACTACTGCGGCACGGTTGCCACGTGCCTCTGGTGTTGGGGTCTCTCCGTGAACCTTGCTGAGGAAGCAAAGCCCCAATGTGTCCCTGGACTCCCCTGGCAGACTAGGGAAACACAGCTTTCGTTGTCCTCCCACCCGGGCTGAACCTGGGGACACAGACTGAGGGCCCCTCTTCAGAGCCGACATCCCTCTAACTGCGCCCCTGTCCTCGCCACTGCCAGTCTTTCTCCAGCCCAACTGTCAAGCGTGGATCTTCTAGCATCATGCTAATTCTGTCGTTAGGATGCAAACTTTATGCTCTGAGAACTTCGGGCTCCTGTCTTTTAAGAGAAAATCTTTTCTCTCTTTTCAAAAATAAACAACCATACCAACAAAAGAAAAATTTGTAGGCTTTTAGGATTACTGTTTCTATCAGGGATTTAAGACCTTTTTAATTTCATTTTTCTTTTTTTTTGAGACAGAGTCTCACTCTGTGGCCCTTGGTAGAGAGCCGGGGCATCATAGCTCACAGCAACCTCAAACTCTTGGGCTCAAGTGATCCTCTTGAGCTCAGCCTCCTAAGTTGCTGGAACCACCACCATGCCTGGCTAGTGTTTTTTCTCTTGCTCAGGCTGGTCTGAAACTCCTGAGCTCAAGTAATCCGCTGGCCTCAGCCTCCCAGTGTGCTGCTGGGATTGCAAGCGTGAGCCACTACACCTGGCCTCTTCTATTTATTTATTTTTTTCCCCTTCCAAATAAAGAGAAAGTAGCTCTTTTTTTTCTGGATTTTACCTTCCCTTGAGAACATAAGTTTTGGCATCAAGTTTCATTTTGATTGTAGAAGAATAAAGTAATTCCAGAAAACAAAAAAATTGAGTAATATTTAAAATGTTATTCTTCTGCCCATATATTAAGACATATCTTTCCCCATAATTATCCTCTGCTGTTGTTGTTTTTAATCAGAACATGGAGTATCTGTTTTTAAAAGACCAAAGGAAGCATTTCAGAGCATTCCAGGGCCTGAATGGCAGATTAGGGAAACACAGACTCCGAAAAGAATGCAGACGGAGAGCTAAGGTGGAAGGGGCCCTGCCCCGTCTATACCCACAGTGCTGATGGATATTCAATCACGGCTGGTCCATGCCGTGGCAAATACGAAGGGAATGATTTGAAATGGCGTGGACTCATCAAGAAACGCGCTGGGTTCTTTTGGGACGACATTTTATTTTTTCCCTCCTAAAGCAGACAGAGAAAGCAGTGTCACCACCTTTGCATCATTCCAAGGGAAGCTTAGTCATTGCCATTCGGTTCTGCAGGTCCTTATAATATGCACCCAAGGGGTGTGACTCAACAACACATTAATTTCAAAATATACACAATCCTATGTATCCTTTTTTTTTTCAGACAAGAAATAACTTCTGGTCTTACATTCAATTTAAATGTTCTGTTGAAAAGGAATAATGTCAGAGATTTGTTTGTTTTAGAGAATGTATAGAAAAATAACAATTCACTTAAGTGTAGGGTAAAATTTCTCTGCTATTTCTCTTCCTACACAAATATTAGCTTTCTCGATGTATTTATACATGCATACGATGTTACTGGTTATATTATACTTACACAGTAGTATTTGTCATAAGACATATTTATGTAGATGCCCTAAAGTTATGGAATCTTGGAGAACATTGGAAGCGTAAATCAATCCTGTGCTTTAAGATCTGTTGCTGAGGAGCGGAAAAGGCATTCTCTTCTAGAGAGTTCGCTTGACTATTCTGTCCTAGAGGCAGCTTTTGTTTCTTAGGTACCTGATTGATTTTAGGGATGCTGTTTTTCACTGCAGAAGTAATTAGACTACTTTCAGGGCCGAAAGGGGACAAAGTAACTTTTTCAAGTATATAAAATGGCTCATGTGAAGGTCCTCTCTAGTGTGTGTTTACTGAGAGACCCATGTGTGCATCCATTTAAGATGGACATCTCCCACATCATCTACATATGTGGACTGTAAACATAGCTTATTACTAGCTGCTACACAGTTGGGGGTGACAGCCTGTACCTGTGTCCAAATAACTCCTGCCTGACATTAGGGCCCAGCCAGAGTCGTCTTCTCCGGGAAGCCTTCCCTGATTCCGGTAACTCATAGTAATTTCTCTTTCTCTGGTCTCTGGGAGTATTTACTATTTGCCTCACTTCTTTGGCTTTTCTCACTGAGGCTTTGTAATCAGTCCAGTTTGCAAGGCTATTTGACTTTTTCCATTTTTATGTCACATCTCTTCAACTGGATTTCAGACTTTCTGAAATCATGAATCCTATATAATAAATCTTCACATCTTACCTGGCTTAGCCCAGAGTGAATACTCAAACCTTACTTGCTAAGGGAAAGAATGAAGCAAACTTCAGCGTCATGCACCCCAACAACAGGCCATTTGCAGATGTGTGTGTGGACTAGGACTGGCATAAGATACATTTTTCAAAGGATAGTGCAGTCTCAGGATGAGAAAACACTTTCAGAGTCACCTTGTTTATCCAGCCTCTTGGTATGTTTATTTCCTCTGTGGGGCAGAGTTTTCCCCATCAGACTGAACATCTCCCATGATTCATGATACTTAACATAACACATTAAGTAATGTGGAATTTTCAGGTATTATCATAAAATGGTTAAGTCTGATCAATTTAATCTGATTATCTGGGTTAGAACCTACTGTTCCTTACTACCCCTTTAGCCTTGGGCGAGTTCTTATGCTTTGGTTTCTTCACCTGGAAAACTGAGATGATCATATAAACTCTCAGGTTATTATTTGCAACTCTAAAATCCAAACTCTCTGAAAACCAAAAGTTTTTTATAATTCATTTTCCAGGAACACCCGCCCTGATCTGAACTCGTAAATCTAACTCAAATGGATATGAAGTTATTTATAGTCTTTATGTAGTAAGTAGTAAATGAGCATATACGAGGTCGGACAATGAAGTTCTCAGGCTCATCTGAGAAAAAGTGCTACCCACCTCATTGTTGAATGTCCCTGTGGTCACTTTTAAGGTCCTCCCCTTGGGAAGCTATGCGTCTGCGCAAGTGCCTAGTCCTTCCTTCAAAGCAGTTCTGGAACTCTTTTTCTGGAATGGCTGTCATGCTTGTTGTTGTACGAAGTCTGACAATTAAGTCTCAAACCTAGAAAAATTGTTGTGAAGGGTGGACTAGGCGCTGGTGTCAATGCACGGCTGCCCAGGGGAGCACTCCTAAGGTGACCGTAGGGATATGCAGCAATGAGGTGTGTAGCACTTTTTCTAGGATGAGTTTGTGAACTTAATTGTCTGACCTCATACTTCTCTACAAGTACATTTGACTATGGGATGCTGCCTTGGATCTTGCTCAGAGCGTTATGTGTAGTACATATACACTATTAATTTTCTGAAAACTTCAGAATACCCAAACATCTCTGGCCTCCGAGTAGTTCGGATGAGGGATCATGGACCTCTGTTCCCTATTCATCGGATTGTTATGAGAATTAAGTGAGAGAGTAGGTGGTACTCATTAACATCGTGCCTGAGGCATAATAACTCCTTACTATCAGCTAGTGTTATTGGTACTCACATTTTAAATTAATCACATTAGGCTTTTTGTGAAAGTTAAGTTTCTTTCAACATTTTATATTCAGTATCTGTAGAAGTACTATTGTTTTTCTGATTCCCTCATGAACAAAAGGTTTCTCCAGGAAGCTAGACTTTAAAATATATTTTAAAAAGGAAATTCTATTTATGATTGAACTTTTATTATTGCCTTTTATTTCAGAAGAGGCATTGGTATTGTTTCCATTTCTTTTTTCTTTTTGCAGTTTTTGGCCGGGGCTGGATTTGAACCTGTCACCTCTGGCATATGGGGCCGGTGCTCTACTCCTGAGCCCTCCACCCTTGGCATATGGGGCCGGTGCCCTACTCACTGAGCCACAGGCGCCGCCCGGTGCTCTACTCCTTTGAGCCACAGGCGCCGCCCCTGTTTTCATTTCTTACTCATGTACTTGTCACTTCATTTATTTTACAAAAATGAATGGGCAGTTTGCTAGTTCTTGGTGATATGACAATAAACGCATAGACATTGTCCTTGTCCTACAGCTTTTAGTCCAGTGGAAACTAATTAGTGGGTTTTTTTTTTCCTATTGATTCATTCAACTAATAATTGTTGAGTGCTCATTATATACTGGGCATTGTCCTGTGCACTGGGCATATAGTAGTTACCAAGGCAGACAAGTTCCCTTCCTCCATGAAATTTAGTTTTTAGTGGAGAGAGGCAAATAGCAAACCAACCAAATATTTTGGGGTAATGATAAAATCAGTGAAGGGAATTAAACAGGCCGATGTGCTAGAGACTGACTTGGCCTATGTGAGGGTGAAGCTGCTTTGGGGGGTTAGTCAGGGAAAGCTTGGCCAAGAGACATTTGAACCAAGGCCATGTCGTGGACATAGATTTGACTGACTGTGATAGACTTAAAAATAACAGACGCTTAAAATCTGATAGAAGTTAATTATTTTTCTCACCAAGTTTTTTGGTAGTTTTGCTTCACAAATTGGGGCCTAGAGTCCTTCTATCTTGTTTCCCCAGCATCCCGGAGTGTGGTAGGTGGCTAACAGCCGCGTGTCCACTCCCGCAGGTGGGAAGAGGAAAGGAGGAGAGAAGACAGGGGAGGGAGGCCCTCCCTTTATGAAAATGTATCTCCTGTAAGAGAATAACCTGAACATTGAACACATTGTTTCCCTCACATTCCATTGGCCAGACATAATTACAGCGCCACATCTAGTTGCCTACTAGTAAATGTATTTTTACCTGGGTAATTATGTACTCAGCAAGTGGAGAGTGGGTTTTGGCGGACTAGCAGTCTTTGCTACAGACTTGAATAATGAAAAGGAGCCTGGGGAGATCATCCTTGGCAACAGGATCCCAAGCAGAAAGAATAGAATTTCAAAGGCCCTGGGCAGAGGTGGGTTTTCCACTAAGCTAAATGAGGCTTAAGCATCAGGGTGTCCCACTGACATCCGTCCCACCCAACAGCCTGCATTGAATTTGATATAATTGTTCTTAAACTGAATAAGCTTCAACCCTACAAAACTTTACTAGACTCTGGCCCTGAGGAAGGCAAGCGCTTGGTGTACTAGGAACTGAAAGGAGGTTAGAATAAAGGAGATGAGCAGGAGGCGGATAGCGCTGGGCTGCACCGGGCAGGTAAGCAGGGAACAGCTCATACAGAACATCGTGTGGACAGAATGTTAGATTTTACCTTAGTGCAATGGAAAACCACTGGACGATTTTAGGAAGGAAAAATGAGATTCGATTTATATTTATTCTCAAGGAGACACATAGACAAAGCTCAATGGAAAATTTAAAATAACCTAATGTACATTAATGGAATGGAGTAATAAACTATGGTATGTTCGTAAGGGGAATATTTCAGAGTACTGGAAATGAATGACTTAGAGCTATGTGTGTGAATCTCACAAATATGATGTTGAGAAAAAAAGCAAATTGTAGCAGTAATATACAGTATCATTTCATTTACTTATGATTTGATTTATGTACAGTTTAAGAGCATTTAAATAATATGTTATTTAAGGAAACATATTGTAGAAAACCACTGCTAGTTGTCTACCCAATATCTAGTCCCCTCTTCCATAATAGCAGAACTCTGTTTTTATTGGGGTGGAAATACGTCCATGTGAAAAACTATACTTTTCAGCTTCTCTTGCAGATACAGGTTATGTCATGGCTCTGAAAAATAGGGTATAAGTTGAGATTGTTGGATAGGGTTCTCGGGAAAGATTCTTAAAAGGAGGAAAGAACTCAGGGGGCATGTAGTGTTTATCACTGGCCCTTCTTTCTTTCTCTCGCTCAGAAATAAGTCACAATGATGGACGTTAGAGCAGCCATCTTGTGACCATTAGGCCAAACCAAGAGACCGCCAGATAATTTAACTGTAATTTCATTCCCCCAACTGACTACCCCAAGTCTCTCAATAATGTGAGAAAGATAAACTCCCATTTCTTTATAAACCACTGTTGTTTGGGTTTCTGTTACATGCAGCTGAACTCAATCTTAACCGAGAGGCATAAATCTGTAATAAAAGCAAAATCCCATCTATAGAAATGATAGGATTGCTAAATTCACCAAATTCAGGACAATTATTATCTCCAAAGCCAGAGTAATGTGGATGGAGTTGGGGATGAGCAACGAGATCCGTCAGTTATATTTTATTTCCTAAAGAGATGAAGCAACTATAGCAAAAGGTTAATATATATATATATAGGTGTTTTTTTTTGGTTTGTTTTTTGTTTTTTTTGAGACAGAGCCTCAAGCAAGCTGTTACCCTGGGTAGAGTGCCATGGCATCAACTCACAGCAACCTCTAATTCCTGGGCTCAAGCGATTCTCCTGCCTCCACCTCCCAAGTAGCTGGGACTACAGGCGCTCGCCACAACGCCCAGCTATATTTTAGTTGCAGGTGTCATTGTTGTTTGGTGGACCCGGGCTGGATTCAAACCCGCCAGCTCAGGTGTACATGGCTGGCGCCTTAGCCACTTGAGCCACAGGACCTGAGCCAAAAGATTAATATTTTTGAAAGCTAAGTCATGGACACATAGGTTGTTAATTTTTTTTTTGCTTTTGTGTATGTGTGAATTGTTTCATTTGAAAAAAGGTCTGGCTGCGTGTAGAGAAATAGAGAAACACAGAAGTCAGAGGCTCTGCAGCAAAGCACGTGAGCGACGATGGTGGCTTAGAGTAGATTAAAGAAGCAGAGAAAGCATTTGAAGTATGGTTGGGGGTATCGGGGATAGAGCATACATGATTTCATGACCAATCGTGTGGGAGTTGTGTGGGCGGGAGGAAAATCAAGGATGTGTCCTATTCTCTTGGTCGATGGCAGTCCCCTTGCGATGTGGGTGAGTGGGGGGTGGGGGGAGCAGGCTTAGGCCGGTGGTGATCAACATTTAGTTTTGGACAGTTCAGATAGAGATGTCTAAGTGGAGATGTCAAGTAGGAACCAGATACAGGAGACTGTGAACCTAGGGC
Source organism: Nycticebus coucang (assembly GCF_027406575.1). Classification (NCBI taxonomy): domain Eukaryota; kingdom Metazoa; phylum Chordata; class Mammalia; order Primates; family Lorisidae; genus Nycticebus; species Nycticebus coucang. The sequence continues at coordinate 60,436,938 of NC_069801.1, read as the reverse complement.
ACGTTCAAGGACTTCCAGAAAATAGAATCAGGTTTGTTGTTATCTGCGCATCCATGTGGAGTCTTGTTTATTCTCTCTCCTTTGACCCCTTTTGATAGGATTTGAAACTTTTGGAAAGGAATAGCTTCTGGTGGGGTAGAGTCAGTTGTGACAGAACTGGGCTAATTTTCTATAGAACCTGCCATACTTGTTTTCAGGTGGCTCCTTGGAAGTGAATGCAAGACAATAAATAGTCCGTGATTATCAGTGAATTTGTCATTTGGTCACTGGGTTCTTAACCTTGGAAGTGTGTAGGAGGGGTATGGCTTAATATTAATTCGGTAGTGCCTGACATCCTTATCTAGTATCCTTTTTAAGTCCAAGGGGACAAAGAGCCTAATATTTAAGAAATACCATGGTTGCGTTTGTTCAAGGATCTAAAGTTGCTAAAGTAAACATTGCACTAAATTAATTCATGCCGGGCACGGTGGCTCATGCCTATAATCCTAGCACTCTGGGAAGCTGAGGAGGGTGGATTGCCTGAGCTCACAGGTTTGAGACCAGCCGGAGCCAGAGTGAGACCACATCTCTAACAGTAGCTGGGTGTTGTGGCGGGCGCCTGTAGTCCCAGCTACTTGGGAGGTTGAGGCAAGAGAATCACTTGAGTTCAATGGTTGGAGGTTGCTGTGAGCTGTGACACCGCGATACTCTACTGAGGGCGACAAAGTGAAACTCTGTCTCAGAAAAAAATAATTAATTAATTAATTCCAAATCGTTTAGGAGAGCTCTTTTTGCAACACGTAAAAATTAACATGACCCTTTATACTTTAGGTTTACAGAAAGCTTGAGGCGTTCCAGGCACTTTACATACGTTCTCCAGTGTTAATGCTTACAAAACTTTTATGAGGTGAATACTTCTATTATTTTACATTCCTTAACCCTTTAGGGACTCGCTTTTCCTATTTTGAAAACAGGAATTATGCTACATATGTTAAAAAGGTTTGCTACAGGTAAATTTTGATCAAGCTGGTACTTGTGAAATATTTTTAATGCCATAAATAGGCATTAAGCAACAAAGAAATGAATTGAATATTGTCTGAGAAAAGTGATAGATATAAAAAAATTCAAGCCTGAGTGGAAGGCTCTAATTCTTATCTAGAGAGAGCACTTTTATTGAAATACAGACATATACAGTGGCATACTCTTAAATAAATGGCTTTAATGTGTAAAAAGCCAATGTAGGGAAACCAAACTGTGATTAAAATTTAAAACGTTTGATAAATAGCTTTTAAATTAATTGTGTGTGCGTGTGTGTGTGTGTTATTTCTGGGTAGAAGTTTTCTGGCTTGTTGTAGAATCTTTTGTCCAAATAGTCA